>NC_034591.1:51002120-51073336 GCF_900095145.1 Mus pahari
TTCTCTCTCTCTCTCTCTCTCTCTCTCTCTCTCTCTCTCTCTCTCTCTCTCTCTCTCACTGGTTAGTGAACCCAGACCCTGTGGTATTTATTCTTGTATATTAAATAGCCTATCTTTACTCCTCTGGAGACTACCTTCTCACTTGTGGAATGGTTAACTCAGTCAGCCACATAGTCTTTAGAAACATTAATAAAACCATTTACTTCTAAAATATTTATTGAGCACCTGTGTATGGCAGACATGGGCTTTGTCTCTGAATTTATCAGTGAAGAAAAAAGTTCCTGCCCTCAAGTTTCCTCTCTTATAAATGGAACCTTAACAGTAAGTATACGCTAGGTAATAGGAATAGGATAAAAACAAAATATATCAAATGATGTTGTTTCTACTTATAAGGGAGCCGAGGGTGTTACTTTCAGTAAAAATACGTGATATTTTTCTTTGGTTTTTAAGTTCCACCCAAAGACAGTAGATGCACAGTAAAGTTCTGGATGAACACCGAAGGTTCTACAAATAGAATTTTTGGAGGTTTTTGTATGGATATGAGACAGAGAGATATCAAGGAACATTCAGATAGATAATAGAAGGCCCACTTTAAACATTTGAAAACCTGTAGGTCTTCTGCTAAACTTTTGGTAAATTTAAGAGTTTACTATATTATGTATAGAAGCTTGTCTATAATGTGGCTAACACATTTTGATAGAAATAACATAGTAATTAGACAGCCTTTGATTATATGGGCGCCTACCTACCCGGGACTCCCAGGATGACTTCTTGTTTTTCTTGTGGAAAGTTGTTTGTTCTATTTAGGTAAAGTATAGATTTTGAGGAAATGAAGAATCTTGTGAACCGATCGGCTTTCATATAATATTCATCTTCTAAATTTGGTGACTTGTGTATAGAAAGGAGTAAGATTTCTTATAGTATTAAAGTCATGTTTAGCAGTTGAGAATAATTATTGACTAAATGCAGTTCTAGACTACAGAAACCAATTTTGGAAACGCTCTTTATTGGTTATTAGAGCCTTGAGTGGAGACAGCAACAGAGCACATAAACGAGAGAAGATGTGCTTCAGGAAACCGAGTTCTTTATTGACCTTAGAATGGAAGTGAAATGTGGGTTTGTTTCCCATTGCAGAGGATTGGGGTATGCATAGGATACCTCAGTTAAAGCAGTTATTTTAGCAGGCATAAAGGCCCCTCCTTGTCTGCTCTCATGAGGCCAGATGCAGGGTTGCGTGTGATGCTGGAGCAGCTCCATGACTTTATTGCTTGCCTCATTGTCTCCACGGTTCAGCTGGCTGCTCTGGTTTGTTTTCTCTAGGACCTCAGAGCCTAGGTACCTATCTAGTCTGTGAGTCTAAGGAAGCAATTTTAGTTTATAACAACTTGGTTCTGATGGGACACATTGGAGTCTTTTCAAGTTATTATGTGAGTGTATGCACACTTACATGTGTGTGCACACTATAGTATATGTGAGGAGATGAGAGGACAACTTAGGGAAATGAGTTCTGAGGAGTGAGCTCCCTTCAGTAACTGTGGTGATGAAGACTCTACCTACTGAGGCAGGCATCTTGCCAGCCTTCACACATTCCATAGGGAAAGGTAAGGAGCTCTGTCACAGACTTCCTTACAGCACAGTTGTGTCTGTGCCACAGAGCATCTCTGTTGCCTCTCTGCAGAGCTGACGTCTGTACTGTCTTACTCTGGATGCTCCAAAACAATTTTTTAGATATCCAGAAGAGATCATCTCTAAGCAATGTACCTTTCTTCAAACCTTAAAGGCATTTCTTATAACTCAAAGTAATTGCTTCCCTTGTTTTGTGTTTTCTAGGTTTGAAGAAAAGGCCCAAATGGATCCCCTTAGTGCTCTGAAGTATTTACAGAATGATCTTTATATAACTGTGGATCATTCGGACCCGGAAGAGACAAAAGAGGTAAGAAAGGTGGATAAAATTCAGAAATGAAATATTCTTTTAAATGTTTTTCTTGTGTTAGTGCTTAAAGGAAAATGAAGGACTATGATGCACTGCCCTTAAGGATGCTCAATTGGATAAAATAAAAGTGAACAGGTGTAGTGCTAAACTCCTGCACTCCAGCATTGGGAAGACTGGGGCAGGAGGATCGATCACTAATTAAAGTCTAGCCGACCTGACAAGGTGTCTCATTATACCATCTATCTGAGGGGAAAGAAAGAAAGTGAGCAGGCACACTTGATTCATTCAAAATTAATTCTTAGGTATAAAATTTCAAATTAGATGTTAGTTCTGTATTTATGGAGGAAATTTTTTAAAGTCTAGTTTTTCTAAATCATCAAGGATTATATATAATCATGAAATACACACTTTTCTGTTGTTGTTCAAGATCTTTCAAGACAGAGGAATTAAGCTTCCCTTGTTTGTATGGAGAATCAGGTTTAACTTTTAAGCTACTTTATAATCCAAAAATCTGAGTAATTTTTTCCCTGTGTGTATGTTTTATGTTTTACACATTTTCTCATTTTTAACTTCTCATTAACCAAAGGTATTTTATGTGTTCATTAGATGTGCTGTTATCATAAGCATCACTGTATTATACCTAGGACTAGGGCAGTAACTGTTGCCTGCATTGTAAATCAAAGACTGGCTCTTTGTTTGCTTCAGTCTCTAGAATATTGGATCTGAATTGCTGATGAACTTGCAATAAACTTTATACAGATTGTATTGATTCCTTCTTTTGTAAATCTCAGAATCTTGGTTTTTTGTTTTTTTAAACTAATAAAATGGAGTAGTTCAAAAACATCACCAAAACCAAGAAACAAACAAAAATCATGAAAAAGAAACAGGATCAGTTAGTAAGAGAGGACCTATGCATATATACATTATAATATAATGTTCATTATATATATTCATTATATATACATTATAATATGTTATATTATCTTATAGTGTATATATATGAAACCTATTATGTAATTAACATGATAATAAAAATGAGGTTGTTTTTTTTTTCTAGAAAAGGCTTGAGAAAAAAATTGCCAATATCAAGCCTACCATTTTCAGAAGGACATTATAATAAAGGAGTGGGAAAAAGCAAGTTTTCAACTATTATACAACATTCTGTACTAATTATACAATCCTTCTGTTATGTTTCCAAAATATTACTCTCGTTCATTTAATAGCTGTGTGTTGACTCCTTACACAATGGCAGGCATTCTTGGCGTAGGAAATATATTTGTAAACAGAACAAGACCCTAGTCCAGAAGGCGCAAACATCCTATAAGCCTATTAAGTAAGCAAATTACAAACTTGATTGTAATGTGGTGGTGGTATGGAAGGATGGCGTTATAAGAAGAGTAAGTGAGCAGGGTGGAGCCCATACCTCAGTTTCAGCCCTTGAGAGACTTTGTTCAGCTGTGGCTGGTGCAGCTGGTTGTCTTGAGGTAGTACGGCTCCTGACTGAGATGGGCGCCTGATTTGCATATGACCAGTTTGAAATATCCATGGGACAACCATCTTGAGGTGTTTAGGTGGCAGTTAAACATTTGAGAAACCTGAGAACGAGGTCTGCAATACAATTTAGTATTGTTTAAAATTATATTATCAATTTACTTTGTCAGTTTGTTAAAAGAACAGATTTCTCTGGAACTTCGCATAAGGAATTCATGAAGTTTACTTTTCATTTTAAAGGAGTTAGAAAAGAAAAAGAAAATCTGAAGATAAAATAGAACATTAGTGAAATAGAAAACATACTATAAAAAATAAAGTATAAATATAGTGGTGGTTCTTTGACAACTAAAATAGATAACCTCTTATTAAGATTCATGAAGAAACATAAACAGTCGACATTACATGAAAAAGTGGAGTCACTAGAACCTCAGAAGTATGAGAAAAGTAGCAAAGAGTTGCAATGAACAGTGCTGTCAGCACACTGAGGAGCTGGGCATATGCCTCAAAACATGTCACTTACCAAAACTCACATTAGAAGAAATGAGATCTTAAAGAATTCTACAATTGCTACATAGTTTTGTTTGTAATGAAAACTTTTCTGGCACAATACTTCAGCTTCAATGTCTCTATGAGTAATTTTATTAATCATTTAAGAAACAAAATTATAATTCTACATAAATTCTCAGAAATTTAGATGAAGATAATTCCTAAATCTTTGAGTAAAATGTGAGAGCTAAACAAAGATATTACAAGCAAAAATATATAGCCTGGAACTGGGACGGTTACTACCCGAAGATGGAAGGGCATTTGCTGCTCTTCCAGGGGACCTGGGTTCAGTTTGAAGCACCCACATGGTGGCTCACAGTCATCTGTTATGCCAGTTCCAGTGCATCCAGCATCCTCATCGTGCCTCCATGACAGCAGATAGACATACAACCAAAACATTCATATGCATAAATAGTAAAAAATAATTTTAAAAAGAAAGGTAAGTAAGTCTAAAATATTTGTTCCATTTTGGATTCTAAAAGACAATTGGCCCTTACACATATTAGTGTGTAAACATTATTTGAAAATCTAAAGGCATCCAAGCTGATGGAGCTAGGAGGAGTGTGAGTTCACGGCTAGTCTGGGCAGCACAGTGAGTGAAAAAATACTTCTCTTAAGTAAAAAATAAAGAAGAGAAAACAACATGTTTTTTAATCTAAATCTAGTGCGGGCTTTTGTTTGTCCTTTGTTTTTGTTTTCCAGTATTGGGTGATTAGATCTGTACAATACATGCCTAAAAACAGAGGCTAATAATGAATGAAAAGTCTCAGAAGTTGTTTCTCTTAAGTTTGCTAGCTGGCTAATTTGCCTTGTTTTTTGTTGTTGTTGTTGTTGTTTTTGTTTTGGTTTTTACAGTTTCAACTCCTAGCCTCAGCTCTGTTCAAATCTGGCTCAGATTTCACAGCTCTAGGTAAGCATGCCAGCAGTTTATCTTTCCAAACTAACATTTGGTTGGATTTTGGTGTCTTGTACGGACCATGAGGGCACGCAGTGTTTGCTAGCTGCTAAAGGGCACCTACCCTCAGGCACCGTTCGCCAGCTCCTGCTTGCAGTTCGCAGTTCATGTGCTACTGGATGCAGGCAGATGGTAGCAGGATCATGGTCAAAACAAAATAATCTCTGCAGCACTGCTCTGAAATGGACGCTTAATCGGGTGGGCTCGTGTCTTCTTGTTCTTTGGGAAGTTTATTATGTCAGGAAGTGGTAAATGGGGTGGGGAATGAAATGAATGAAATGAAAGTCAAAAAACTATCTTTTTTCTTTTTAATGAAAATTGCTACTTGTTGATAAATAAATTCCTTAAGTTCCCTTTAAATTTTTCCCCTCACACTTCTCAGGAAGTAGTCTCCATTAAGAAGTACTCTTATTTAGTATTAGATGAGTTACTTGGAAAAAATTTGGTGCTTGAGATTAAATGCTATTAATGAATGATTAACTAAAGTTGTAGAATCCCAATAGTATAAGAAATGATCACAGGAGTTTGAAAATTAACTACATGAAGTCAAGTAGCCTTTGCACAGATAAAGATTATCATCATAATAAACAGCTTATAGAATCTGAAAATCTTCATCATCTATACTTCAGGCAGCTAGAATATATAAAAAGCTGCAAAGTTTCAGTACACATACACAGAAACCTAATAAGTTAGTTAATTAATTGGTTGATTTATTAATTATGCCAACCAATAACTGGGCTAATGAACTGAACAGACAGTTTTCAAAAGAAAAAAGTGCAAATGGCCAGTGTTTTAATTAAAAGTTTTCAATATAGTTAGCTACCAGAGAAATAAGTGCAAATGAGATATTCTGAGACTCCATTTCATTGCAGTCTTCACAATGGCTGTTCTCAAGGAAACTTGACACCAAACTCTGGCAAAGGATATAGGGAAAGAGGATCCCTTTTGAGTATTGGTGGGGATGTAGACTGGTGCAGCAGTTCCTGAAGCCAATGTAGTGGTTTCTCATAAGCTAAAAATGCAAGTCTGATATGAGCCAGCTACATCATTCCTGGATGGGGATCCAAAGGCCTCTTTCCCACCCCAGAAATACTTACACATCGTTTTTCATTGCTGTTCTGTTCACAAAGAAATGCAACTGCCTTAGTCTGTCAACAGACGAATAGATAATGAAAGTGTGTTGCATGCACACATGCAGTCTTAATCATCCATAAAGAAAAATGAAATTTGCAGTAAAATAGGTGGAACCAGAAAATGGTGTACTAAGTGAGGTAACTCAGACTCGGAGAGACAAGCACTGCGTTTGTCATACACAGATCCTAACTTGTAAATTTCATGTGTTTATTGATAGAGGAGATGCCAGAAAACTAGAAAGGAGCAGTGAGAGGAGAAAAAGGAGGCTTCAAGAAGGGAGGTGGGGAGTAAGAGAACACAGGGGATACAAGAAGTAAAGGGAGATTCTGGGGGCTCAAGGGCACAGGCAGAGAACAGGCAAGAAGATGCCCCGGAGGACTGATGCGGCAGAGGATAAGCTAGGCATGTATTAGAACACCCAGAGCAAACCTGTTACTTTGTATGCTAATTTAAAAATTAAATTAACACACACACACACACACAAAGCAGCTAAACTAGGCTGTCATAAAATTAAGTCTAGTGATTCTATAGAAGTTTCAGAGACCAGAGCTTTATGCTGGTGAGGTTTCAAGGGTGTTTTCTATTAGAACAACTCAGGATAGGCAGCTTCAGTCTTTACCACATTTTACTTTTTTAGTTCCACACTGGCCTAGAACTAACGATTCTTTGAAACGTAAGAAATTGTAGCTCTGAAGTTGCCATTGTGATGTATAATTGTATATGAGTACATACTAACCCTGTTGATGCCAGTGCTATTAGTATTTGCCCAAGAGTTGCACAGTAGTGTACATAATATACATATTGCTCTCTTACTTGGAATCAAATGACTCCTGGATGGCGTTAGTTTAGTTTTTAAATTGGTGGTCCTTCATTTTTTGGCGAAAAATAAATGGTTTTCAAAAGAAAAAACATCACTGTGTGATTCTGGGATGGGAAAGAGTAGCTGTGTTCTTGGGATTTTGCCCACCTTTTTCTGTAGCAAGTAATTGAGACATCCTCTAATAATTAAGGTAATGCTGGTCTTCACTTCTAACTCCAGAAAAGTGTGAGACCATTATGGTAAGATAGGAAATTGAAAGAAGAAAATGGAAAACTGGCAGTCCCTAACTCCAAAGTATGTAGGACTCCACAGGCTAAATTAGCATGCACCATAAAACATCATTGCAGTGGGTGTGTCTTTAGGCTACAAAACATTGCAGCCCCATCATGATGAAAAACTAGGAGAAGCTAGGCATAAACATTACTAGAAAGCTCATGCCTCTCATAATTTTATTCTTTGAAGCAGACATAGTGGTACCCGGATAATTGTGAGTCTGCCATTGGTTTGAAAGAGTTTATGCCTGGTATGTACAGATTGCACAGCCCAGGCCATTACTCTTCTTTATTGATGGGCAGCACCAAACTGTCTTTGGCTAGTGTTTAGCCATTAAGGCAAGAATTTCTTGACAGTGATTAAATAGGTTAGGATTGTGTCAGCAAATCTTTTTACCATGTACCTTAGTTCCTATCTCCTGTTTTCTGCCCTGTTCCCTGCCAGAGAACATAGTCTGTCAAGAACAGTTTGTTTTCCTTGGAGTATAAGTAGCGTGTTCCTAGTAGATCCTCTCCCCTCTCGAGCAGTCCCTGTCTTCTCATGGCTGGCTCAGAGTGGTACAAGTGAAAGAGATGGTGCTGAGGGGCAAGGGCTTGGCCTTCCTCTGTTCATGCTGGCGTCAGTACTGCCTACCTCTGTGTTCATGCTGGCTCAGGCTTTGTATCAGTGAGTGTCTGGATTCTTGCCTGTAAATGTCACTTTTATTTCCTCAGATGGAGTGAGATGAGAACTGTCACCAAGCTGTGCAAATACATGGCTAGGGCTGAACCCAGAGGGTTTCCTTCTCTGTTCTCTCTCAGCATAGGCCTGGAAGCCTCTAGCCTCCGTACAGTCTAATCTTCCAAACTGACTTAACTCAGTCTGCTCTTCTCGGCTTCTGACTGAATTGCTTTGCCTGGCCTCATGCTCATAACTCTGGCGATCTGTTCTAATCTTCTGGCTCCTTCTCACTCTCCGGATCACTCTGTCTTCACCTGTCTCTAGCTTGTTCTCGGTCACCTGACTCTCTCAAACTATTGCAGTAAAACGGCCACACACACGCACACACACACACACACCCCACCCTGGACACCACACATTGCACTACCATTTTTCTGTCTCTCCGCTCTAAAGTAGCCTCTTCCTGTCTGTTCTCATGAGAGTTGGGCGTATCCTATCTCTGACTCATTCTGGAGAATCTTTTTCTGATTTGACACTTTGCCCCTCAATTAGATGTCACTTTTAAACATGACTGCTTCCTTATACAAACTAACCTTACTTTCATTGTTGAAGATTAGAGGTGTGTACTAAGGGCATGTCTGTATTTCAGCCAGATTATAATCCAAGGGCATGTCTGGGGCATGTCTGCATTCTGGCCGGATCATATCTTTGGAGATGATTCCTTGGCAAAGCAGTCATGTCGCTGGATTAAAATTCCTCTACACCTGCACCTTTTACATATATTGAAAAGGAAAATACTGACTACAGATTAAGTGTAAGTCCTGCTCTATCTGTGTCTTTACCCAACACTACTTTGTGAAGAGACATGTTGATATATTTGATCCTGATTATTCAAAGTAATTATGTTTTATAACCCACAGGGACAATAAATTAGTGAAGGCAAGTCGCTGCTCTTGTGGAAAATTCAGAGAATTAGGCTTCTGCAAGTCTCTGCAACAGACTATTGCATACATTTATTTCTTGGTATTTCTATTTAATGCCTCCTTGTTTAATATACCTTATTTATTCATTAGCATTGAACTAATGGTCAGGAAGACCAACACCCTCACTAGAATGAAGCTTGTTTAACTTGTTCTCTATGAAAGGCATATCACACCTTCCTACTCTTAGAAACCCTAGACAGCACTGACCACATTAAATGGTGGGATCACCATCAAATATCAAAGAATTTGAAAAATGTGCCTCCAAGCAGAGCGTGAAGTGACACCTATATATGCTTGAGACCTGAAGCCAGAAGGCAGACTAGCTGGAATGTGCTTCTGGAGCTCCGCTATCCTGCTGCTCTGCACCTGTCTATAAATATTCACAAAGTGCACAAGCTTGGTTGTGGAATTACAAATAAATTTCAGTGATAAGGTGACTTTGTAAATATGAAGTCTTTAAATAATTAAGATTTTCTATAAATCTGCATATATAAGCATATGGTTTTGAATGTGCTAGTTTTGTTATGCAGTGTAAAAGTGTAAGAACATACTCTACAGCATAAATCTGCTCTTGTCCTTATAAAGGGATAGATACTAGGGAGCCTTCATAGTTGAACAGTTCTTCATGGTAGTGTTAAGTTTCGATTTTTTTTATTGGTAAATAGTGATGAAAGTAAAGATATTTTTGAGGACTAAACAAACAAGCATAACACATTGCCCTACACACCCAGTAAATGCAATATGAATAAGTAGTCTTTAGAGTCCCCTCACCCACGATCTGAGAGACCTTATTAAACAACTCAATTTCTTAAGTGATTCTAAGAATGCAGTTTATATGTAAAAGCCTAGAAATAAATAGTACACTAGCAGTTAGTATGACTGATTTTGGATTTCTCAAATAATTTGCTACTACAAAGAATCATGGCTCCTTGGGAAAATTACTGACTCCAGAGCAGTGTTAAGAATAAGACTGAGGGTTAGAGAGACGGCTCAGCAGTTAAGAGCACTGACTGCTCTTGCAGAGGAACCAGGTTCAAATCCCAGCACCCATATAGCAGCTTACATCATCTGTAACTCCAAGATCTGACATTCTTACACAGGCATACATGTTGGCAAAACACCAATGAACGTAAAATGAAAAAAATTAGTTAAATAAAAATTCTTTTTAAAAAGGGTAAGCTTGAAATCTTACTGTATAGAAAAGTGAAGAAATGATCAAAAACTGGTGGGTCTATTTCTTACTGGTTAAATCTGAGATGATGTGAATATCAAAATGAGCAAGAGAAGAGCTGAGGGGTACACACAAACAAGTAAGTTAAACAGAGTGCCAGTTAGAAAGAATAGCAGTCAGAACGTCCAGTGGCTTAGAAAATTGCTTTTTCAATAAGAGCCATCAATGACTACAAAGTCATAGGTCCTGGAGTCTGAGAAACATAGTAGTTATACAGTGTTAAATAATCTCCCCATTAATAGTTTTAATTTCAGAGGTTGAACTAAAAGCTGATCAGAGAAATTTGACATTGGCTGAGTTAACTGTATGAGCACAGTTAATATTGTTGATACTGACCCAAACTGAAAATTATGCGCTTTCTGAGATAATGCACTGAGAAGGGTTCAGAAGAGTCATTCTGTAGTATTCCACCAAGACTACATAGCCAGCACCTGATCATGCAACAGTCAAGACAGTTAACCCAGATTTAACACACACTATATAACTTTAATATATGCTTCAAAAATATCCATGCCATTAGAAAACAGAGAAGCTACAAATCAGATTCAGATCAAGGAGACTTCAAAACCAAATGTAGTATGTGATCTTGGATTAGAACTTTGGTTAGAGATAAATGAATAATAAAAAGATTATTAAAAGGTCAATGTTAAGTTTTCCGAGTTTAATATATAGTTAGGGTGAAGATGTAGCTCAGTGGTAGGACATTCATTCCCTAACCCCATGAAAGAATATGTGTAGGACTGGGATGGGGTGGAAGAGGAAGGGGATGGTTGGTCATATGAATGGAGATTCTGTGCTTAGCTGAAATGAGTTCAGGAATTCAGGAGTGAGACTGTATAGAATCCACAGGTGCTTCCACAAAAAGATTAGGAGTTAGGCATGAATGCATCCACAGTGAGGCACAGTGTCAGGCCGGACACTGACAACAGACTCATCAAAGTGAAGGGTCTGAATGAGTGCACATTATACTTTTGAAACCTCTGTGTGTTTGAAATGTTTTGAAAATAAAGCAATTTGGAAAATTCAGAAAAAGCATAATAAAGAAAAAGGATTATAATCTCTTTCCTTCACAGATAAGCTTTGTTAATATTTTACAGTATTCTATTCATTTCTGTGATATGATAGTAGGCTTTGGTAAGCTATGCTCAAAGGAAGAAACATTTCTCCCTCAAACTTAAAACAACAATAATAACTTAAAAAAAAAAAACGGAATGAACCATTCTTGGAGCATTGTTTATTTCCTTCCAGGAAACTGGTATCCTTGATAATCTTATGTTCTATTTTTATTCTTTACAAGATTAAAACAAATTAGATCTAAAAATGTTGAGTGGAATTGACCCAATTTGCATTTTCACTGAACCATCACAGCCATGGTGGTTCTTTTTCTGATGGCGCAACGGGCTAACATGTCTCAGCTAGCCATTCGGTCTAATGGGAAAATCATTTATCACTTAAGTATTTAATTTGTGTGTTAGAAATCTGAAACAACTGAGATCAAACTGACCTTAAATGGGAGATTGGTTGCTGTGAACTTGAAAATAAATGCTGGATGTAAAGAAAGGGAAGAATCCTTTGTATTAACAAACACTGTCTTGTAAAAAATGCCTTCTGTCCTCTGGTATTTATTTGCATAAAGTACTTAATTATTCTCATTAAATATGTTTAGTATGGAACCTGTTACATAGTAACAGAATAATGGCATTTGCTAAGTTACCCTGTGTACACATTTCTTTCTCTTGGTTGTCTATACTTTAACTCCGTTCTCTGATAGCGCGTTTGCCTCTAAAGATCTTTCTGATTTTAGCCTGCTTTCCTAAAGATCTCTTCATTGTGATTTTGTTTTATTTTTATTACCCTACCAAAAACATTAATGGATCAGAAGCACTAAAGAGATAGAGGGATGGAATTTCCTTAATGAAGTAGTAGAGGAATAGTCTAGCAAAGGAGAGATGAGAAATCGGTTTTAATTACAGAACGGTCTTTCTGCTGGGTATTTTCATGTAATTGCATGTAACCTGCACGATAGTCTATGAAGTAACCTGGCTTCACAAATGTGCACCAGTGAGGAAATGGGTGCTGGGCACCAAGGAGGCTAATAGTGCCGAGTCCACACTGGCGCTAGTCAGTGATTCTCAACCTGTGGGTACTGACCCTTTGTGGGGCCAAGTGGTCCTTTCACAGGGGTCACCTAAGACCATCAGAAAATACAGATGTTTACATTATTATTCCTAACTGTAGCAAAATTACAGTTATGAAGTAGCAATGAAAATAACTTTCTGGTTGGGTCACACCTGAGGAACTGTATCAAAGGGTCCCAGCGTTAGGAAGGCTCAGTTTTAAAGCCTATTTTGATTTTCCCATTGTACATGACTAACATCTAAGTTAGTATACACTAACTTTTTTGTTCTGTGTTGAAATTTTGAAATAATACATAAATTTGTTTTATTTTCTTCAACAGGCTTTTCAGACGTGGATCATACTTATGCTCAAAGAACTCAGCTCTTTGACACCTTAGTAAATTTCTTTCCTGACAGCATGACTCCTCCTAAAGGCAACCTGGTAGACCTCATCACACTGTAAACTGGGGAGTCGAATGAGGAGTTACTGGGCTCAGACGTGGAGAAGGAACTGGAGCCGGCTGTTCTGTGGGCAGAGGTGACGTTGCAGTGACTGAGGACTGTACCAGAGTTTTGAAGGATCCTTACTATCACAAGTTTTAACCCTCCTCCTTCATACCTGACCTCAATCCCCTTCTCTTTCTGCATTAGGCTAATAAAGTGAAATTGATATACTTCCCATTTAATTATGTATATTTTTCTTTAGCCTTTAAGAATTAATAAGTATTAATGAAAATTAGGCTTTTTTCTGGTTTTCAAGTTTTCAAAGCTTATTTTTAGTTAGAACAGCACTATCGGTAGACTCGGTGCTGTAGGAATTTGGGGTTTTGCTGCTGGGTGTTTAGCCTTTGTTTCCCTTTTCTTCTTTTCCCCTTTCACTTTCCCCACATCCCTGCTGTTGCGAGTGCTGACTCTGATTTAATCCCTCATCCTTAACAGGTGTGTGGCTCTGTGGGACACAGGTGGTGTATGTTTAGGTGATGTGTGGTTGTTGACTTTTCTTGTATTAAACATAGAGCAGTTAGAGGGCTTGAATTTATACTTTTTGCCATACTACCAAAAAGCGAAACTCAAGATTGGCCCAGACACCTGATTGGAAATTGATATTTCTGTATTGATATTCTGTAGTGGACATTACAGTAGCCATTGGCATAGAATCACAAAAACCTGAAACCCAGGCTCCTACCCAGAAATAAGAGTGTTCCAGGTGACCAGCAGGAGAGGTGCTGTCCTGCCCGCTGTTTTTACTGATATCTCTGTAGGGATTTTAAAGGAAATGACTCTGCTGGTAGAGCTATGCAGAACCCACGCTCTCACTCTCCTCTGAGTGATCTTTTTGATGCAGTTTTATCTGGACAATAGGTTCCAGAGCTATGCTTTCATATTTCTCTGATATGAGACCCTACTATTTTGAAGAGTAATAGTTTGTGGCTGTCTTTTGGCATACAATTTACAGGCATTTTAGTAATAAGCATGTAGGCCAGACTTTTTTAAATGGATAAAAAGAAAATATGTAATACCAAGAGTTTTTCATTAAACAGAAAAGTATAACAGTTTGCCCTTTTCATTGTTCTGGTTTTGTACATACAGGAATAGGAGCATACCTTCACATCAGATGTTGGGGAATATAGCATAAGAAACCCACATCTGACTAGTTAGCATTCACGTTTGTTCAAGTGTGCCATAGGCAGCTGGTACTACTGTGTTGAAAACAGGATCTGTCCTATCCGTGTGCCAGCTGTTAGGAATGTGTGACTGTGAAATTGACCTGGACTTCCAAAAGTGTCATGTGTAGGAAGAAGATCTTGATCCATCCTTCCCTCTGTCCTTACTGACTTTTCTGGGTTGACTTTTGAGGATAAATGGGAATATAGTTTTGCTAGTTGTAGGCTTTTTAGCTTTACAAGCATCCCAAGGTATTCAGTGACTTAATAAACATGTATGCCAGTACCTACCCTGTCAGAAGTATGCGATATAAATTAGGAGGTACCAAATTGTATAAGAGACAGAATAATCACTTACCTGTACATGTGAGTGAACCCATTCTATTCAAAGACTTCACAGCTTCCTCAAGTGATTCCCCTAAGTAACAGCCAAGAACAAGAACAAAAACTGTACAGCTAACAGCGTCGCCTGTGAGTCTCATTTCAAGAAGATAGATGCAAATCAGTAGGTGACCAAAAAAAAATTGTTTTGAACTGGAAATTGCCAAAATATAGAGAGAGCTGTGTCTGAGTCCTGTGAGCTCTGGCACCTTGACAATACAGCCACGTGGGATTCTGCCGCCTGCGGCCTTTGTCTGTACATGCTTCCCCCAACCTCCAAGGTTTTTTCTTTCAATTCCTCTGACTCTATTATTTGGGTGAAATTCAATTCTTAACCTTAGTGATTCTTCCCCCCCCCTCTGTTTTTATAGTGCCCGCTTTAATTCCATCCTCTCTCACTTTAGAATTTTTCATTTTTTTACTACCAAGTTTAAATGATTGAATCCTAGGAAACCACTCAGAGCTGCCTAAGTACTAAGATGCTTTAGGTACTAAGGAGGTGAATGACATAACTGACTCAGGCAGGTCAGAGTCTGTGCCTTGGGCATTAGTGGGGCACTCCAGGGGTAACTTTAGGAAATGTAGGGCTTACACATCCATGACCAAGATCGGCATGCTGCTCGCCACATCCCCATAACAGCTCTGATTGAGAACTTGTATAGATGTTTTATAAGGAGTAACAGCAGAATATTATAATTTAAACAATAAAAGGTAGTATTTAAGGAACCAAATATGTGTGCTTTCCTAAAAATTTCTTTCATATTCTAGTTTAGCCCCAAATTAAGATACTTAGCTGTAGATACATTTGTTAGTGGAAAACTGTTCTCTGACAGAGTCCCCAGCTTCTGCCTCACCTCCATCTCCCTTTTCTAGAAGAATATATGGCTTTGCATCAGAAATAAGCTAGTGATAACTGATGCTACTTTCACCCTTGTGTTCTGTAAGAATTTAGATTGCAAGTCACTTCACAAATGCATTTACATTTTACTTATGAAATAACATGAGACCTTGCTTGGCCAGTTTGTTTGATTCAGAGTTATGTCATGTTTTTACACACAAAGTAATTTAGAATTGGATTTCCACTTCTGTGTTAAAGGTGACAAACAATATTAACCTTTATCAAAGTCACTTTTTTTATATGGTTTCCATCTCTACTAAAACTGACCTTTCTGTGTCCAAGGAGTAAAAACTGATAGAAAACATTGGAAAGTTGGGTCAGTGTTTGTTGTAGTAAAGTGTGTCAGATTTAACATCCAGTGCTTTGTTTGTTTATAAACAAATGAATGTTGAGTGAAATATGTATTCTGTGTATAAATGTTGGCAGCTTGCCATTCTACTGGCTCCCCACATCTGCCTTAAGAAGTGTTATATAGAAATACACAGTAACAGTTTCATGTGATAAAACAGGCTTAAAGTCAGTCTGTAGGTAGAAGCTGGCTGAGGACCCTAACCATCTAGTGAGAGACTGAGATAGTTGCTTAATAAGTCAAAAAGCACTTAAAAGAATGGTCCTGATTGCTATTCTCCGAGTTATATTAAGTCTTATGGTAATTATATAAAGACATTGCCTCATTATTATTTTGTTGTGTTGGAAAATTGTGAATCATTTATTTCCTGTGAAACCCTTTGCTGACTGTTATGTGACAGCTGGGAATTCTGCTATGAAGTGACTTCGTGGGTGGAAGTCATGACAGTGTGCACTTTAGACAAAGTCACTAAGCTCTTTAAAGATGCCCTTCCTAAAATTTGCTTTCTTAAAATCCCTGTTAATCTACAGTCTCACCATCTGCAGAAATTCTTAACAATTTTCACCAAGTTTTAGCTAGTATGTGGTTTAGGATTTACAGACTCTATAAGAAAAAAATTCTATAGTTGGTGGAGGTGTGTCAAAGAGGTCTGTATATGAAAGTATTTACAGAATAAGATGTTGGGCTCTTTCATACAGTTCTTGTTTTCTGTATTAAGCACATTCTGATTTTTATATGTGGTTTTTGACTGTGGGGGTTGTCTCTATAATTTGTCTTAATGTTGAAATGACTTGGCGATCCAAAGCCTCTAGTGTACGTCAGGTATATATTCTGTACATAGATGTACCCGTGAAGGTCAGAGTTCCCACTTGTTTTGAAGTTCTGAGGAGCTGACTAGTACAGCAGAGTGACAGGAATCATTTGCTTGTTTTCAGGGCGGGGTTATTGCAGTGGATTCTTTTCTTCATCAAATGCGCTTCTTGTTTTCTTATTAAATGCTGTCTCAATTTTATTTTTAGATGATTTTTTTAACCTTAAATTCATTCTATTCACCAATTACTGTGAATTGTGTTTCTATTTATTTTCCTTGGCTAATTTAACTTTATTCATTACTTCCTAGATTTTTCTATGGCACTGTTTAGAACTATTGTATTGCTTTAAAAAAAAAAAAAGTCAAATCATTGTAAATCATATATGGTTCTGTTTATAAGAGAATAATGAGATTGAAAAGTGTATATTGGTAAAGAAGTAATAACATTTAGATATCGCTATACAATGTGTGTGCATTTTCTTTTGGGGCTAGTGATCATCACTATGGCAGCTTAAACAGAGACGTCTGATTTAGCTGCTTTTCCTGGTTCTAGAAACTATTGTCATAGAACTGTTAGCTGTATACAGGTTCTGAAGAGAGCCGCCACACTTATATCTGCCGCCACCCTATCTTTGTATTGTATTTTAGCCAAGCCTTTTCTGTTCCTACCTCCATCAATAGCACCAATTTTCAGTTGAAGTTGAAATTTGTGCTAATAGTTGACTTTTAGTGTTGTGCATGCTTTTAATCCCAGAATTTGGGAGGCAGAAGCAAGAGGATATATGTGTAAGTTCAAGGCCAACCTGTCTACATAGTGAATTCCAGGCCAATCAGGGCTGCACAGTAAGACCCTGTCTGGGGTGGGTTGGGGGAATGGAGGCTTAGTTTATGATGCAGTTTAAATATTAAAAGTGGCTTTTATTGCCACTCATTGATATTTATTTTCATAGTTAAAAAATTACATAGTGATATAAATATCTCTTGCCTTCAGCTGGCTCAAGCACATAAAGAGGCTTGTTGGCAAAGACAGAGCTGTCAGGACACATACATGATGGAAGTGGAGAACTGTTTCTCATAGTTGTCCTCTGACCTCCACACATTCACACACATATAAAATAAGTGAATAAGTAAATGAACTTTAAAAAATTTTAAATATGAACTTAGAATCAACTCCAAGTGAAAAAATTGCATTTTCAGTCATAAAGCTAGTGATAAAATTGTTGAACAGTAACATGTATACCTTTTAACCTAGGGAGTCCTTAGACAGTACATTAATTTAGACTTTCTAGTACTCAGAGAGAAATGCCTTCTGGAAAAATTCCTGCTACTGGCTGTCTTTTTCAAAAGTCACAGGTCTTGAAGTGGAATCCAGTTCACAACACAGAAAGTAAAGGATGATTCTAATTTCTCTTCTGCATTCAAGATCTTTGTAAATCAAACTGGAGAGATGGCTCAGCGGTTAAGAGCACTGACTGCTCTTCAAAAGGTCCTGAGTTCAAATCCCAGCAACCACATGGTGGCTCACAACTATCTGTAATAAGATCTGATGCCCTCTTCTGGGGTGTCTGAAGACAGCTACACTGTACTTAGATTTAATAATAAATCTTTTAAAAAAAAAATCTTTATAAATCATATCTGCAAATGTGCAGTCCCCAAACACTACCAGGCTTGCTTGGAAGCAGAACTTCATGTGGATGTCGTCTGACACCTATGGAGTCAACAACAGGAAAGGTGGTGGTGATGGGTGTTTAGTAAGGACGGGAACCAGTTCCGAAGCTTAAGAAATTGTGTGTCTTCCTTTCCTCTGCTACTCAGAGAGTCTCAGTAGCTGCTCTGCGTGCATGTGCACTGTCCCAAGAAGTCTGATTTGGCTGCGCTAAACCTCAGGAAGAGAGCTACAAAGAAGAATGAACATGTGCTAGTGAAAGAAAAAAACTGGAGTTTGAATGTTCCCAAAGCTAAGCAAGGCAAAAAGCTCTCCATTGTTAACCTAGAATAATTCTTCAGTACTAGGAAAAAAAGTTATCAAAGGAGGTCAAAGCTTGTGCTTTTCTGAATAGTCTTGGGAAAGTAGCATTTTTTAGGTAACATTCTTGAAAATACAGGCCTTAATACAAAGCCCAGTGTTATCTTTAAATTTTAAAGCTTGGTAAGTAGTTTCGTATATATGGCCAGTTCCCTGATAAGCCCACAAGGGAAAGCTATAAATGAAAGATCTCACCGTGCAGCTTGGAGGCTCCCAGAGAGCTTGCTTACTCGTCGACTCTGAGCTCTTACTACAGCATAGCCCTGAACTGTCCCTGTATGCTAGCCTCAAGCCCAGCAGAGAGTTCTGGTACTTGAACTGGCTGCCACACAGGAAGTCACCCCAAATCCATCATCAGTCTTCATTTTACTGCTTAGTGGATGCCAAGTTAGTTGGCAAAAAGGAAATACAGTGTGTTCCGTACAAAGTATGCCAGTGTAAGGGTTGCTTCAGAGAGCCTCTTGGGAATTTCATTTCTCTCCCTTGTTAGCAAGTCTCAAGAAAGTCCAACAGCTTAGCTCATGCTACTAGGTTGGTGTTCATTTACTAAACCCTAGAATAGGAAGAAAGTGGTTATTGTGTACTTCAAAACTGTACAGTTTCTACGCCTAAAAATGAATTACTCCTATATGCTCCTTGTGGCTCCTACTCATTCGTAGAAAGTGTTGCAGGCATCTAGTAACGTTATGCTTTTAGGTGTATAGAGATGAATGAAATTGGAGAAAGAGCCTGGAGTTTTTGCCAGTTCTTTTTACAGCTGGCAAAGCTTTTCAGATGTCAGTTGCAGTCAAAGACTAGAAACCATCCGGGCCATGAGGGCCAGCATCTGCAAGTGACCTTTAAGTGTATTGCTGTGCAGTTACTGCATTGGAACAGTGGCCACTGAAAACAGATGTGTGCAGCTTCTTGTTTTCCAATGTGTCCATTTCTAAAGTCACAGAAGGCATCCCTTTGCAGAGTCTTGGCTTATTTTTGCATCTACGTGTCAGTTACGCTTGTGAGAACACATGGAAAAGTAAGTTTCAGCCCAGCCCACCTAATGGTAAATGTCAAACTCCACAGTAAGTGATGTGTGAGTGAGTTTCTATGGGGGAAGGATTTTTTTTTTTTAATTTGGGTGAGGAAACACATGCAGCAAGCACACAGTGAGGAAGACTCAGGGAAAGCAGACAGAGGACACTCAGGAGGCTGAAGCCCCAAACATGTCCGTTTTGCTTTGTTTGGTGAGAGAAAAAGACCATGTGTTTGATGCGCTTCAGAGGTCACTCATGAACGGTGTTGCTCTCTTTCCTAACCATCCCTTTACCCTGGACGGACTGCTGCTACACTGTTTAAGGTGGTCTGCCTTTTGATATGTGTGCAATGTCTTTTGGGGTTTTTTTCGTTTTGTTTGTTTGTTTGGTTGGTTTTGGTTTTTCAAGACAGGGTTTCTCTGTATAGCCCTGGCTGTCCTGGAACTCACTTTGTAGACCAGGCTGGCCTCAAACTCAGAAATCAACCTGCCTCTGCCTCCCGAGTGCTGGGATTAAAGGCGTGCGCCACCACACCCAGTTGCAATGTCTTTTTAAACCAACAAGATTGTATAGTATTAATTACCCTTCATGTCTAGCCTTCTGCTTATTTGGAGGTTTCAGACTGATGTGTTTTCTTTGAGCAGCTTTTGTTCAGGGGTCTGTATATGCACTTTCTCTTTTAGAAGCAAAAACAAGCATTCCTCTTTACCACACTCTGATGTCACACACGGCGGGACCTTCAGCCTCACAGGAGGAGTACAGGGAAGCCGGGGACCTTTTTCTGATCTTTAGTTTTGAGACCATGCAGTGTTCCATCTCTGAAAAAGACATACTTGTAATATTTTAAAGTCCGCTTTTGTGAGTTCGAAGTACTTAGTGACCAGATATGAAGATGCCATCTGATAAATCAGGTCTTAGATCCAAAGCTTGGGTGGGAATTAGATTAAGAAAGTTAACAGCTTGCCTACCTCAGTCTGTCCTTAGCCCTGCTGGGTGAGGACTTCTGGCCTGGACACGTCCTTGGATCAGTTTATTTACATGCTAGGGTGTTATGTAGTCCTTGGGAATTTTAATAGCACTTTGCCATTATAAAACTATGCCTATTACAGAAAACTTGGAAATAACTAAGTAGAAGGGAGAAAGGCTCTTTTTTAAAAAACTGACAAACTCCCCTCCCACCCCTCTTTTTGAGACAGGGTCTCACTTTGTAGCTCTGACTGTCTTGAATTGTGTAGTCCAGGCCGGCCTGGAACTCAAGAGTTCCTGCTTCTACCTCGAAAGCACTGGCACTAAAGGTTTGTGCCACCAGGCCTGCCTACCCCCCCTCACCCCTCCTTTTTTTAGAGACATTGTTTTTCTTATTTTTCCTTATCAAAATGGCCAAAACCAACCAAGGGTTTTGAGCCAGTGTTGCTTACTAGCCTTTCTGTCTTCTCCCAAGGTGTGCAGGGAGGACCAGGCTGCAGGCTCCTCCCTGCTAACGTGCGCTGCTCAAGCATTTTCTTGCCATAAATAATTTGAAAGTAGTCCCTTTATCGCTAATGATGAACCTTGAAGAAGGAGAACTCGCCGCAGCTGTGGACTTGAGGTTGTTGGACATGATATCCCTAAGACTGAATTTGTGTGGCCTTTAGGCAGCATCACAGGCATAATGGAATGTAGACACACCATGCACAGACTTCTGTGGGTGATGAACTTTTTATGTGACCATAATTAACCCCACACTCAGAAGGCCGAAAGCAAAGCAAAAGAAGTACAATGTAAACAATACAAGGAGTCAGTTTCCCTGGAATATCACCTTAAACAAATGCTTAAAAAACAGTGTTTAAACACCAGCAAGGAACTAGGAGTTTTACAAGTTTGACACCTCAGTTTTCCAAGTAGAGTCTTCCTCTTGTGTAGAGAAAAAAAAAATCACCTTGTTGGGTTCTGCCTTCCACCCCCCTTCTATGGCAGTGCATACCCCACCCCCACCCCACCCCCAGACTGTAGCATCAGAAACAGTATCATGAGCTACCTGGAAGGCCAGCATGTGAGACCTAAAGCATTTGAACAGTGCCCGTGGGTCTGAGCTCATTTCTTCCAGCTCTCTGGAGCTCTGTGATCTTCCCCATCCCCAGGCTAGCGTCATCCTCTCTGGTTTAGCTGTTGTCTAATCCTTTTGAACTTTCTAGGATTTCTTTTTGGTAAGAGTAATTTTTCTGACCCCATTTGGTATGTTATCACTAACTTTGTGAATAAATAAATAAGTGGTCGCTGCTAAACAACTGCAGTTAAAGAATTATGTTGTATGTAATGTACATACAGAGAGTGTATTTTTTTTCTTAATAAAAAGTTACATATGGACACATGTTTGCCAAAATTACTTTGAAATTTAAAAAAATTTACATTTATGGGAGGGATGTCAGTAGAATGTTTGGCTAGCATGCAGGAGGTTTTAGGTTTGTTCCCCACTCACAGACTGCAGGGTGGGGTACACATGTCTATAATCCCAGTATAGAGACGGTGAGTAGGATACGGGACTCAGAGTCATCCTTAGCTACAGAGAGATTTTGAGGCTAGCTTGAGCTACATGGCACCCTAAAGTGTGTGAGTCAGGCTTCCAAAGGTGTGATAGTGATGGGCTGCACAGGCCCGGGGGCTTTCCCCAGGGGCTGCTCAGAGTTTCTGGGGAAGTTTCCATTTTTGAGAAACACCGGCAAATCATTTCATGGGAAAAAATTAATGTGTCTGCAATCAATTATTTTTCTGTGTACTTGAACTTGTTTCCTGGGTTTTGGTCACACTGGTTTAAAAGGACAAGGACAAGTAGGCTGAAACAAAATGAGCCATAGGAAAAGTAGTAAAGGGAGAGACGCCGCTGCACTCCCAGGGTCAGAACAGGCTAGGCTCCTGTCTCAGCCATAGAGGAGAATCACTAAGGGCCAGACCTAAAAAGTACATTCAGAACGCTCCCAAGCGGGATGTTAGGGTTAAGAAGTTGTGGGGGTGGGCTGTAAAGTGAGGTCTCTCCACCTGTCGTCTGATAAAGTTCAAATGCATTGTATGTACTCAGTAGGGCTTAAAATCAACCTCTCCCTGCATTGCTTTCATTGCTAGGGTGTACTTTAGTAGGGCTCAGAAGTGATATTTCTTTGTGTTCTCAAAACAGGAAAACATGAGGTACACTGATAAGGTAAGAAATTGCCCTTTCCTTGGTTAATCCTCCTGAGAATTAAAGGGATCAAGATGGGGAACATGCTGACACATTTGTCACTATCTCCTGTCAGGAAGATGGCAGCTGCTCCTGTCCAGTGTGGCCAGGCCTACAGATCACAAGTTGCAGCTTCATAGCCAGTATGACCACACACATGTACTCTCTGGACTGACAGCCAGAGGCCATGGCAGTGGGTGGGGTGGGGGAGTGGAGTACTGTTC
The DNA here is from genome assembly GCF_900095145.1 of Mus pahari. Lineage (NCBI taxonomy): Eukaryota > Metazoa > Chordata > Mammalia > Rodentia > Muridae > Mus > Mus pahari. Next base: position 51,024,823 of record NC_034591.1, read on the forward strand.
ATGTCCACAACAGCAAATTTCGGAAGGTTCGGTTGGAAAAGAGTGGCTCTGCTGCAGTGTGCGCTATCTTCTCTTTCCTCTTTATTAGGCATCCCCTCCTCTGTAGTTTTTGTTTCAGAAGAGCAGCGGTGGGAGGCAGCTGAACATGATGCTTCAGCTTACCCAGCCCTTTCTACAGTGCCTTGAATGGCCACGGAAACTGTCCTGTGCCCTCAGCCAGGAAAAGCAGGGTAGTCAGTAACAGTGGAGAGAAGAGCCGGGGAACAGGGATCTGTCCACTATGCTGGAAAGCCTTGATGATTGGCAGAATCCAAGAGAGGAGGATGCTTGGCAGTGTGCAGACTGTACAGACTGGGACATGTGGGCCAGTCCCAACTGCACAAGTAAATATTAGCAGTAGATGGTCTGTGAGGCTCCGTCGGTTTCATTAAGAGGAAGTGTTTGAGCAATGCTCCTAAGTGTTTGCCAGTCCCATCTTTCTTTTTTCCTTTTGGGTTCAGAAGAGAGGTGGTTTGGGAGGGAGCTTATAGGTTGAAAAAAAATCAACTAAGAGGACCTCTAGATTGTCCAGGCAAGGAGCCAGGTCAGCGACTACTCCGGAAGAGAATGGAGCCTTAGAGCTAATTTGTGGGTTGTGATAAACTGTGAGTCACTGTTAGAACAGTGTGCCTGAGCAGGGCCATGGTCCTTTGGGAGTTCCTGGCATTTAGATCTTTTCTGTGTCTTTGGCATACTCATGAGGTTAACCTCAAAATACCCTGGCCCTAACTCTGGCCCACCCCTCTGGGTGTCACTTGCCTACCAGTGCACAAAAGACTTAAGAAAAAAAAAAAATCCCTGGTAACTGTGGATATAATCCAGAAGTTTGTTTTTAGAATTCAGGCATGATGGTGGTATAGAGAAAAGAATCTGGCACTGAAGAGAGAAAAGATGGAGTCAGGGCCTGGACCAAAGAGAGGAAGTCTGCAGTTTATCACATAGTGTGCCCTGTTTTCCTATAAATGAGGTGGAAATGTCATATGACTGCTGAGGTGGAGGCAGAGATGGGCCAACTCTGCAGGGCAGACCTTTCCCTTTCCCTACTTCAAGCTGGTAATGTAGGGTTCGCTTGCCCTGAGAAAAATGTAGCTATTGGTAATGTGGCCAAGAGATGTACCACGTTCACGCCCATCAGCTCCATCCTTCACTGTGTGAGAGGTCAAGCACAACCTCTCGTAGCAACCTTCTGTGTGCAGACCCGAGCTGGTTTCTAGCGTGCTTGGTTTTATCTCTTGGTGGTGGTTTCACACCCAACTGGCATGGTATCTTTCTTTGGTAGTGGTCATGTATCATTACACTACAGGCAGAAGCAGAAGGGTGTTAGATGGTGACAAATTTGTAAACAGTGCACAGCGAGGAACTTGGTCCTCTCAGGTGCTAGCCCTGGGGTCCTCCACTCCTTCCAGCATCTCCTCTTTCCCCCTCTTCTGGTGGAATGCTGCAGGTGCTGATGAGAGCAGAGGATGCTGCCCAATTAAACCCAATTAAAGAAGGAGCTAATGTCCTCCCTCAGGTGAAGAATTTTAAGCCAGAGCAAAACACTAGGGCCTGAACCAGCTTACACAAAAGCATTTTTATTGACAGTGTACAATTTTCCAAAATATACTTTATAAGAAAATGCAATAGTTAACTATAATCTCTCAATAAATTCCAGTGTACTTTAGACCCCTGTCCACTACAGCATACACTCCCCCAGTCTCCTGTGCAAGCTGGTTGGCTTTCACAAACAGAAAGGCCCCACCCTATCTGACGGCCGACAGTGACACAGGCTGCTTGCTCTACAAGGCTTCTCCCCCTCTGCCTTCATCTAGGCTAGTCCCTTTGATCCTCGTTCTGCTGGACATTCCTCGGGGAGTTTTCAAAATTAATTCATGACAGGTAAAAACAAAAACAAAACAAAAAAACAAAACTCAGGCCCCTAGAATGCTTATTTACACCTTGGACCATGTGATTCCAGAGCCCAGAAGATGGCTTAGTGTCCCGTGTGTCCTCCCCGCCCCTTCAGGGTTAGCTCGAGGAAGGACTGGCGGTATCCTGCAACCTTGTACCTAGAAGTTGTGGACCTTAATTCCCTGTTCTTGAGAAACACACACAGGGTGGGCAGTGTGGGACGCATGTTTTCACCTTCTCTCTGTCCCTGGGGAGACGGACTGGACTGTACCTCCAAAACATTCCCTGTGACCATCACAGACCATTCTCAACTCCAGCCTGAACTGCAGCAGGGGTGAGGCTTGGCGGGGGAGGTGTAAGTCCGCTATCTACAAGGCAAATATGTTTGTTACCAGCCTGTCTTGTTATATTCTTCATTTTTAAAAAAGCCATTTCTACTAAATAGACATTTACATTCTTGTTCCAAAGGGGGGGGAGGGGGGCTTAGCTACCTCTCTTAGCTATCAAATCTTTCCCCAAAGTTTACTCTGAAAGTAGTACAGGGCAAATAAACATGTGGCTCTTGGATTTACAGTGTCAAAAATAGGCATAGATCTTGTCAACTTTTCAACTTACTCTTCAAAGTTTGACCAGTGTATTGTCCAAAAAAACAGGCAAAAGGCCAATAAAACTCAAACACTGATAGAGTGGGCTGGCTCACTCTATCAGGGAAGATAGAAGTGAGTGTCCTAGATGAGTCTGGGTCCTGTTCTGCCAGGCCGACTGCTCGGTGCCCCATGCTTGGCTGCTTCTCTTGACACCCACCCGGGAGCACAGGAGCTGCTGGGCTTGCTCAGTCACAGCCGTCGGGTCCTCGGGGTTTGCAGCTAGGGGAGAACCATTTGCCACTGAAATGAAGAGCTCTGCTTTCTCTTTGGTACAGCTGACGCTAAATTTCCCTCCTCTCCCTTTTCTCATCCTGGGCATTTGTGAATTAACAGACAGCTCTAAAAACCCAGTCACAACCACAGGAAGATGCCTTGTATAGATGCTAGCAGCATGCCTTGCTGAACAGATGTCCCAGCAGTAAGAGCAAGGGAAGGCCAGGTGTCAGACTCTCCAGCTGTACTAAAAGGCTACACAATTTGAGTGCACAAGAAGGAACACTGGGCCAGTCTGGGCAGCACCATGGCTGTTCCTCCTGCCCAGACACAGTATCTGTTGTCTAATATTACAGTCATACCTGACAAGCTGAGGGCTGAAATCTGTGACCAAGTTTGCAGAAAAAGCATTTGTGGTCTGTCAAATGGCCTTGCCCCATTGATTGTAGCAAAGGGGAAGAAATCCTGTCTGCCTCTCAGACCGTGACAGAATGAACCCACTGGGTGACAGAACCTAATGCAGGGATCAAACAGACCTAATTTACCCCCCAGTTGGCACTGTTCCCCACACTCCCCTGCAAACCTTAGAGAAGCAGGCCAAGGGGCTTGTGAGTTCTTCTTAGCATTTTTTTTCAAGCTCCTGTGAAACTCACTGGGAGCCTTCCCTGACTTCTGTCAGCCTTTTCTTTCTCCCTAGCCTGTATCTCACTCAGAGAGTGAGCTGTAAAGATAGACGGAGGCCGAGTACACCTGTCTGCCCCCCTAGCTCCCCTTTTAAATAAGCTGCTCCAAACCAGACAGTTAGTCCTGGGAACTTATGCCCAAGAATACAAACCATGGGCCGAGTTCAAAGCTCCACCCAGGGTCCCCTCTCCCTTTCTCAGGAAATCCATCATCACTTTGCTGGGCCCTCGGCAACCTTGTACATGACTGCCTGACACAGCTAAGCCTGGACAAGTCCTGTGCTAGGTACTAGGCATGGTTTTATGTTCCCTGAGAGGCCTTCAGAAATGGGACAGCTGGAATGCTACAGAGGACACCAGACACAAAAGCCTGGCTCCATGCTGGGAGAGTAAGCCAAGGTATCTTAAGACTGCGCGTTCTGGGCCTTTCTCCATGGCAAAGGAGGACGAAAACCAATGGAATTAGCTAACAGACTCCAGGGTCTGAGCTTTGGCCTTTGGCAGTAAGGAGCTGGATTAAACAAACACACACACACACACAAAACACACCATAACACACCAACCCGAGTTCTCAGCAACTTGAAAAGTCCCTGAGCTTCCCGTGGAACAATAATGCCTGGCAGGTTAGATCGATTGTCTACTGAGACACATTTGCCGATCAGGGACCAGTTGGGACCTGTCTGTCCCTAGACAACTGCTATGTGACACTAGGTTTTGAGGAGTCACCCCCCTCAATTGAGCAGTGAACAACGAACAAGGAGCATCTTGCTTTCAGTAGCTACTGCGGATTTGTTTCTAGTGGGAGCAGACAGCCCGAAGAGATTCTGAGGAGTGTCTTCTAGGGAGTGTCTTGAATGATAGGCCAGTATCAGTACAGAATCAGCCGCCGTGAGGAAGCCATCCAGAAAGCCATCTGAGCATGAGATGCCTCTGCCTGCCCCACCCCTTAGGCAGACTCCATTAGATCATGAGGCCTGTGAGTTTAGTCCCAATCCCACTATGCAAAGGCAAGGAAATCAGAATGTAGAACAAGAGGCTCAAAGCCAGGCCCTGGGAAATAATGGGACCAAAGACTAACTCATGAGAGGTGGGATACAACAAGCTAGCAGAGGCCACATTATAGGAGATGGAAATTGGGGACCTGTCCTTGAGACCATAGAGGCTTGGTTTCCTTTTCCAGCCTGCCCGCCTGCAAGTGTCTTGTGCCTTGGGGAATGGGCACAGATGAACACAGTAGGTGTCTGGATGCAATTAAGCACCAGACTGAGGGAAGCAACCTTTGTCACCAAAGGGCTGTGTGGCCCCGTGCAAGTCACCTGACCTAAGGCCTCAGTCGTCTTATGAGATGAGAGGGTGCCGTTCCTGGAGGAGCTCCAGAGCGTCTCGCATGGCGTTCTCCATCTTCCTCCTGCCTTCCTGCTCTGGGCTCAGGCACAAGAAGGTTATTGTACATGAGGGAACTGGACAGAATGTGACTCTATTGAACTTGAAAAGGGAAATTAAGGCCCTGTAGGGATTGTGAGGAGGGAGACAACCTTCGGAGTCCATTCTCCCTCCCCAGTCTTTCTGTCTTCAGGTGGGGAGATTTCCTCCCCTGTCCAAATGGCACTTTGGGTGGCCTGAAGCTCTGCCGTGCAGTCGGGGTGGCAGTCAGATCAGAGGTGTGTGTCTTCCTCCTCGTCTAGGTCGTCCTTGGTCAAGTTGTCCAGAGGGACGATCCAACTGTCCCCCAGCTCCCCATTAAGGTTGACCACCTTCTTCTCCTGCATCTCAGAAGGAGTCTCCATCACTTCCAAGGTTGGGTTGTCATGGTAACCGTTCTCTACTGTCTGCAGCTCCTCTGTGAGTCGTTGCTAAATTGGGGACAATAACACAGGAAGACGGTAATTTTGGAGTGCTATGAGCTTTTAATATGAAACATTTCCCCATTCCACCCAGGGACCTCGAGTTGGCTAGATTAAATTCCGGTGGTTCACTTGTGGGGGCAGAGACCACCCTGGCTACCAGCCTGACCATCTCACGAGTACTCCCCCATATCCTAATAGTACCAGCTACTCTCTACCTCCATTCCGTGGCAGTCTGTGACATCACGGAGAGAGATTTCTGAAGACATTTTGTCCTTGAGATCTTTTTTCTCTTCTCCGTCCCTCTCCATGAAAACCTCTGTTTCTCTACATCATTCCATAATAAATAACAGAGAAGAATGACATAAGTAAATAAGTAAATAAATAAACAAGGCTCCTTCAGAGCAGCCTGAGAGGACTTTTCCGTGGTCGAGGTGAACAGGGCGACCCTTACAGATGTGCAGACAGTAGTCTGTGCTCTGAGATCCAGCTGTGGATACACGCCGCCACTGCTCACGCCTCAGTCAGTGCACAAGGTCACTAGGAGTGGGAACTGTCTTAATGCTCTCAGTAGTTTACAGCTAGGGTAGAGACCCACAGCAGAACAGCACTGTAAAGATGAGACAGGGTCCTGCTGTGTAGCCCAGGCTGACCTCCAACTTGCGATCCCCTTGCCTCAGCTTCCCAACTGCTGCGATTACAAACGTACACCACCACACCAGAGAAGATGTGGTCCTAGTTGGTCGGGTGAAAGAAGCTTGGTTAGAGGAGCACTTGCCTAAGGCCATACATGATATATAATATATTTAGGGATCATATTACCTGAATCTCCAGAACAGGATTGCAAGGGACCATGCCCACTATGCAGAGACGCTGACTTACAGACATGGCTTGACCCCAGCGTTTCTGCTCTTACTCCCACACTGCGTCTCCCGTGTCAGAGACAAGCTAGCTTGACAGTGGGGACAAGAACCTGTTCGAAGGGGCCAGGCCCACTCCCGTGGAGAGACCGAGTGAGAGGCGCACTGGGTAACTAGAGTAAGAAAATACCCACCTGGTCCTTCCTCTGGGAGATCCGCTGGTGACAGCAGCCGTAGAGGGCAGCAACGAGGAGCAGGAAGGATGCCATGCAGACGATGGTGATGATGAGCGGCAGGCTAAAGCGGTCCTCATTGACCTCTGGAGGCCCTTCCTTCCCCAGCTTCATGTCACTGACTCCAGCCTGGCCGAGACACATAACTTGAATGGCAGAAAACGGAGTCCAGGACAGCTTGTCTCCGCTCCAGTCTGTGTGGGTCTGCTGCCGCTATCCTACCACCCGCCCTGTCCGTCTGTCTGCCTCCTGCATGCTTAATACTAGCAAAGGACCTCTCCAGAGGACACTGGGCTTAGGGACAGTACAGGGCAAAGCCCCTTACCTCTGTCAGGTCATCCCATCTGTCCTTCAGTAGTTCATACACCGCCTTGGGAGAAAGCTTCGCTGTGGGAGAGACAGAGACCAATGCTGCCTCCAGGGTCCAGCCCAGAGTGAAATGGCAGAGGTAGAGGGGGTACCTCCACCCAAGGGGAGGATGTCCTGTTTCTATCCCAGTCCCTCGGGTCTGCTGGGATGGTGGCTGGCTCGTCTACTCTTAGGTGCCTCCACCCCCAACCATCCTTCTGTGGCACTCCCTCCCACACAGGGTCCGGTCCCCTCACCCTCGACTCACTCTCAATAATGATACTCTTCACTGCCACCGCTTGGTTATCTAGAATAGGGGCCACCCGTAGAGTGCACGAATCCTCAGCCGGCTTGAAGGACGCTTTGACCGAGTGACACAGCAGTTCCACGAGTTTCTCATCCGGAGGGCTCCCTTCCTAGTGTACCGACAGCACAGGTGACTCCCAGGCTTTGCCACAACAGCTTGGGCTCCTGAGGCTGCCCCCTGCCTGCTCAGCCTGCAAGAGTCGCTTCTCCATACTTCACTGGCGCTACTCCTGCATCTGGCTCTTATCCTCTCAGTCTCGTTCTGAACTCTTTTTTTTTTCCATCCCCTCAGCCCGGGCATCTTGTCTGCAGGTCACCTCCCGACCCCCGAGGCTTCCCCTGTCCTCCCTGCAAGGTCCCTAAGGCTCTGGACCCAGTGGCTGTATTATCATGCCTCAGCTGGGAGTGGGATAAACAGGGTACGGCTCTCCTCCACTGCCAGGGGAGAGAGGCAATCCCAGGATTGAAACCTGCCATTCTCCAGCCTTTGTTGCCACCTCAGGAGAGGGAAAGTGAGGCATGCTGAATAGGCAGAAGGGGGTTCTGGGGATGTCCACAGGGTTACTTACACAGACCTAAGCCCCAAGAAGACGGAAACGGGGGCTTTAGGGCTGATGCTGTGGTGTAAGCTACAGGCTGCAGAAATGTCTGCAAGACTGGCAGTTGGCCAGTAGAGGGCAGCAACGAATCAGCCACCTCCTGCACCAATGAGGTCAAGAGCTATGCAGTGCAGCCCCACCAAACCCTGGCTCCCAGAACACTGGTGGTGTGAAGGGAGCTGTACACATTTCGATACCTTCTTATATGGACCTATGCAGGAGACCAGGAACTATGACTCCACTATCAGGACAACGGGTGACTGCTCAGAAGGGAACTCTTTTCTGAGGCCCTAGAGAGTGAACTGGGGACCTCGAGCACTAGCCCAAGCTTTCTCTAGCACTCCTGTTACTTTTAAAGAGAAAGGCTCATTAAGTTGCCAGGGCTAGCTTCAAATACACACTGTGGCCAAGGCGAGACTTTGACTTCAGTCCTGCCTCAACGTCCTAACCGGCTGGAACGAGAGGCCTGAGCCACACAACCCGCCAAAACCTACCAATTCTACACACACACACACACACACACACACACACACACACACACACACACACAGAGAGAGAGAGAGAGAGAGAGAGAGAGAGAGAGAGAGAGAGAAAGAGACAGAGAGACAGAGAGAGAGAGAGAAAGAGACAGAGACAGAGACAGAGACAGAGACAGAGAGCGCCACTGAACTGCAACCAGACCAACTAGAGCAGTAAAAGCTGAGGGGGCTGAGGGGCTCTGCCGGGGCTCTGCGCATGCTCTGCACAGGCCGGGAGCAGCCCCGTCTGCACTGCCTGACTTAGAGAAGTCTGAAGCGTGGGTGGGAAATGTGTACTCCCTTTGAGGAGTTCATGGACAGGGTGGGATGTAGGGCGGACTGGGGCTCGGGCACGAGTACTCACGCAAAGGCTGGCTCTTGTGAGGTTCAGAATGAGGAGTTCCTCATCTGGCCTTATGGGAGGATCACATTTTAGCTGGAAGAGGTCAAAAGATGAAGGTTTAGGCACGAAGTCACCTGATCTTGGGTTCTCCCCTTGGTGAGGGTGGGTGGCACAGGGGAAGGGCGCATGGCAAACTCAGGCATGGCTAGTCAGTTTCAAAGACAGGAACATGGGTGCCCGGGGTAAGAACAGAGGAAACGGGAAACAGACAACTTTTCCTTAAAGTGTCCAGCCAGGGACCCTGAGATGGCCAAAGGAGAAGACCTCCCTTGAGTCTGGGTTTTCGCATCCCATCCTCTGCTAGAATTACCTTGTAATTCCCAAAGGCCCCGATGGGAGAGGGTGTGCTGGGGCCTGGAGGGGCCACGGGAGTCCCATTAGAGCTGAGGTGTGTGAACTCTTCAGTCGTAGGCACTTGAGACGCCGTAGACCCTAGTGGTGTGGAGCCGGGCCATGTAGTGGTACCTGGTGTCTGGCTGGTGAGGGGCTGAGTGGCTTCAGAGGTGCCCTGTGGTTCTGTAACAGACAAGGCAAAGGCTGAGGAGAGCATACTGGCTTCATGATTCAAACAAGCTGAAACCAGTAGCTATGAAGAGGGAAAAGAGGCAGGAATGAAGAAGAGGGGTTCTGGGCCCCGGGGACAGAATGAGTTAGACTTGAATGAAGTAAGAACTAAGCAGGAGTCACAGGAATGATGCTACAGTTACCTCTCTGAGGCACGGGTGGGGGCCTGTGGACAGGCGAGCCACAGCTAACACACTGTGCATGCTCTGTAGGAGGGGTTGTGCTTTGTGTTTCAAAGGCACTTGCTCCTTTAGGATGGTCCCTGCTTATCAACAGGGAAACTGAAGCTTGGTGATTTGTCCAAGGTCATAGGACACAACTGCAAGAGTGAAGGATTTGAGTGGACCATTCTGAGCCCGTGCACCTGCTACAGGGTGTAGCCCTGTCCCCCAGGGCATAGGTTAATGCTCAGAAACCCTGACTCAGGATTTTAAAGCTCCTGAGCTAGTCATAGATCCTCACACTAATTTAAACACCCAGTAAAGACTGGCACTTTAAAAACTAAGCAAGCAGAAGCAGACATAAGACAGGATGTGATGGTACACAGCTTTAATCCCAGCATCCAGGAGGCTGAGGCAGGCGGTCTCTGTGAATTTGAAGCCAGGCTGGTCTACAGAGTGAGTTCCTTCCAGGCCGGCCAGTCTCAGAAAAGGAAGGAAGGGAAGGACAGAGGAAGGAAGGGAGGGACAGAAGGAGGAAGGGAGGGAGAGAGAGAAGGAGGAAGGAAAGGGGGGAGAGAGGAAGGGGCCAGAAAACCGCAGTATGCACACCAAGTCCTGAAAGAAAGAACGAAAGCTCGCAGGAGTCAGCCACCCTCCTGTCCCATTACCTGGGTTCCCGGGGTCCAACTCAGGTCACCAGGCTTAGCAACAAGTGCCACATGCTGACATACATACATACATACATACATACATACATACATACATACATACATTTATTTTTACTTATTTAAAAGTATGTTTCTTATGGTGGATTGCTACCAAGCAAGTCTGAGAAGCAGTTTTAGAATTGCCTAACACCCTGCGGTCACAACCTGTGGCACAAGCCTGGGTATAGATTCTGGCTTGGTTGAATCTATACACTGCTAGCCTCTATCACTGCTAAAAGGGGTATTCAAGGCTAGGTCTGATAAAGGCAGAAGACACGTAGAAGAGTTAAAACTTAGCATACACCGCTATCTTCCAACGGACTGACAGTTGTACTGCCAAGTGTCTGTCTGTCTGTCTGTCTGTCTGTCTGTCTGTCTGTCTGTCTGTCTGTCTGTCTCTCTCTCTCTCTCTCTCTCTCTCTCTCTCACACACACACACACACACACTTTACCTGCAATTTTTTTTTTTTTTTTTTTTTGGTCTATGGACCAAATGTGTGCAGTGCCCAAGCAGGCCAGTAGAGGGAGTCAGAGGATTACAAATGGCTGTCAATCACCAAGTGTATGTTGAGAATTGGATCTAAGTCCTCTGTAGGAAAGTGCTCTTACCAGCTGAGCCATGTCTCCAGGCCTTCTCAAGTCTTAAGAAAAACAAAAGCAGCCTGACATGGTGGAACACACCTTTCATCCCAGTACTCGGGAGGCAGAGGCAGGTAGATAGATCTCTGAGTTTGAGGCCAGCCTGGTCTACAGAGTGCGAGTTCCAGGGCAGCCAGGGCTACACAGTGAAACCCTGTCTCGAAAAACCAAAAGAGGAAAAAGACACACACACACACACACACACACACACACACACACACACACACTCACAAAGGGAAAGAAAGAAAGGAGGAAGAAAAGCGAAAACAAAAAAACTGCCAAGGAATGACTTACTGGGTGTAGTGGGCATCCACGGCAGGGTAGCGTTGTCAGTGCTGAGCGTTGAGCCAGAGCTGCTGGGGACAGCAGTAGAGGTATGCTGCCCCACAGGATGGCTCGCCGTGTTCGGTGCTGTGCTCGGTGCTGCCGTGCTGTCTGTTGTGGGGGTAGAAAGAAGCTTGGCGGTGGTATTAAGGTCAGTAGGCTGAGAAGAGACGTTGATTAGCCCCAGAGTGGTTGTCGGGGCCGTGGTAAAACTGTCACCGCTCTGGCCTCCAGAGGGGACTGTCTGTCCACTGCTACTGGTGGGGGCAGGGCTACTGGGGGGAGGGTTTGTTTTAGTCTTGTCCACCTCGGAGCCACTGGGAGCTGAAGTTGAACTGCCATTGCTTTGACTTCCTGTGGGGTTTGGGGGAGGGGTCGGAATGGAGGTCGGAGGTCGGACTGAGGTTTTGGATGACGTGGGGTTGCTTGTCTGGGCTGTAGCAAGTGTAGTTGTCACTGGGTCACCAACTGTGGCCTTTGTCGATGTTGTGTCAGTCGGTGCTGCTGGGGCACTTTGGTTGGTCTGGAGGGCACTAGGTTTGAGAGCAGATGTGCTAGTCTCACTTCCTGTCGATAAAGACAACACAGAATCAGGCCAGGTATTAGCCAGAGCGTCTGTGGACTTCCCTAGCCCATCTATCCCTAGATGCATTAGCCTCCCACCCGTCCCTGGCATCTGCCTGGCTGAAGCCTACATCCTTCATGAGTCTACAGTTACACAGCCCCTCAAGTCTGCCATGGGATTCTGCGGTCCCACCCCTCAACCCCACCCCCCAGCTCCCAGATGCCCTGCCTTCCAAAACATGACAGCAAGTATGGACAAGAGCCACATAGCCTTTCCAGGGATAATACAACCAACAAGGACAAATGGATGAGAGACTGCAGTTACACAAATGTTCACAAGAACCCTCTGTGGACTGTGCTAGGGAAAAGCAGTGTGCTTGGGTTGGGTTTAGCTTGGCAGCTTAACCTAAGTGGGGAACGGGTCAAGCAAGAGAGACTTTTTATGGGTTTAAAGGAATGTGTGTTGAGGGCATTGCTATAAAACAGGCCTTGTGGTGACTTGTGTGGAACAAGATCCAGAACCTACAACCCCAGGGAGATGACATGAAGACAGGACAACTGAATAACAGACTCAGGTAATAACTTTAGGAAGAATGAACAGGAAAAGAAAATGGAGATGGGTGGGAGCTGGGGGTGGGGTGGGGGGTGGGGTGGGGGGTGGGGTGGCGGGAGAGGCAGCTGTCCTTCGTCTCTTGCTGGGATAAGACACGTTGATCAAAAGCAACTCCGTGGATAAGACTGGGCTGGTTATGGATATAGAAGGGGTCCTGGTCCATGATATCAGGAAGTTAAAATAAGACCCTAAAAGCACCATATCCAGCCGCAAGCATGGAGGGTAACCACGTGGGTCCCTGCTTGTGCCGGCTCAGCTGCTACTCTGCTCTGTTTGCATCGGTGCCTGGAGGAAGGTGCCGATGGGCTGGGTCTTCTTACATCAATTAACAATCAGGATAATCTTCCACAGACATGCCCACCAGGCCAGCTTGATCTATATAATGTATTACTCAATGAATACGCTCTTCCCAGATGGTTCCAGGTTGGATCAAGTTGGCAGTTAAAAGTAACCAACACAGCTCAGCCCTCGTCAACTTGACCCGCAAATTCATCACTTTAAGCCACTAACAGCAGCCCCCTAAGGACCATTAAGCTAAAAGGAATGCTGTGGGAACAAGAAGTATCTCCAACAGAGAAAAACAGGACAACATGTGAAGGTCTCAAGTCTGGGGGGGTGGGGGGGAGGGACTAAGGGAAGACACGGATGTCTGCATGGAGCTTAGAGAGTGGGGGAGGGGCCGCTGAGACTGCAGGCCTTAGAGAGGAGCTGTCCAAACTGATCAGTTCTGAGGACAGAACGAGGTTCTCTTAAAAGTATATCCTAGCCCAGGTGCGCTGAGGCAGTCCTTTAATCCCAGTACTTGGGAGGCAAAAGCAGGTGAATCTCATTGAATTCCAGGCCAGGCTTGTCTACATAGATCCAGAAGTGCCAGAGCTACGTTGTGAGACCCCCATCTCAAAAAGAGAAAATTACATAATACACATATGTGTATAATATATACATATATAAATATTTATATAAATATATACATTAAAGATAATGTGTGTACATATATTTATATTTACGACTGGGATCTTGCCTATTTATGGAGGAGACACACACACATATATACATATATACATATATACATATATACATATACAGATCAAATGATACCTAAGTTCAGAGGCCAAAATAAGGCCTTTAATCTTATTTACCTGGAAGAGAGAAAGCACTAGTGCATGGGGTGAGAAGCCCATGCTTTCGCCTTTGTAGAATGTGATCTAAAGGGAGAAAAGCCTTCAGAGAGGACCAGTAGGATGTCTATCAGTCACCCAGGGGAAGGGCTGGTGGCTGGAGGTGGACAGCTAGACACTGGAGACAAGCAGCGGTTGGATTAGGACTGCATTTGGATCCAGCCAATGTGGGGAAAGAGGAGAATCAGAGACTGTGAGAGGGTACTGGTGATTCCTGGTTTTGTCCTTCAGCAGAAGGGAGGCTGTGCAGGGAAGGGGTACCCTGGCCAGCCTGCATTTCTGTGTGGACAACTGCTCACCCCGTGAGTCTGGCCAGACACAGGCTGAAAATGCCGACCAGTATTCCCTGCTGTCCACGAGCAGGTGTCAGTGGCACGGGACATACATCTAGCTAGGAAGGGAAGAAATCATAACGGCACAGTAGGAGACCGTGTTCAAGCGCACAGTCCCAACAGGTGACGCTAGTGAGTATCCCGTGCTCCGCTGGGCATCTTGAACCACAGTCTGAAGAGGGGTGTGTTTCTCCATAAATAGGCAAGGAGGGTCCCAGTCTCTCTCATCCACGGTATGGCATCATCAAGCCTTACAGGCATCAAAGGCAGTCAAAAGTCTATAAAGGGGACAGTATTCTGGTTCATGAAGTGACAGTTGTGGTACTGACTGCTATATTTGACTGAAGGGCGCACATAGTAGAATGTCATGTTTAAATAAAAAAGCAATCTACCCAGATGTAGTGGTGGGTGTCTCTTGTCCTGCTATACAATGAGTTCAGGGAGCTTGGGCCACTTGGGACCCTGTTTCAACTCTCTCCTGCCACACACAAACAAACCTAGAGTCATATTTCAGGGTCGGGATTAAGTTGGCATGTCCATGTGACCATGCATCTGCATGTACACGTATGCTGGTGTGTACAGTACATGTGAGTACATGTGGAAACTGACAACCTTGGGCATCGTTCCTCAGGGGACACTCACCCTTTTGGGGACAAGGTCTCTCACTGGCCTGGAAGTCACTGGTTAGACAAGGCTGGCCAGTGTGCCTCGGGAGGTGGGGTGAAGAGGCCCCCTGTCCCAGCCCTGAGTTATAAGCAAGGTCGTGGGGATTGCACATCAGTCCCTCATGTGAGCACAGCCAGTGCTTGATCCACTGAAATACACCGTCCCAACCCTCTCGGTGCTATGCTTGGCCTGGGGATTTCCCGACTGACAGCATCATAATTTCTTGTCACTTGATATTGTCAGCATTGGGGGAATTTAAGAGTTGCAGAATCAGACAGTAACTCTGTGGTGGTTTGAATGAGAATGGCCCCCATAGGCTCATATATTTGAATGCTTAGTCACCAGGGAGTGACACTGTTTGAGAAGAATTAGGTGTGGCCTCATTAGAGTAGTGTGGACTTGTTGGAGGAAGTGTGTCACTGAGGGTGGGCTTTAGGGTTTAAAAGCCCATGCCAGTTCCTGTCTGTGTCTGTCTGCCTATCTGTCTGCCTCTCTGTGTGCCTCTGCCTCTTCTGCCTCTGCCTCTGCCTCTGCCTCTTCTGCCTCTGCCTCTTCTGCCTCTGCCTCTTCTGCCTCTGCCTCTTCTGCCTCTGCCTCTTCTGCCCCTGCCTCTGCCTCTTCTGCCTCTGCCTCTGCCTCTTCTGCCCCTGCCTCTGCCTCTTCTGCCCCTGCCTGCCTCTTCTGCCCCTGCCTCTGCCTCTTCTGCCCCTGCCCTTGCCCCTGCCTCTGCGCCCCCCCCACTCTGCTTTTGGGTCAGGATATTGTTCTCAGCTATTGCTCTAGCACCACATCTGTATGTCTGCGTGTATGTCTGTATGCCTCTCTGCCGTGATGACAGTGAACTAACCTCTGAAACCATAAGAAAGCACCCCATTGAATGCTTTCTTTTTATAAGAGTTCCCATGACCAGTTGGGTGGTGGGTAGAACACGCCTTTAATGGCAGCACTCAGGAGGCAGAGGGAGGGGATCTCTGAGTTCCAGCTCTGTGTGCACAGTGCATTCTAGGACAGCGCAAAGCTAGACAGAGAAACCCTGTAGGGAGAAAACAGAAGAGCTGCCGTGGTCACAGTGTCTCCTCACAACAACAGAACGGTGGCTGAGGCAGGGCTCTTACAATGGCGAACAAACAGCTTCACAATCTGGAGTTGTGAACATTTTGAACTGGAAATCTCCTCTGTTATAGGCAGCTGCCCTGTGCGTTAGAGTGTTCTAGCAACATCTCGGGCCTCTGTCCACTAGACATAAGTAACAGACACACATATCCACCTCCAACTCTAGCAACTAAAAATGCCCCCCCCCCGATACTGCCATATGTTTCTTGAAGGTATCAGTGACTTCCCAATGAAAACTGTCTAACATGAGAGAAGACCAAACTTGTTCCATAAAGCCCCAACCTTCTTGCGGGTTGCCAAATCCCAGCGTTAGTTTAACTGATCATCTGATTAGGTCTCTAGTAATAGAAATGGACCTCACATGGGGATTCATTCAAATGAACCAAACTACCCATAAGCCTCCATCTCTGGTGGCATTCCCTTGTCAGTAGAGTCAGCCACATTTCTATATGGTAAATCCAATCTTGCTTAGGACTCCCAAAAATAACAGCTCTCAAAACACAAAAATAACTTTTGCATCAGAATAAATTTATCAATATAGGTACTTAATCAGAGACCCGGCACTCCAAATGCTGGCTCAAGGTACCCAGTATTAGATACCTTGTTAAAGAAAGACAAAACTGAATGGATGATTACACCGCAGAATGCCCAAGCACAAGAAGAAACCCAAAGTCTTGGAGAAAGATGCTCGTGTTAATCAAGAATATCAGTTTGAGGGGCTAGAGGTGCCTGCAGGCATAAGGGCCTGACTTTGGATTTCTAGAATCCCAGGAAGGCTAGATTCAGTGTCATTTATCTATAATCATGGCATTCCTACAGTGATGGAAGGTTGGAGAGTCTGCAAAGTAAGGAACTACACTTGAGGTTATACACATACACACACACACACACACACACACACACACACACACACACACACACCATGAACAAAGTTATTTCTTTAGAGTATCAGTTTGACCCCATCACCATGTGCAGGCAGTGATGAGCACCTCTGGTGTGTGCCCCATCCTCGTGCCCTCTAACTCTGGAAGTTCCCTTAGCTCAGATAACACAACTCCTGACAAGACTTCCAGCAACACTTCCCACATGTTTTAAGATGAACATCTCATTGTGGCTCTCTAATCAACACACATTATAAATATCTGTTGATCATGTTTTCAGGTTTTGTTTTGTTTTGTTTTGTGTTTATAAAATAGTTATTCTTTTTCTTTCTGTTTTTCTTTTCTATTTTTTTCTTTTTAAGATTTATTTATTTTTATTTGTATGGAGTACACTGCAGCTGTCTTCAGACACACCCCAGAAGAGGGCATCAGATCCCGTTACAGATGGTTGTGAGCCACCATGTGGTTGCTGGGAATTGAACTCAGGTCCTCTGGAAGAGCACTCAGTGTTCTTAACCGCTGAGCCATCTCTCAAGCCCAACTTTCTATTTGTCAATGTTTATATTTGGGAGGCGGAGTTTTACTCTGCAGCCCAAACTGGCTGGTAACTAACTCATGGTGACCCTTCTTCTGCCTCAGCCTCCTAAATGCTAGGATCCCAAGCATGAGACGCCATGCCTGGTTTACTGTGCATTTTATAACTAATGCACTGTAATGTAATTTTATAATGGTGGCTTGGATTTCATAGAACTGAGAGCGCTGTTGGCGCAGTATAGAGTTTTTTTGTTTTCTTTTGTTTTGTTTTGTTTTTTAATTATTATATGTAAGTACACTGTAGCTGTCTTCAGACACTCCAGAAGAGGGTGTCAGATCTCGTTACGGATGGTTGTGAGCCACCATGTGGTTGCTGGGATTTGAACTCAGGACCTTCAGAAGAGCAGTCGGGTGCTCTTACCCGCTGAGCCATCTCTCCAGCCCAGTATAGAGTTTTATTGTGCTTCTCCCTCCTTAGCCAGATTGGTTAATCACACACTGATCCCAACCAGTTGGACACAAGCTTGCCTGCAGGAGGACCAGTGTGACAATCAGCAAAATCTGGCCAAAGGGGATTTAGAATAGCAGATAAGCATCATGTATTTTTTTTAAGATTTATTATTTATTTATTTTATATATATAAGTGTACTATAACTGTCTTCAGGCACACCAAAAGAGGGTATCAGATCCCATTATAGATTGTTGTAATCCACCATGTGGTTGCTGGTAATTGAATTCAGGACCTCTGGAAGAGCAGCCAGTGAGCTTAACCACTGAGCCATCTCACCAGCCCTAGCATCATGTATTCTTAAAGGCCAATTGTAAGAGCTATGTTGAATGATGTTGGAGGACACTACCATTTATCCAGTTCCCAGGAGTCAGTGCGCCCACAGACAAGTCCCTCCAATGGAGCAGATTCCTCTCGTAAAGACGGTTTCACGGGAACATGACTGTACTGTCCCCAGCTCCGGAGGTTGGAAGCCGACAGTCCCTCATTTGCTTCTCCCCTTGCTTCTTCCTCAGTTCCTGGCACTCCTTGGTTAATAGCTGTGTCACTGCACTCTCTGACTCATCAACACATGGCCTTTTTCCTCTAGTTTTGTCAAGGGAGGGGAACCTGGAGTCCTAACCCAAATCCTCATGGATGCTAAGCAAACACTCGACTGCTGGATCCACTAGTTTAGAGTCTGCCCTGCTCCAGTATGTTGCAGGATATTTGGTAATACTCTGAACCCTGCGACTGTATTATTTACTGGGGAAAAAAAGTTTCTAGTTGTGGTGTGGCTCAGCCCTTAGTATACACCTTTAATCCCATACAACAAAGGTAAAATTAGTTTGTAGAAGGAAGCAGCCATTTTTTGAAAGTGATGTCTAATTGAGAGGCAAAGTGACGAACCAGAGAATGATTTGACAGAATAGGATCTGCCTGACTCCCAGGAGAAGAGAGAGAAAGGGAAGCAACTTAAGAGAGCAGTGGAGAAAGGGGGGGGGAGAGAGGAAGGGAAGTGGGGAAAAGGCAGTTTTACTGGGACAGATGCACAGGTTGCAGGGAAAGAGAAAAAACTAGACACAGATTAAGACAGACCTAGAAAGGGGCAAGCTTATTCAGCAGTAAGTCTCAGAGGCTGAAGACACTGTAGGCCTAAGACTGTATGGAGGCTAGAAGCTTCCAGGACTGGGCACAGGTTAGCAGACTGAGGCACTTAAGTCTTAAAGGTGACAATTATATCAGGCAAATAAAAAATACAATAACAATGTGATTTCACAGTAACTTTCAATGACTGTGTATGCCTCGGGTCACATTCACAATGTTTGTGGTAAAGACTTGAATGTATATATCATTCTGTGATAACTACCTCCTAAATTATTCCCCCATATTCCACCAAACCTGTGACAGCTTGTTTGAAATAACAACTCTTCACAACCTAGAACCCTCTAAGAAAGCTTCAACTGAGAGACTGGCCTATAGGCATATCTGAACAATATTGTCTTGATGTAGGAAGATTCAGCCTACTGTGGGCAGCACCATTCCCTAGACAGGGGGTCCCAAACTAAGCAACATAGGAGAAAGCTAGCGATCAACAGCAAATGGGAAGCAAGGCTGTCACTGGTGTCAACACTGTGTGCTTTAAGTAGGTCAGAAACAGTGTCCCATCCTCCTCTGAGGTACCTGGGAAAAACCACTGGTCCACCACCACCATTTCATACCACTAATTCTGTTGAGTGCTAGAAACCAGATTCATTTCTGAGAATTGCGGTCTCTGGGGACACTCTACATTAACTTTTAGGATTGGGCCTGGCAGGGATCCCTTGGGTCCCATCCATCCTCTTCCTGCTTTATTATCCAGTAGCATGTAGAGTCGACGGCCATGAGTACATCCCAGGAGCTCTGGGTTCTATACTGTGCTCACAGCAAGCACGTTCCGTGCATCTCTGAAGAAGGCACCTGGAGGCTGCTGCTACTAGAAATGCGGCTGCAGGGAACACACACACACACACACACACACCTAGAACATATGTGCTTTAGCCACGTGCTCATGAACCCACGGAACAGCCATGAGGTGATGGAGAAAGAATGGACACACACAAGCCCTGGGGACCAATGGAGTCAGTCAGGCAGCCCCACCTCAGCCACATCCCACTAGTGCAGCCATGGCCTCGACCCTCAGTGCCCATGCATGCTGGGTTCTTTCTCCTTTCCTGCTCCCTCTAAACCACTGGCTCTAACCCTTCAGATGCTGCCTGTGAAGCTGTTCACGGGGCTTAGAGGGTAAGAGTATGAAAGGCCCTGATGAGAGCTTCAGCCACTAGAAGAATGTTCTCTTCTTCCAGCTCTCCGACAGGCTCTCCCCTAATAGGCTGTGGTCCTGAAGCGTTCTGCGCCTGGGTGGTATCAGCCTGACATTATCTAGAAGCAGGCTAGACATGAGCATCCAACTAGGGGAAGATGAAGATCCAATTCATCCTAGGAAGCGTCAGGCTAGGGCTTAGGGGAGCCCACTGTGTCGTAGGTGGGGCTAAGCATGCAGAGGATGGTCCTACACTGCCATTAACCTGGCCTTTCTTTAGGACTGACTAAATTCTTGTTTGAATTTTGTGCTGCCATGGGTGGAATCTGGGGCCCGCGATTCGATTGAAAAAACTGAACAATGGAATGAACTAGTAATGTTAAAAAACAAAACAAAACAAAACAAAATCAATGACACGGAAACTAAAATTCAACAGCAACACCAAACACACAGAATAGTTTTATTTTGATGGGGTGTGAGGGAGTGTTTCTCACTATGTAGCCCAGGCTAGCCTCAAACCTACCATATTCTTGCCTTCTCCTGAGTAACTGGGACTACACAATGATGGTGGTACAAGGACTGTCTGGGACTGAGCCTAGCTAACATCTAGGGAGAGGAAGTGGGGACACACCCCCAATCCAGTTTCCTGAGTGGGGCTTAATCAGGACATCAGAGAAGGTCCCCGCCCCTGCCCCACAGTGCCAACAAGGGCCTTAACAATGGAATGAGCTGGGTAAGTTGAAAGAGGCAGACTCCTAGGAGCAGAAGAAACAAAGCAATCAGAATACTACAGGCGCTAGAGAGATGTCTCAGCAGATTAAAGCAGAGGCTGCTCTTGCAGAGGACCTGGGTTCAATTCCCAGGACCCACACACGGTGGCTCACATTCCTCTATAACACCAATTCCAGGGAGTCCGATGATCTATGGTGGTCTGGCCTCTGTGGGTACCAAGCATGCATGCAATGTGTAAATCTAAATCTAAAATAACGTTCCTGTTTCTAAAGAACTACACGCAGGGAGACAAACAGGCATTTCTAGAGTACACCCCAGCCTCTAGTGAACTAAAGGTATCCATAGTAACAACACATTTAAACCCAAGCCTGCTGGACCAACACACCTTTCACACTTAAGACACAGTAGAGAAAAGGCTCTGACTTTGCCTATGGCAACCACTCAGCTACTATGCCTGGAGCTGCCTCCTCAGGACATGTTCTCCTGAACATGTTCACAGATGACATGGCTCCCCTAAGTCTTGCTTTTCGACTCATCCCCTCTGCAGGTCGTCCTGTTCTTTATTCCTTAGCTCTGCTACACTGTGTTATTTCACTAGACGGTTCTACTGTATTTTCCTCATTCATTCTGGGTTGCGTCCACCATCAGCCTCCCATGAGCAATGTTCCTAGGAACATTTTGTATGTACGGATTTTATGTGAGATGTATGTTTCTATTTCTCTAAGCGTAGAAATGCCAAGCTGTACGGAAACTCTGTATTTAGCGTCTTGATAAAATGCCAAACTATTTTCCAAACTGGCTGCCCGATATTGCATAAGCAGGGGTTTTTCATGAAACTTGTCTTTCTATACAGCCTCACCCAGTTCATCTGCTTTTGTCATAATCACCACTTCAACAGCTATGGGCTGGTATCTCAGAGCCTATTGATTAGCCAAACCCACAATACCTACAAAGGACAGCACTCAATGACCAAGTGGGATTTCTCATGCATCGCTCAGAATTTACAAAATAGAAATCACCATAATAACAAAATAAAAACCTATAATCATCTTATTCCCAATTTACTTTTGAAGAGTTTTGTTTTTAATTATGTGTACATGTTTGCAAGCATATACACATAATAAACACAGGTACCTGGAGTCCAGAAGGAGACCTCGGATCCCCTGGAGCGGGCTTTGGGAGTGGCCTGATGTGCTTGAACCACTGAGTCATCTCTCCAGACCAGACACACCAGAAGAGGGCGACAGATCCCATTACAGATGGTTGTAAGCCACCATGTGGCTGCTGAGAATTGAACTCAGGACTTCTGAATGAGGACTCAGTGCTCTTAACCGCTGAGTGATCTCTCCGGCCCCCTCAGAAGAGGAGGAGGAGGAGGAGGAGGAGGAGGAGGGAGGGAGGGTGGGGCGCCAGTATGCAAGTGAACTAGGAATAGAGGAAAATGTTCCTTACTTAATAAATGGACAAATGGTGTCTCCTAATACGCTTATGGTGTGCAGAGACTGGCAGAGACTGGCTGTGCTTTGGGGACAACAGAGCTGTCCTTACTCACCCTGCTTCCTGAATGCAAGACCAGCCAATCCCATAGAGGGGGAGGTGTTAAAAACAACAAAAACACAGCAGCAGGGGCATGCCTATGACCCTAGCACTCAGTAGGCTGAGGCAGGAGACTGCTGGGACTTTGATACCAAAGTGGGCTACAGAGTGAAACCCCAGCCCTCCAGAAGAAAAGGAAAAAAATGCCAAACATACATCAGAAGAAAATAAACAGATAAGATGCTCAGCCTTGGTCCTTAGGCAAATCCAAATTAAAATTACAATGCAGCTCTACATATCTACTAGAATTGCTGAAAGCAAAGATTAAGATTGAACTCCATATGCAGTGGAAATGCAAAATTAGGTTAGCGCTTTGGAGAACAGGTTAGCCATTTATTTTACTATTTTTCACAGGACTGACAATTGAACCCAGGGACCTGAATAAGCTAAAAGCTAAGTAAGCACTCCACCACTGCGCTTTGTCTATCGACCTTCGGTTTTTTAAACATTTTTATTACTTATGTGTGCACATAAGTGTGCAAGAGCATGTGTACACCACATAGCACACGTGGAGGTCAAAGGACGACTCTCAGAATCTGAGCTCTCCTTCCTGTTGGTTCCAGAGATTGAACTCAGCTTGTCAGCCTTGACAGCAAGCGCCTTTCCCCACCACGCCGCCGCAGCTGCGCCGCCTCGCCAAGGCCAGTGCCTCACCACATAATCCAGGCTTTCGGTAACCCTATAACCCTCACTTTCTTCACATCCAGAGTACTGGGATTGCAGGCATGCATCAACACAGCAACTTAAAACATACACTGTGTGTGTTTGTGTGTGTGTGTGTGTGTGTGTGTGTACACACGCGCACGAAAAGTCGTGGGACTAGAGAACAGCAGAGTGGCTAGAGAGGCTGAAGAAGGGGGAGGGGCATTAGAAGGTTATCTGGGGCAACCGCAGCACTGTGGTGATGGATGAGGAGAAGCAGAACCAAGCACCTCAAAGGCGTGGCTTTCTTTGCTGTACACGGTGAGACAGCCAAGTGGGATGCTGAGGAAACCCCAGGACCAACGAAGTCCTACTGAAACAAAGTCAGCCACATTCTAGACGTGTCAATCACACAGCCTCGCTGCATGGCGGAGGAACAACTTCCCTCTGCAGTAAAGAGAACCTGGCCTGAGCTTTCTGTGTTGTGTTTAATTACCTGTTCAGTCCAACTTCACAGGTAATAAAATCAGTTTGAAATTCATAACCAGTGCCTTTGGGTGAAACACACTTTACCACTTAAAAACACGAACTCCATAGTTCTCTGTAGATTGTGCAGTCAAAAAACTACTGTTCAGGCAGGTTGCAGACAAGCGAGAAAGAGTTGGAGTGAAGATGCTAAACAAGTCCTGAAGTCTAGAGAAGTCAGTATGAGCTCAAGTTTTTACCTCATTCATTCATTCATTCATTCATTCATTCATACGTTTGTTTATTGTATTCATTCACTCACTCACTCACTCGCTCATGATTTATTGTGTGGCAAGGAATGCCAGGTCATGAGTTTGGGGGTCAGTAGGCTCTCCTTCCACCGTGTAGTTCCAGGAACCAAGCAGCTTATCAGACTTGCCAGCAAGGGTCTTTACCCTCTGAGCCACCTTGCCAGCTCACGAGCTCGTTTTACTGTTATGTACAGCTAGTCAGATGAATAGAAACGACTACATCTTCTTGCTCTGCCAGACCGTCTAGGTGCTGCCATGGGACCAGACTGTGTCTAATGTCATCCTCCAGGAACACGAACCAACCAGAGCTCCCGGAGAAAGGTCTGCGCTTCTACCGCTGACACTGACGGAGCAGCTGAGCCCAGAACATCTTGTGATGCCAGGACAAGTGAGGAAGAAAACAAGAGACAGAGCAAGTCCAAAAGACAGAAAGCAGCCAAATGAGGGATCCACCGAAGGAGCCAGTCGTGGGCCATTTAATACTGTGTTAGGATGAATACCTAGGTGTGGGCAGGGGGACCATAAGTAAGCAAAAACCAAATCCTTACAGGATCCCAAAGGGTCCAGTTATCCTCCTCGAAGAAGTCTGCAAAAGCAAGCCCAAGAGAAAACAGACACGCTCTGCTTGTGACAATCTCCCCCAAAGGCTTGTGCCGAATATTTGGTCCCTAGATGAAGTAGGTCAGCAGATATCCAAGGGTGTGCCTTGCAGGGGTCTATCTTTGCCCCCTCCCCTCCCCTCCCTGAAGCTCTGCCTCACTACCAGCTCAGACTCTCAGAGTCAAGCGACCATGAACCCCCTGGAAACCTTGAGCCAAAATAAACATGTCTTCCCTTGTCCTTCTTAATTTGTTACAGCAGAAAGCCACTAACTCAAGACATTTCACAGAAAAAAAAAAGAGAGAGAGAGAGAGAGAAACGGCACATATAAGCCAGGAACATCAAGAAATGTCACCAGCTAAGGATATGCAAAATAAAAGGAGGGTTTGTCATTTCATATCCCCCTAGTCAGCAAAACCTATAAATCCAGACAAGAGGTAGGTAGCAAGAATATGGAGTAAAGGTCAGAAGACACATGCAAAGGTAAACCCGCTTTGCCACCCAGAGCCACTGTCCAGTACATTTCTGACACACGTACGAAGGAATGTGGTGCAAAGACAGCTCCTAAGGATGACGGCACAGCTGATGAGGTCAGTTCAAAGGTTGACCTTTATTTTAAAAAAGCATATATGGATAAGTGAAAAAGCATATGGATAAGTGAAAAAGCATATGCATAAGTGAAAAAGCATATGCATAAGTGAAAAAGCATATGCATAAGTGAAAAAGCATATACATAATTGAAAAAGCGTATGGATAAGTGAAAATCTGCACCAATACTCTGCAAAACAGAACACTGATATCAAGTAAGGCCGGGCATGTGCAATTCTCTCAACTTTTGATTCAACATCTTTTGATTGTACCACTCCATGCTTACCCAAAGGAGTTCCAGAAACACCTCTAAGGTTGCTTTTTGTCTTGGCCCCATACAGACATGAACAAATGTTTACCAATGGAGGTTGTAATAATATGTGATTGCAGTCACGTACCTGAATACTATAGAACAGGAACATGGGTGAGTTGTGTTTACATTTACAATTACATTAATTCATTGGAAAATAAAAGGCCTAGAAGACTTATTTGAGAGAGCAAGCACGCCATGTTCCAGCCAGCATCAGCAGGCTGCAACAGTAGGTCTGAAGTTAAGGTCCACTTAGGCGACATAGAGAGACCATGCTCCAAAGGCAAGCAAAAACCGATGCGTGCTTGATTATACCATTCCAAAATTGCCAAAATGTATCCTTAGGGATAGAAACTAGAAAACACTTGTTTAACTTTACAGAGATTCCCAACACTGCATTCTGGGTAATTGTTACCTACGGCGGGAAACAGAGACACCGAGGGTTCCTGCCATCTGTTTTTCAGGCAAGAATAGCTGCTGAGCCATGAGCCTAGCAACATCTGGGCGTGGGGGGTGGTGCAGAGGCACAGGGCAGCTGGAAACCTCCTGATGAGGAAGCTGATGGAGAGAGCCCAGCTGGGGGCTCTAGATGGAGGTGGGAGGAGCCAGCTCAGGCAGGGATCCTCTTCTGCACGGGTGACTAGTCTCCTTCTACTGTCTCATTGAGTCCTTGAGATATAAAGAGAGCTACATTGGTGCCTGGATATGGGACATCTCCATCTCTGAAAAGGCGAGGAAGAGGATGACAGATACAGACCCGTGTCCGTTTGTCATTTGGGGACGGGGAGATTTTACACTTGGCAGTTCAAATGTTCATATTGGGAACTCTCTGAGTGGTCCTCTGTCTAATGACAGCAGCAGCTGCTGCAGGTGGTGCTGAGGAAGTGAAGCTGATGGGATGGCTATTGGGGAGGTGGGGGAAGGGGTAAGAAATGCCCTGGGTGATGGCGATGCACACCTTTAATCTCAGCGCAAAGGAAGCACTGGCAGGCGGATCTGAGTTCGAGGCCAGGCTGATCTACAGGATGAGTTTAAGGACAGGTACGGAGAGAAACTCTGTCTTTAAATAAATAAGTAAATAATTACATAAAGAAAGAAATAATAAGATATTCCCATTGAAAATAGCAAACAAGAACCTACTAGGAGAGTGGTTCCCAAGCCCCAGCCCAGCATCAAAACTCCAGGAGGGTTTGCAACATTCCAATGTTTACACCAGCTCTGGGAGAAACAGACTATAGTGGGACAACCTGGAGGTTTCTTAGGTTCCCACGTTTGCATGCTGCTGGTCAGAGGACCACTTTCAGAAACATACTAGACACATAAGACGCCATTGTTGGGTAGCATTTGGTGGCAACGTAAAGCACAATTCGTGAGTGTAAGATGAACAGAGTCGGCCGTGTGCCTCTGCTCCAGCAACGGTCAGATGCCTAGAAGCTGGGAGGGGAAGGACCACCTGGAAAGGGGAGAACAGGAGGCTGTGATGGAGGACCATGAAGCCCAGGGTGGCTAAGAGAAAGACAGACTGTAGAGCTCAATCTCTGTGAGTGACGTGGGTACATGGTCGCCGACCCTCTAGAGCCACAGTGGAGGGCTCAGTGGCTAAGAACTCTGTTGCTCTTGTGTAGGCCTGGCTTCAGTTCCCAGCACTCCTAAGGAACCTCACAATCATCTATATAACTCCAGTTCTAAGCTCCACGGGCACCAGAAATGCACACGGTGCTCATACAAAGCAGGCACATGAAACAAACCAACAAAAACAGGCGGACATGCAACCCAGTGAAGATCCCTGAGTCTAGTGGACTTGAAGCATATAGAAGGATCTGTGCAGACTGTATGCAAATGCTATGCCGTGTAATAAGCGACTCCACCAAGTGGGGGGAAGGGAAGGGTCTTGGCGCCAGCCTCCTCCAAGTACCAAAGGATGGCTCTGCAAATGAGTTGGGGCAGAGGGTCTGCGTTCTGTAACTAGAACACCAGCATTCTCCTCAGGGCCGGTGGTGAGATTCAAGGTGTGGAAAGAAAATGCCCAAATGGGGTGCAGACGGAAAAGAGTTGGCAAACTCTCCCACTTATCTGAGAAGCTGTCCTAAGGTAGAGGGGATGGAGAACAGGGCAGATGCCTGCCGAGCGGGAAAGGTTACCTCAGGCTGGGGTAGCTGCTGCCCCAGTAGGGCGGAGGACGGAGCAAGAGAAGGTCCTTTCAGCCTCCTCCCCAGGGAGAGGTGGGTGCTGCTTAAACCTTCCATAAGGGCTGGCTTCCTCCTGTTCCTGGCTGCTCCCAGACCTGGGACTGACTCCACTATTAATAGCAGAAAAGGAAACTGGAAAGAAAGCCCCAGGAAGAGGGCGTGTGGAAGGCAGGCAGGAAGGCAGCAAGACTGGACTCCACCCAGACACTCGCCTGGCCTCTCCTTCCTTCCACCACAGCTCCTCACTCCAAACTGTCACCTCCAGAGGAATGAAAGGACAGAGGACAGAGACCAAGCTGGACCTGAGGCAGCCCTCCTTGGCTTAATGGGACCAAAGAACACACGCCAATGGGGACACAGACCCCGCCCCCAGCCTCTGACCCTGAGACTCAGGCACTGTGATGCACACAGAGTTTTTCCAAGGCCCTTCAGAATATGAGCAATTTCCTGGTATAGTGCTGTGTAACACTGTGCAATACACAGGTAAGCCAGCTTTTACTGGGACTTCGGAGTCACTGACACAACCACCAAGGAAGGTTTGCTCTGGGCTGCCTGCTTCGATGCTCAAGTGACACCCACTCCCTGAGACCCAGGAAGGACCTAGGGAGAAGCAGCCCCAGGCTCAGGCAAGCAAGGTCTGTCAGAGTCCACCCCCTCTCCAGGGCCATTTTCCCTGGGCCCCCGATCCACAGGCAGGTTCTGAGAGGCAGGAAGACGTTGGAACAACATCGGAGCATCTTCAGTCTGAAGAGTAAAATGTGAACTCGGTGTCTGCATGAATCCTGGTGGCTCTGAAGCATCATCTCTTTCTACCCTGCAGTTCCCAGCAATGCCATCCTCAGCTCGGCCTTGAGGGCCACTGTCTTAGCCAGGGTTTCTAGTCCTGCACAGAACATCATGACCAAGATGCAAGCTGGGGAGGAAAGGGTGTATTCACCTTACACTTTCATATTCCTGTTCATCACCAAAGGAAGTCAGGACTGGAACTCAAGCAGGTCAGGAAGCAGGAGCTGATGCAGAGGCCATGCAGGGATGTTACTTACTGGCTTGCTTCCCCTGGCTTGCTCAGCCTGCTTTCTTATAGAACCCAAGACTACCAGCCCAGAGATGGCACCATCCACAATGGGCCCTCCCCCCTTGATCACTAATTGAGAAAATGCCTTACAGCTGGATCTCATGGAGGCATTTCCCCAACTGAAGCTCCTTTCTCTGTGATAACTCCAACCTGTGTCAAGTTGACACACAAAACCAGCCAGGTTCTCGAAAAGACAACTGCGGCTGGTTGTAGAGCCCACCCACACATAATCCATCCAGTCTCAAAAACCTTAACTATCACAGCAGCTAAGGCTCTTTGTCCAAATCAAGCAGTAATTACATTCTTTTGTCTTTTGAGGGGACACTCTTGTCTACCATGGAAAGACCTGGGCCCTGCCCTGGCGTAGTTTCTCATCTGGTCGGTTTATTTAGCTTCCCTCATGGGCCTGCTCAGTTTTTCCTATGCAGGATACCCCGGCTCCCATATGCCCCACATCTGTACTTGGTCCCAATGAGACTAAATCGGAGGAAGAAGGTAGATAGGAGCCCAGCCATCTGACTTAAGTCTCCACAGTAGCTGTGTGGCCAGGCAACTGTCCACTCTCCATTTTTCCCCATGTATCCAAGTGAGCAGTGGGCAGGAAGGGCAGAATGATTATCCCTTAGCTTTAAGTACTCAGAACAGTGGGTCCACAAGACTCAACTATTATGAGCTGTGTCCTCCGTGCCTGGAGGTATCTCCAACTTCCAGACCTCAGTTTTGCCCCTACCTGTTCCCTGCTACAGAGCTGCGCACGCCACCTTTGCCTTCATCCCTCACATCTGCACCGCCCTTAGCAAGGGGAGGGGGGGCTCCGGCTTGCATAGATCCACTGTGTCCTCCCCTCCACTGCTCTTGGGAGGGGACAAGTTAAAACTGGAAGGGGATGGTGTTTGCTGTAAAGAAGGGTTCTAGATGAGGGAATTAAGCCACTATGACACAGTAATATACAAAAGAGGAGCACAGAGGCTTCTCTGAGTCCCAAAGTCTTGCTCACAAATGCTCAACACTGTCCAGGGTGAGCCCAAAGGCAATCAGAGATGATATTGTAAATTAATTAAGCACGGCTGTGTCCCAATAAAACTTTATTTACAACTGCGTACAGCCAAGCATTTATTGGTTGGCCTTTGACGTGATTTTTCTCCTGGGTCTGGGGATTGAAGTCTGTGTTTTCATCCAGCTACAAATCCTGCTCTATAATTTCCCTAGAGCCTCTCGGTTCACTCGTATGCCTGCAATTAGAAGCAGAGCCAAAGCCTCGCATACAAACACAGAAAATACAATCAACCCCTGAGAAAACAACCAACCTGTTACCTAACCCCCCCCCCCAAAAAAAAAAAAGGAAAAGTCAGGGTTAGTTTACAGACCTGAAGTTCTACAGCTCAGCAGCAGACCTAGGGGGCTGTGTCGAGATGGGACCTCGTAGGATTCTTCCCTTCTGTGTGGCTGTTACCAACACCACCATTCCCTACTGCTTAGCGGGGAGGGAGGGACCGTGCCCATTCACCTTGCAGCCCAGACACCTGTCCCAGTAGACACCTCGTATATTCCAGAGAAGGTGCCAACCGGGGCCATACATCCTGACTCTCAAGGGACTGTCAGCGCTAGCTGGCATCAGGGATGGGTACAGTCAGCCAGCGCTCCACCAGGTCACCGTACCCAACTTACTCTCCACTTCCCTTCTCTCCGGAAGAGGTGACTGGAGCCTGGTGGTGTGGGTCCCAGGGCAGCTTCACAATAGCCTCTTCCTCCTTATTTTAAAAACTCTCCCACTCATATTAAGGCTGGACAAGGCAACCCAGTAGGAGGAAGAGTCGTAAGAACAGGCAAAAGAGTCAGAGACACCCTCATTCCCACTGTTAGGAGACCCCCAAACGCCCCAAGCTGAACAACCATAGCATGTATGCAGAGGACCTAGTGCAGACCCAGGCCGTCTCCGTGACCATCAAATCTGTCTCTGTGCGGCCCTATGAGCCCTGCTTAGCTGATTCTGTGGGCTGTGTTCTCCTGGTGTCCTCCACCCCGCTGGCTCCTACAATCCTTCCTCTCTCTATTCAGAGGGGTTCACCAAGCTCCACCTAATGTTTGCAAGGCCTGCTCCTTTCTGAAGGGAAATAGGGGAACAGTGGATCTGGGGGAGAGACATGGTGGGGGAAGGGACTTGGAGGAGTGGAGGAAGGAGGCCACGCCCAAGATGTGTCCCATGGAGGTGCCTGGCTTCCTGGTTTGCTATGTCATGTTAACTGGCAGGCGAGAGCTCTACTAGGAGCTAACTAACTGTCAGCTGAGCTTCAGCCATGCAGACCTGGCTGGCTGAGGAGTGTCATCCTCATGCAGCTTTCCCGACCCTCGCGCGTTCTTGAACCCACCAGTCTAGAAGGCTCCCTCCTCGCACTGATCTCCCACCACAAGCAGAGTCCTCCTGTGTGCCGTAATTTCTTGCCAGGCCAGAGACTTCTTTCTCCCATGTCCATGAGAACCCCAACCAAGACACATTCGGGTGTCCAAGACAGGGATTTGACTCCAGGGGACAATCTGGGGAAGAGAGGCTTGACTGGCCAAGAAGTGATCCATTTGACCTGGCTATCTTATAATGAATGGGCAATGACAACCCTTCCTCGCCTGGTGGTGGAGGAGCCCCCTCTAAGAGACCTGTCTCTAGGTCCACTGCTCCCAGCGTAGAAAGGTGTGCAGTACGATGTGCCACACGGCCTAACAACATGATGTAATTGGAATAGATGAGGGGTCATACCTTGGCATATGACACGCAACACACACGCACGCACACACACATACACACACACACACACAGAAGAGGGGGAATTAAGAAGAACACATCATATCTCACAAAGACTAAAAATGGACATTTATTTAAGCCTGCACTGTTTTCTCTCAACATTTCCCAAAGCAGGAGGTGCTGATAATGGAACTTAGGACATCGCACATGCTAGTGAGGCACTTTGTGACCAAACTGAATCTATAGCCCCATGGTGCCTTTTTGAATTTACTACCACCACCATCACCTCCACCACCACCACCACTACCACTGGTTTGTGATTGTTAACTTCCCTTACAGTGTTTCACTGTGCAGTTCACGCACTCCTCATTTGCATGCGTCCTGTACTGGGTCTGACAGAAATTAAGCTAGTCTAAAGACATACTTGTCTCTCAATCCATCCAACTATTCAAACAATGGAGAAATGGGAATTTCCCCAGGGAGCGCAGGCTGGCAGAAGGGTAAGGCACCAGGCAGGGGGAAAACTTGTCTCCCAAGGAGACTTGTCAGCATCTTGCAGGATGACTGAAGCCCAGTGGTGGGTCAGTGGGGACCAGCACCACGTAGATGTGTACGTCTTTGCCCCTTCACTTCAGAACCCCAACGACGGACTTGGGAGTCCGCTGAACGTCTTTGCCCACCCCTTCCAGTGTGGCCACAATAAAGTCTTTCTCTGCCTTCCACTTTTAGTTGGATTAAGGACAGGTGAGCGGGCCTGGCTTGGGACAATCCTACTGCTGCCGACTGGTTCCATCATTTCCAGCTTACTTAAGGCCACTGTGAACAGCAGTGCCATGCACACTTAGGCTGTGTCCCATGAACATCTGTGTGCACATCAGACAGCCCGGCGATAGAGCCGGCTGGGCCCGTTACTGAGATCTGGATAGAAGAACGGAACCAGGGGCTCCCATTCCCATGTACTCCCAGCCGCAGCCCGAGTCAGTTCTTCTCTACATGGCCACTCCACTAGGCTCTGCACACCGCCCTCTCTCTGGCTGTCACTCGGTGGTGAGGACAAGAGAAGAGCTCTCTGGAGCCAGCAGCCTGTTCTAAGGCTGACTCGGAAGCTGAGCGACCCTGTCTCCACATAAGGCATGGAGGATAAGGGGCCCAGCTAGCTAGCTAGGGTCACAGCTCAGTGATGGCTCCCATCTCTTCTGATAATACTCAGAGAGGCCCAGCATGAGCCGTGTCCCACCCACTTGGTGCTTCTCCAGGGAGGCCAAGGCCCAGATCTCACTCAGCTCTACCCTTGAGCCCTCAGCAGGAATCTTAGGAACATTCTGTGACTAAGAGAGGAGGGTAAGAAGAGAGCCTGGAATGTCATCCTGTGCCCAGCTCTGCCCTACTGCTACCTGTGAAGCTGCCCACAGCGACCCCCTCTGCCCCCCTCCACCTCTGCTTCCCTGCCAGTCACAGCTGCTCTGTCTTTGCTGGAAGCTTCATCTAAGGATGCCAGCCTGCCCAGCTACCTGGAGAAGGGAAGGGGCGGGGTTCTTCCTGAGGAGGAATGAGCTCGAGCCATTAGCGTCCTTCAACAGCACCCTCACAGGGCCTCCTAATCCCTTGGCAGCTACTGGCCATGTGAATCCCAGTCAGTCGGTCTGGGCAAGGTGCCCAGTGGTGGGCAGGGACAGAGGTGAGGCCCAGTTGCCTTGTCCGCCCCCCTCCGCCACTGCCAATGCAGGTTGCTGCTGGACAAAGCCACAACAGAAGACAGCACCTGGAAAAGTGTTTCCCAAAGGAGCCCTTCCCCCTGTCACAGCACAGTGTCAATGGGCGCCACAGAGAAAGCAGGGGAAGGCCTGAGATTTACGTGGGCAGGGGTCTCCCAGAGCCTGGATTTCCTGTCTGACAATCTTGGGGTCAAAATGAACATGAGAGAGAGAGAGAGAGAGAGAGAGAGAGAGAGAGAGAGAGAGAGAGAGAGAAGAACAAGTACACACCTTGAGGAAAGCAAGAAAAGACTCTCAAATCCACAGAGACAGGAGGCAAGAGGGGCCAGACAGGAAGCCAGGATCCAGCACTGTACTGTGGACCCAGTGCCTGGTCCAGACAATGTGTGTGTCTTGATATACCTGCGACAAAAGAGACACCAAGGCAGAGGTGTGGCTGTATTCTCTCTCTCTCTCTCTCTCTCTCTCTCTCTCTCTCTCTCTCTCTCTCTCTCTCTCTCTCTCTCTCAGTACAATTTTCTATTCATCCCCCTAGTATAAAGCCTGTCTACCTCTTGTCAGCCAGTAGTGGCACACACCTTTAGTCCCAGCACTCAGGAGGCAGAGGTAGGCAGATCTCTGAGTTCAAGACCAACCTGGTCTACAGAACAAGTTCTAGGACAGCCAGGGCTATGCAGGAAAAACAAAACAACAACAACAACAACAAAACCAACACAAAACTTGTCTCAGAGAAAAACAAAACATCAAGCCGACCTCT
The DNA here is from genome assembly GCF_900095145.1 of Mus pahari. NCBI lineage: Eukaryota > Metazoa > Chordata > Mammalia > Rodentia > Muridae > Mus > Mus pahari. Next base: position 51,058,188 of record NC_034591.1, read on the forward strand.
TAAACTTAACCACCAAGGTTTATTTACTAAAGCTTTCTCACATTGGCCAGACACAGCCTTTCTATACCAGCCACGCCATTGCTTTATGACTTTGTTTCCCTTGTATCAACGAGAAGAAGCAGACTACAGACTTGGGTGGCTAGGTGACACTGGCCTCTCAGTCAAGTGAGGAAGCCGGACTGGAACCCAGGCAACCCAGAGGGACCAGAGGACGACGCTCTCCTGCAGCAACACTCAGTTCTTAGACTGTGGTGCAGGGCTCTGTGGCATTGGCTCACCGTGATGCTGGCTCCTCCCAGGAGAGCGCCCAGTACTCAACCCTGGACACATTCACGCTTCCAGAAGCAAAGCGCATGAGCATTTGGCACTCCACGCTTCCCTTCGCAGTTCGCTCAAAAACAACCTCGGTAAATATTTTTCTGAGGGGGTGCGGTATCATTCCCACGCCGCCTCCCCGTCCCGTGAACATAGCCAGATGCGTACAGTTTTGAAGTGGCCCCTGGAATCCTCTGCCAGGGACCAGCCTCCACTCTTGGCCTGACACAAACAAAGGCATGAAGCCAGAGGGAAGTCCTGCATCCCCAGCTGTGGAACAGTTGCCTCTGGGAACCAGATTGAAAGTTCCGTCTGTGAAATGGAGCCTGTGAATTTCCCTGGGAATGACTGCCTTTCATCAGGTGGAAGCCAGGGGTCATGACCACAAGTGACCTCAAGTGTCGCTTTCCAGATTTCCCAGCTTTGTGTGTTCTGTGCTGCAGACGTCCCTCTTCCAGGAAAGATACCCATGAGCTTCTGGCTGAAGAATAATTCTCCCTGTTACACCTTTCCCACCCCTGTGCTTGGGGCAGAGTGGTGTGTGGGGGAAACCATTTTGCTAAGGTGTGGCTTCGTCAGCATCCCAACTGATGCATCCTGAAGCAAAATATAAGAAAGCGAACATTCCATCGCCAGACACCCCAGCTGGACCCAGGAGGGGAGAGTGCGACCACCCACCAGAGCGCACAGAGTCAGATCTTCTTTGAGAGTGGGCGGGGTGTGAGCAAATCAAGTGAATGGCTATAACTAAGCCACTCGGGGCTGGCTCCTTTAAAAGCCACATCTCAACTCACTGGAGAGCCTGAGCTAGTCTAGGATGGTTTCTTTCTACAAGTTCAGCCCAGGATGTGAGCCTAGAATCCAGGCAGCTGCTGGAAACCAGATTTCCAGCACATGCTCATTCCCCTAAGGGTGTCGAGGTTTAACGACATCACACAGAGGACATGACCACAGTAAAGGCTCACAGACGCATACACAGGACGGGGGTTGCTTTACAGTCTTACCTTTCCTAGGAAGAATCGGGAGCTGCCTTGAACCTTCCTTCTGAAGTTTCCCAAGTCATGGCAAGGGCCAGGCTGTCTTACATCGCCCGAGCTGGCTTTTGAAGTCTGCCTTGAGGTGGGTAGGGAAGTTTCCATCCCTTTCCAAAACCCCCAGAAACCTGGGTTTCTGCACCGGCCTCGGGATAGGATCGGAATCTCTCTGTAAGCATGTGCATGAGTAGAGTACACACACTCAGACACATACAGCACACCACACACACACACACACACACACACCAAACACACACACACTACTTCCCCTCATGTTTCTGTGGATACATGTATTGGCAGACGGCAGCATCCTCTTAGGAGTCCAGCACCAAACTGCACCTAGGTAGGCACACCTGTGGCTTCAGGAAAACATTGACAAAATGGCAAAAGATGAGGAGAGCGCCCCCTAGGGTCTTTGTCTTGGGAGGTGAAAAACAGCTGAGGTCAATGACTTACAAGCCTGGTAGAGGGGCTCTGGGGCTACCAAGAGCTTGGGGTGGGGGTGGGGAATACCTGAAAGAAAACTCTTAGTTTTCTTAATCGTTTTCATCTGGGTTTGTGTCTACCCATTGAGCATAACTGCATTTGTCTGTTCTGCTTGGGAGTTCCTTTGAGAAAAATGTTTCACTGTCAGAGAAAAGTAAATGGAGACATCCTGATACAATGTCCCAGACTTTGGAGTTACAGGCTTGAGATTTAGCTTCTGCTTTGCCTCTCTGCATGCTAGCCCATGTCCTTGGATTTACTCCTTGGCCTTGTTTTCCAGTCAGTGTAATGAACCCATTCCCCAACAGTGCTGGTCAAACAGTCACAGAAGTGGTGTATGGCAAAGCATAAGTACCTTTTCTCAGGGACATTCCTAACCTGTTGTGGGAGGTAATTAAATAGACCTAACTCCTAGTGTCTCCCACCCATGGGAACTTCATAAGGTCAAGCTTTGTCTTTCAAGGCCAAGGTGACTATATCATAGCCAAGTTACGTAGGGCCACCGTTTGAGGGTTTGTTACAGCCCCAGATGAGAATGTTCAGAGGAACTTGGCTTAGTAGGTGCTCTGGATTCTAGATCCCACCTTCCTGGTTTCCACCCAAATGTTTCTCACCCCAGCCTGGGCAGTGGGTGCTCTTCTCATCCTTAGGTGTTACTGTCAATTCGGGTTTTCCTGGAGCCACAGGTGTGGTGAACCTGGGAGCTCTCAAGGTTGTGGTCTGGGCTCTCATGGCCTCTCTCCTACCAGGAAGCCATCTAAGCATCTAAGCTGCCATCTAAGCATGGTGTGGTGGCCTGTGGGCTTCCGGCTCTATATTTTCCTACTCTGGAGATGGCCTGGGGCAGGTAGAGGCTAGGAAGGGAGATTTACAATGTTGCAGCCCTCCTGCTGAGTGCATGTCTCAGTTTACCCAAATGGTAAGTCAGGGCAAGCATCATAGGGGACTGTGTTTGTACTTTCACAGTGCATGAAGCAAGCTGCTTACCAAACTGTTTGGAAAGAGAACTAGTATCCCCTCAAGATTGAATAGGCTGTAAACTTTATATGACCCAGCACAGGGCAAGACCTGGGCCAAGTATTGGGAGTGGGTGGGTAGGGGAGCAGAGGTGGGGGGAGGGGTATAGGAAACTTTTGGGATAGCATTTGAAATGTAAATAAANAAAANAAAAAAAAAAAAAAAAAAGATTGAATAGGCTGGCTCTCAGCGAATGCTTGGCCAGTGGGTTAAATACATGTCCTGTGATTAAAAGGGAAACCATGGTGCAAAGATGGAGAAATGCCACTCACTCTTCCCCTTCATTGAGGCTCAGTTCCAATCAATCAATCCTCCTCCCTCCCTCCCTTCATCACTCACCTCCCTCCCCCTTGGTTTTTTTGAGACAGGGTTTCTCTTTGTAGCCTTGGGCTGTCCTGGAACTTGCTGTGTAGACCAGGCTGCCCTTGAATTCAGATCCACCCGCCTTTGCCTCTGAGTGCCCGGACTAAAGGCATGCATTGCTGTCGCTGGTTCTCAACACAGTCTCATATTGTAGTATTAAATAGAAAATATCTGTTTCTCTTTTTAAGAGAACATAGATACTGCTGGATTATATGTACAGTGAGACCCTGTCTCAACACACACACACACACACACAGTAAGAGGAAGGGAAGAACATGTATTTTCTGAAGTACTCAGGCTTCCTTGGGACATTTCGGGATAGGCAGCATCTCCATGGGTGACATGTCTTCAGTCTAAGAGTCAGACAGTCTGTAAAGACCTGGGCCACACTGCAAAGTCATCAGTGAAAACACTTGGACGTAAGGGTGGCTGGCAAAAGAGAAAATGAAACCCCAGAGACCTCTTCCAGAGGGTTTCTAGGAAATCATGTGGGAAACCAGGCTTCTGAAGGTGCTTGAGCCAGGTACATGGAAACAAGTTGAGTTAAGCCTTGGGACACTCTGTGGGTGTTAGCCAGGCTTGTTCCTTAGCAGACTGGGACTTTAAAAGTAGAGGTGGGGTCGGGGATGCAGTTCAGTTGGTAGAGAGCCTGCCGAGCACATAGCCCTAGGTTTGATCCTCAGTACCACATAAGCCCAGCAGCACATCAACCTGGCTGAGAGGGTATATACCTGTAATCCCAGCACTGGGGAGGCGGAGACAGGAGGAGCAGAAGTTCAAAGTCATCCTTAACTACATGGAGTTTGAAAATATCAGAATCTGCATGAGACCTTGTCAAAAAAAAAAAAAAAAAAAAACCAAACAAAAAACCATAAAGGAAAGAAACAAACAAAAACTGGGTTTGGGGACCCTTGCTTCGGGTGTTTGATCTTTTGAGTTCCCTGCTGGCCAGTGGTTTTCTGGTTGCTCTCAGCTCCACTCCACCCCCCCTTGCCTCTTGCCCCAATTCCTGTAACACCTCCAGGGTATCTCAGTGTCAGAGGGGAGGAGACATTCTGGAGCAAGGGGACATGCTGTAGAGCTGGCAGCAGGGTGCAGGCTAAGCCAAACGGTAGCCATGAGGAGCCACTGGCTGGCATTAGCTGTCCTAGTTGCAGCTGTCCCCTATGTCACTCCGCCAATTGAGGCAATGACAAGGAGTACCCCCTTGCTTAAGCAGGTTCAGTCCCCACCCCAGCCTGAGTGCAGACAAAGTGCAGTGTGTCCCCTGTCTGGTTGGGTCGGAGTCCAACTAGGAGCACCCCACTCTTGCTTCTCATTGTGAGGCCACCCTGGTTCTGGCTTTGTGGCTTCAGAGGGCTGGGCTTCCTAGGGTGGGGTGGAGGTAGGCACTTGAGGCAGAACATTTTCTGAGTTTATCCTCTCAAGCTCTGGGAAAACCTGAGAGTTCTGTCTTGTGTGCCCACAGAGCATCCACAGTGATGGAATCCAGGATACCTTAGGACAATCACAACGACATGCCAGTCACAGCTCTCCCTCTGTAACTATAGCTATGGCTGCTCAAGTGTGCTGCTCTGGGATATGTGGCAGAGAGGCATGGTTGGCAGGGGGAATAAGGAGAGATGGATCATGGGAGCTCACGATTGCACCGTGGAACAGGGAGAAAGGAAGGCTGGCTTGTGGTAGAGGCTATTCCATCTGGACGGACAGACAGTGTGAAGTCTTCTGCTGACCTCAGTTTTCTTATCTGCAAATAAGGCACCAGTGGGGCAGTTCCTGGGGACCTTTTCAGTTTACTTCGACTCATCTGATGATTTGACTTCATGTGTGGATACACCCAAGGAGGGGGACCTAGGAACATGCCGTATTGATACTCTAACCTGCTGTGAATGCCTTCAGGGGAAGTGTCTTAAAGTTAGTGGCCTGCTTAGGACAGTCTGGAATGCTGCCAACCCCTGGGTTACAGTGGAGGACACAAGTACCTGACCATAGCGTCATGGAAGCCTCCCTCCTTCTCACAGTGGGTCAGATGAACCCCTTACCCTATCTGTCCAAAAGCTAGAAGAGTCGAGGCAGGAGGTAGAGTTGGCAGCCCAGGGCTATTCATGTTTCAAGGCAAGGATAAATAGCAGTATCGGACCACAGGGTTTCTAGATGGCAAAGAAAAGCGACTCTGGCCATCTGTCACAGTCAGAGCCAATTTCTCAGTTGTTGGGGTGGGATCAAGTGGCATCCAGGATCCCCTGGCTCTGATGTGACTGTGAATGCAGAGGGAAAAATAATGCCAAGGGTAGGACCCAGAAGGTCTTCGTTCCTGATACTTCAGCTTCCCGGGCCCTCCGTAACTCCCACTAGGGCTGTGCATCTGTGCTGTGGGTGTACATGTGTGCTGTGGGTATATATGTGACTGAGGGGCAACTCCCCTAGGCCTGCCCTGCAGCTCATGGGAAATTTCACCGGCCTAGCTGAGGGCAGAGGCCCCTGGATGGGGGAACTGGTTTCTCTGCCTTAAAAGGTACTTCTTCCTCAATACCCCACACCTAGATTCTCCAAACTTCAGACTGCACTGAGGTCAGAGGTAACCATGCCTAAGGCCACGGAGAAACCAATGAATTCTTTTTCCCTTCTGCACAGTTGGACCCTGAGGGGTCAGGGAAAGGAGGGCTGACTAAAGCCACAAGCAGCCTGAGGCGGCCACAAACAAGCACCCCAGTGAAACTTGCCAGGCACCTACCCCTGTAGCCATCTCTGCTTCTTTATAATGTAACTATTTTGGGTCAAATAAAAGTTACTCTTTCTGAAGGAAAGCACCCCTTCCTGATTCTCTTGCTGTTAGATATCAGTGTGTGATTACGTTCAGTTCAGCAAAATGCTCTTGGAAAAGTTACGCATAGTTTTGGGTAGACACCCTCACAGGAGGAGCTACAGCCGTGTTCTTACTTCCTCCCTTTTTTTCCTGCCAGGCAGAATCCTATCATGGACCGAAGGGCTGTGAGCTAATGAGGGCAGAACCAACACTGCAGTACTCTGAAATTCCAATATGAGAGCAACATGACTTGTCTTAGATGCGGTCTCCACTTTTTAGAGTAAGGATCGCACAGCCACACAGGAGACTGGAAGCTGCTCAACTTCTGTGGCTCTCTTCCTGGGAGTCTCCCGGGAGTCTCCCTGTTCCAGTTCACGCGCACTTGTCTATTTCTCAAAGCTCCCTGGCCAACTCCTGCCTGCCACCTCCACCGTTCTGGACTCAGGTCAGGAGTGGAGGGGACAGAGCTGGTACACAAGACTCCCTCCCTCAGCAAGTTTTTACTGAGCATCTACTATGGACCAGGGACTTTTCTAGAGGCTGTGGCTACAGTACTAACAAAAATCTCTGCCCTTATGATACAGTGTAGCCCAGTGTTTCTTAATACCCCTTAATACAGTTCCTCATGCTGTGGTGACCTCTCTCCATAACATTATTTTTGTTGCAACTTCATAAGTACAATTTTGCTACTGTTGTGAATTGTAAATATCTGATATGCAGGATATCTGATATGAAACCCCTGTGAAAGGTTGAAAAATGCTGACCTAGCAGGAGGGGGGGGGCGGGGTGGGGAGAGCATGCCACAGGAGAGAACATCAAAGGCAAGGAAATGGGAGGTGGGTTATATGTCCCGGAAAGCTCTCTCGAGAAGGTGACACTTGGGCAGTGTGTAGGTCGTTTGGAAGAATGCTAATCTAGCATGCATGAAGCCTGTGCATTCGATCTCCAGCACTGTGTAAACTGTTGGTCACAGTGATACACACCTAGAGGTGGAGGCAGGAACATAAGACAATCAGGCTTACACAGGAGAGTCCCAGGCCAGCTGGAGTTCTGTGAAACTGTCTAAAAATAAATAAATAAAAGAAGTTTTGAAGTAAGAAGTGGGAGCCTGAGCCTGAGTTTGAGGAACGACGTGGTTAGGTGATCGACCGACTCTTAAGGCTCTGCACCAGTGCCTCAACTTGCCTTTCTCTGGAATGGACAGAAATAGAAGCTACCCAGTGGCAAGCCTGTGCCCCTCCAGCTTCAGCCTCTGTGACACTCATGAGGATGCTCTCCCCATGAGAGCAGCAGGGGCATCCAGTTAGTCAGAGTCGAAAGAGCCTTGGAGCTCAGGCTAAGTTCTGTGGGTTTGAGCTTCATGGCAGAAGCCTCGGACGTTGGCTATGTACTTAGAGATCACAGAATGCCTGGGCCCTGTCACAGTATTGCCCTGACCAGTCAGACAATTTCAAGGTTTGAACTCACTTAGTCATTGGCCCCTGGTTATCCCAAAACCCTCAGGGGCCTGGTTCTTGAGGGGGGCCCTCCAGCACCCCAACGTGGGGCTGAACGCAAGCCTAGATCAGCCAGTCCTCACAATTCTCTTCCCTTGGGTTGAGGCATGTAGCTTTCCGGCTATGACAATTGGCGGACGGGGTGCCACCCTGCACCCTGGCCCTAGGGAAGTGCGAGGTGGCTGACCTGAGGGGGTGAGGGTACAAAGGAAGAGAGAGGGTGGTGGTGGTATGTGCTGAGAGGGAAGGGACAGAAGAAGGAAAGGAAGAACTGGTGGCCCAGAGGCCAACACGGTGTCTATATTGGTGGGCCTGTGTCTCAGATTCGGGGAGATAAGGGTTAGAATGTCATCAATGAGGCCACTCCCCATCACCCCCATGGGCTTTTCTTTGACCACCTGTTCATTGCCACTACTGGCTGAACGCTGTGGATACCACAGGAGCTCTCGGGCTCGTTGGGGACACGGGCACACACAATCACAACTCAGGCCACCCGCCTTGTGACTATACTTAGAGAGGTTCTGTCTGGCATTGATTGGCCGGATAACACCAAGCTTAAGTTACCTTAACGGTAGGCAGGAAGGGACAGACTTGGTTAAAGGTACATTTGTCAACCTTCACTAAAAATCCCTCCAGGCCCCAGAAGAGAAATGGCACCAAAAAGGCTGAATTCAGTTCTACAGCCACACACCAGTACACAGGTGTCTCTTGCCAAGCCCTTGGGAACACCCACAAAGAGACAATATCCCACCTCCTTGGTCTACACCCCTCATCTGAAAAAAATAAATGAGTTCTAGCAGGTGAGTCCCAGATGGCTCTCAGCCCTTGGACAGTTACGCAGAGATAGTATAGAAACTACCCGTGGGCAATTGGATTCCGTTATTAATATCTGTCACTTTGAGACGGGTCTCCTGTAGCCTAGGCTGACTTAGGACTTACCCACCCCAATACCAGGATTACAGGTGTGCGGCTCACTCTCTGTGGTCCTTGAACTCCATCCCCAGTTCCCGGATTCCACTTTGAGTAAGCAGTGGGCTGCTACTTAAAGGAACTCAAGCATTACTGCACATGCGAAGCTCCTTACAATGTTGTGCTTTTTGAGATAGGGTCTCATGGATCTCAGGCTGACCTCCGGTTCCCTAGGAAACCAATGACTTTCAACTTCATGATGGCCCTGCATCAGCCTCCCAAGTGCTTGGATTATAGATTTGTGCCACTGTGCTGGGTTTATTCAGGGCTAGGAGCTGAAGTGAGAGTTCAAGCCTGTCCCCATCCCATAATGTATCTTTTGAGTAGATTATTTTCTTGAAAGCATTTTTTTTTCTTTTCTTTTTTCTTTTCTGGAGACATGGTCCCACTATGTAGCTAGCCTGGGACTCAGAGATTCCCTCACTTCTGAATCCTAGGATTAAGGCTATGATATGTTCTACCACATCCAGCTTTGAACACAGTCTTCTGTGGCCCTGGGAGTCATGATCCCACATCTGACGCTTCCTTGGATCTTTCACGGCCTCACAAGTGGATGAGATACATGACAGAAAGACTCGTCCCATAATGTTTCTGGGAACAGGCTGTGACAGGAAACCATACCCACTGAACTCCTTCCTCACCCGGCCTCAGACACGCTGGGCACAAATTAGAACAGAGCCCAGACCTGAAAGTCCTCCCCAACCCTAGGTCGGCTGGGTCTCCAGCCCAGCTCAGGCGGGTAAGCAGAGCAGCACTGGCTGGAGCAGAGCCTGGTTCCCAGTACACGACTGGAAAGGGAGTCCACTAGGTAGACATGGATGCTGCAGGGATAGACAAGCTGCCGGGATTCCATTTCAGGTCTACATCCAAGGATCACGTGCTCGGCACAAGATCCTGGTTCTCTAAGGGATCTACGTGTGGAGAGGCACAGCAGGCTGTGGAACTCAGGCTCAAGAGATAACCCATTCAGCAGCCTCCTCCCCAGGGGACTTTAACCCCATGGTCCCTTCCCCCTCAGCTTCCAAAGGTAGTCTCCTCCGTGTGGATGGAGAGGCCCCAGGAAGAGGCAGACTCTTAGGCTCTCTTCACCTGAGTCTAACATTCCACACTTCTCAGCATGACCTCCTGAGGACTTTAAACTGCTGGTCTCGGTCCCTCCCTGGGAGGCCACACCCCCACCTGAAGCTTGCTGCTCGCAGTCAGTCTACCTCTGTTGATGCATACCTCAGAGTGAATCCCGACGGAAAACCCCTGCGCCATCCCTACTCGTGGAACCTTCCCTCCAGGCCAGCGGCTGGCTCCCTCCCCTATAGAATACCTCACAGAGCCCACCTCAACCCCTCCCCCAGTGGCTCCCATCCCCCAGCCTGATTCTCCCCAACATCTTAGTGACCCTAGGAACAGCTCTCCCACCCCCTGCAGATCCTCTTTTATTTTAAAATCTCCATAAGAAAACACTCCAGGAAGCTCTTCACCGCCCACCATGTGTTCATTAAGACAGCCTTCCCTTGCCCCTAGGAAGCAAGTCTCAAGTCTACCACCACTCGCTAACAGCAGCAGAATCCCGACATTCACGACGTCTCAAGCCCATCAAGCGCCCAATACACCCCCCATTCGATTCAAGTAAGTACCACGCTGCTGCTGACATCCCTGCGCGTTGGCTACAATGTTAAATCTGTTACCCATACCGTTGTTCATCAGATGAAAGACAACCTATGAGGCAGGTTTGGGATCACTTCAGTAGGAAGCTTAGGCTTGAAAAGTACACAGTCTCATCCACAGGCATACAAGTGTGGGGCCCACTTAGAGAGTTTCCACCATGTCAACCCACCTTTCTCCTGCCCGGGATTTATCCATCAAAAGGCTATCATCCAGAGAGGCCTAAATCAGTTTTTTTTCAAAAGCCAAAACATCTACAACAGTGGAAACAGAGGTCCCCTTCTGTTCCTCCATTCTACTTTACAGATAGGAAAGTGGAGTGCAAAGGTCTGACTTGCCCTGTGGCAAAGGAAAAGCCCAGGAAGGATCCCAGGATAAAGGTTGTTTACCTCCAGGGTGAGCTCAAGCCACCAGCTTAGGAGGGAAGCAGGAGACCTGTGGGGATAATTCCTTTGTTACAGAGACTTGCACTGTAAGCCTACGGTTTTGCATCTCACAGCTGAGGTGGCCCTGGGGGTTGGGGATATGGCTGATGACAGGCTAAGGAGGGTGTAAAACCACCACATCCCAATCCCAGGTTTGCCCCCTAAACCTTTTTTTTGACCTGGATGCAATTCACCACCATCATCATAATCAATTTGCTGTTCTCGTCATCAATGTAACCGTTCCTCCTCACCACCAAACACTGTCAAAGAACGTCTCTATATGGCCACATATTGTGAAAATGACATTTCAGGGTTTCAGTATCCAGGGCTCAGTGGTGCTAAGAGACTTGCTGTTTGGAGCACGGCCAAGTTTCTGGACACGTTTGTTCGAGCATATTGATCTCTGACTATGAAATGTCCCTGAGGTGGAGTCTGGACAGGGCCCCTCAGCAGGCATGGTTCCTGGGCGGTTCTCAGGTGCCAGACATGAAGCCCAGTCTTGATGTCCGGGGCCCAGGTTGGGAGCAGTTCACTTCCAGGAATCTCCCTTTAGCCTGTATCTTCTCCAAGCTTGGCTTCTATAAGATCGGAACCACTGTGGACTAACGAGCCCATCTGGCTTTTGAATGGTACTAGGGGCTCCCCCTCCAAAAGACTGCATGTGAAGACGCACCATGAAGTTGCCAGGGTACTCCACAGACTCGACCGTCATTCTGATTGAGCCAGCTGTAGACTGTGGCCCTCCAAGCTCTTCCCGTCTTCCTCGAACTGCAGCCCTCCTCAAGGAGCACAGGCCCTTCCCCCAATGGGAGTATTCTTCCCTTTCAGGCCGCGTTGGAGTCCCAGGCCACCCTCCGGGAGGCTTAAACCCCCCATTCCCTGAGGACCAGCCCCCGCCACCCTGCCATCTCTCATTGTTCTGCAGAATCCTGTTCCCCCAACACTAACTCCCACATCAGCAGAGTCCCTTCCCCTCCTGGGCGGTCACCACTGTACTTCTGACTCTGGAAAGCCTCCCTCCGGGTTAGGCTACTCCGTTTATGAAACCTGCCTCTCTCTCCTGGGCCGAGTCTCTCAGCTGTTTGGCAGGGACTTTGGGACACCTGCTCTGGTTATGTTTGCAGTCGCTGCCTGACCTCTCAAACAGAAAGTAACATTCCACCTTCAGAAAGAAGGTAGTGGGACCGTCTCCAAGCTGGGTCTGATGGGAGATGGGTGCCTGAGGTATTACTGAGACACAACTTCAAACCTCATTTGTGAAAGAAGTTTCTTGTTTACACAAAGGGGTGGGAAAGGCCCACCATCCTGGCCATGTTCTAAGAAAGAATCCGGTCCTTTGGAAACATGAAGCCAAGGACCCCACTGAACCAGACTCTGGGACCCTGGAAGGAGCGCTTATTCCACCCTGGCCGGGACAGGCTTAAGAAAAGCGCTTGGACAAGAAGCACGCTACACTCGTGGGCATTTGGGGGTTTGCGGTCAGCTTCAGGGGCTCCCTCTTGTGCTCCCTGCCCGTGGATTTGCTTAGTTTCAACGACCTCGCAAAACGGTCCCCTAGTAGCCCCAAACACGAGAAAAAGAAATCGCATTCTGGGGGTCACGCGGGAATCTGGGGCCTCCCCACAACCCAAAGTTTCCCCCGTATCTCCAGCGAACCCACCAAATTCCTCCTTTACAATCTCACAAGCTCCGGCTCACTCTACACCAGTGAAGACTAGAGATAAATTCACGATCTGGCCCCGCACCTGCGGGGTTTTCCAATTTGGAGGGGGCGTGGACGGTGCCAAGGTCAGGACTCTGTGTGCCGCCACGCGGGAGAGGCTGCAAGCGGTCCGACCACGCGGTGCAGCCGGCTTCCCAGGAGCCCCACCAGGCTTGGGGCGGAGGGGAATGACCAAGGGTCCCGGCAGAGCCGCGGCTGTCCACTCACCATCCTGCTGGGAGAGAGATGGAGGCGACAGTAGCAGCACCAGCTGCAGCAGCAGCGCGAAGAGCGCCGTAGTGGGGCGCATGGTTGTGTTCGCCCGGGGACTCGAAGCAGGTGGCTGCGGCGCTGGCGCAGGGTCGCGCGTCCGGACGGCGGGAGCGTCGGCGCCGCTCGGGGAGGCCTGGCGACGGCCGCGAACTCCGGAGTCGCGATCCGGCCGCTCCTCCTGCCTGCCGCAGAGCTGGGCTGGGACGCGGAGCCAGCTGCGAGGAGCGAAGGTGGCTGCGGCCCGGGCGGTGACTGCGCCGCTGCGGCCCCGCGCACGTTGCTGCGATGACTCCCGCCCCGTCCCGTCCGCGCTGGCCTCCGCCCCCTCCCCCAGGAGCTCGCCCACAGCGGCAGCGGGGTCGGGCGGGGCGGCGGCTGGGCGGGCGCTGGGCTGTGAACAATAAGCAGAGGAGGAAACTCCGCCCTGGAGCGCGGCGGGCGGGGGAGCAGGGGCTGGCGGTCCCGGGCAGTACGTGTGTGTGTGTGTGTGTGTGTGTGTGTGTGTGTGTGTGTGTGTACGCGCACGTGCGTGCGTGCGTGTGTGTGTGCCTGTGAATCTGTGCTCACGCTGTGTATACTTGCCTGTGCGCGCGCCAGGGACCCTGTCAGACAGTCATTCCCTGCCGCTGATGTCCTACACATTGCTTTTGCAGGGGATCAGCCAGGATCCTCCATAATGCTGCCGCCCTTACACGCAGGCACAGACCTCCCCCCGCCCCAGCCTGGAAGTTCCTCTAAGAACCGACCCTTTCAGGCCCCCAGACCTCAGCACCTTCCTGAGGCAGAGCCAGGGAAGCAGGTCCCCTACCCAGCAGGTGCCTGGATCTCGTGCAGTCCCCAAGTCTGTCCTCCGGGATGAGTCCCGTACTATCTGGACGGAGTTTTTCTTAAACCTCTCCCACCGATGTACAAATGGATGCGACTCTTTTAAGGCAAAATTTTCCGCGCTTAATTCGTGCGCGTCTGTGTTCTAAGTGCTCTGCACGTATTAATTCGCTTGCTCTTTACTGCAGTCACATTTTTAAGCCTCGTTCTGCAGACAGGAAAATAGAGTAAAAAAAAAAAAGGTTTAAAAAGTTGTTTAAGATCCCTTAGTTGGTAAATAGCAGCCTTGCTTCTGAGACTAATCTGGAAAAATACTTTGCACAGTGCCCGTAATACTGTAATTGAGCCATAAGAAATAATATTGCTGAATAAAAAGCACCAATAGAGATTTAAGGGCCTCGGCATCAAATCCAACTTGAGCTCAAATCCTAGTTGGTTGGGCTAACTCACTCTGCGTGCTTCGATTCTTTTCATACGAAGAACAGGGCTAACAACACTTCCAACAGCTGCTGAGACACTTGCTTGATAGACGCACTTAGCGTAGGGCCAGAACCTTCAACAGCCTTAAAGAAAGAAGCAGCTTTCGCTCGTGAGAAACGCATAGACCTGAGGTGGGAGAACGGAATTGGAGAATCTCATAAACCGGAGTTTACTCTGTGAAAGGACAAAGAAGTTCGCATCCTATTCACCCCCGTTTGGGGGTTGGGGGGAGGCTTTGCGGGCTGCAGACTCAGTGGAGTCCCCTGCAGAGGTGGCACTCTCATCCCGGAATACAAAGCTGAAGGGGGAGGGGAGGCTGACACCGAAGGGAGATGGCGAAAATTTGTCACACATGACTCCTGGGCTGCTAATCCGGAGTCTTTCTGTCAGGTGAGCCTAAGTGGAGAGATTGTTCCCGGACCCCAAGGACGGTGGACCTTATGAACCTCTCAGGTGGGCTGCGCGCAGGCTCATCGTGAAACCGCTTAGGAAGAGCGGGGTTGGGGGGTCCTTGCAGCGGGCCTCAAGTTTGAGAAGAGCTACCGGGTTGTTTTCACTAGGAAGTTTCTGCATAATCGTTCTGGCGTGGTATTCCACGCCGCGTATGGGAAAGACAGAGGGTGTTCCCTGTGAATACGCCGGGGTGTGTGTGTGTGTGTGTGTGTGTGTGTGTGGTTTTTTTTTTTTTTAGCGCTGTTCTCCTCGACCGTAGTGCCAACAAAAGGCTTGCTTCTCAAACCAAGCAATACTTTTTCAAAACTGAGGTTGAAATTTTTATTTTGAATGCTCTCCGATTAATCCTGCCTTTGCATTCAGCGAATCAACTTCTACACAAACTCAAAAACAATCAGTACTAACTTTGTGGATAGAGTTTGGGACATTTTAAACTCACATGATTTCAGATTGGCCCCATTATTAGATCACACATAGTTAAAAATGACAGCAAATATCTAGACTTAGGAAGTAAGGTACTTTTACAGTAAAAACTGCAAGGTCAGAATTGTGGTTTCCAATCTCCAGTACTGACAGGACCCCCAATTTACTTAGCATGGAACTTCCAGAATGAGGCCAACAGAAAGTGCTCCTCTCAGCTGGACTGAAGCCCTGGTCCATCTGCACAGTGAGCTTGCTGGCCTGGAACACAAGACTGTAGCTGCAATGCAGCCCTTTACAGATGCTATGCCCCATACTTCTAGAATTCAGTGCATGTTGGCTCTCTCTCTCTCTCTCTCTCTCTCTCTCTCTCTCTCTCTCTCTCTCTCTCTCTCTCTGTGTGTGTGTGTGTGTGTGTGTGTGTGT
>NC_034591.1:51073346-51087964 GCF_900095145.1 Mus pahari
TCTATCATTGAAGGACACTCCAGACCATCCCCTTAGTAGATTTTATTTATTAAGTACCTTGTATCTGTCTTCAGACACACCAGAAAAGGGTATCAGATCCCATTACAGATNNTTGTGAGCCACCATGTGGNTGCTGGGAATTAAACTCAGGACCTCTGGAAGAGCAGTCAGTGCTCTTAACCGCTGAGCCATCTCTCTAGCCCAGATTTACACAGGATCTTCCATGTCTACTTTTCACTTCCTCAGAGTAGCCAGAACAGCACAGAAGCACAATATATGTAATATATATGTGTGTATATATATGTACATAGGTGTATATATGTATACTATGTATATGTATATATATTTGCTAATCTACTGATGCAGACATGCATGCCAGCTTGGAACCATAACACAGGAACCTATGGCATGAGGTTTAAAATTGCATTCGTGTTGCCCCTGTCAGTCCATCCTGTTAGGAGCAACTTGGCAATGCAGCTGACCACATCCCTAAATGCAGATGTGGTAAGTCCTCTTGACCTTCATTCTGAAGCACTTTGATCCTTATTCGCGGTGTCTATTGAGGTAGAACAGACCCTGTCCCATTACACCGCCTACTAAGATGTACTATACTCACTCACCCCTTCAATGCCTCTGTACCTGCATACAGAACCAGGGATGCCTGTGTAAAGGACCACGGAAAGTTTATGTGGGCTTTCTAACCCTGGGCCAGAGCAGTGTTCCATTTATCTTGAAATCCAGGACCTGGAAGATAGTGCCTTATCCTAGGAAAATGCACACAGGTAAACAGATGAAGAAGTGCTTGGATTTTTATCATAAAGGCTGCACTTTATTCTTGACTGCCAAATTTTGTAATTCTATGAATTTCCACTGGGGCTTAAATTACACACTTCACTCCCAAGTCATGCCCTGTGTGTTTTTATTTAACCGCGTCTACTATAGCAGGCGGTGTGCCAGACATTATGCACAGCGCTGAGAATCCACACATGGGCGGCATAGCTTCCCCTCTCTTCAGGGAGAAGTAATCCCTGTACACACACACACACACACACACACACACACACACGGTTAGCAGGTGGCAAGAACTGTGGGCAGCAGAGAACAAGGCACACAGCTCAGGTTAGGGCCGGCTCCAGGAGGAGGAATGTTGGACTCTGGGTAGGTCTTCGAAAGAAGGAAAGGTGGAGCATTTCAGACTCAGAGGAGAGAGGTCAAGATGAGCCTGGGAGCTGAGATCTGCAGGGATTCCCCACCCCCACCCCCCAGGCAGAAAGCTATTTTGTAGAGTGTTAGACCCTGACAATAGAAAGGTGACTACAGCTAAAATCTTTCAGACAATGACCAACTTTCCATGTAAAAACAATCATTCTAGCTGCAGCCGTAAGTACTTAGAACGGTACTTAGAATGGTGGGCAGATGTAATCTCAAGGGGAACCACAGCACAACATGAAGCCAGTTCAATGGTGCAGGAAGGCCTTGAATTCAGACACTAGAGACAGGAGTGAGGTGAAGGTCCTAATCAGGAGGTATTTGGGGGACATAAGGATGTGGGGTATGGTGTAGCAGCTGTGTCTGTGGAGCACTAAGGCATGACTGGGTTCTAGATATCTGATGGTTACTAGGTGGACTATCTGGGCGCAAAGGTTATGGGGGGTGGGGAGAGTAGTGGCATTCCTGAGACAGAGGAGATATGGGGCGGGGGGGGGGGAAGGAAGCAGATTTGGGAGGAGAAATGTTTAGTTACAAGATGTGCTGATGCTGAAGACCTGTGATACAGTCAGAGTCCTATCTGGAGGTCCCATTTGTGACACTGGAGCTCGGACAGAGGTCAGGACCAAGAGCAGCCACAGGAGAGTCATCAGGGTACGGGAGGAGTTGAGGCAGGACTGAGGGGGATAGTTTCAATGGAGATAAGAAAAGACTGAGGCAGATCCTGTGAAAGATCCTCTTTCACAGCTGGACTGTGGAGGGGGAGGAGCTGAGTTATGAAGCCAAAAGAGATGGAGGGAGGGGCTACTAAGCCTTCCCCCTCCCCCCAAATGGAGGGAGAAAGAGTCATCCAAGTCACCTGCTGCAAGGGCTGAGACTCATGACAGAATCCGGCAATTCAAGAGCCAGGGTGGTTTCCATTAAGTAGAATGAATAGTCAGGGATGTGCTGAACAGAGGACTGGTGCTAAGGACTGTGTAGGTGGTGGGGCGGGGTGGGGGGAGGGCCCAGAATGTGGAGCCCAGGGAAGGCTTATGAGCTGTCTAATCTTAAAATGAGAGCAACTTCTATGGTTGTGAGCTAGGCAGAAGGAGCTAGCTTAAAGGGAGAAGCTAGAAGAAGCAGAAACAGCGAGATTCATCTTAAGCCTAAGATCATCAGTGCTAAAGGTTTGGAGTTGAGGGCTGGAGAGATGGCTCAGTGGGAAAGAGCCTGAGTTCAAATCTCGCCCTCCTCCCTTCCCCCAAGAGCCAAAAAGCAAAACCAACCAACCAACCAAACAAACAAACAAAAAACATGTAAAGCTAGGTGTAGTAGCATCAATCTGTAATCAAAGTGCTTCTAGGTCAAGATGAGAGGCCAAGACAAGAAAATCCCTAGAAATTTGGGGATCAGTGAGTCTGGGGGGATCACTCAACAGTGAAAATCCTGTCTCAAGGTGGAAGGTGAGATTTGACGTCCAACACTGTCCTTCAGCCTCCATATACACTCTGTGGCATACATTTGCTAATGCTTGCACACACACACACACACACACACACACACACACACATACCACAAAAATGTGGAGAAAGTATTGTTTTGAGACACCATCTATCAATG
This sequence comes from Mus pahari, assembly GCF_900095145.1. NCBI lineage: Eukaryota > Metazoa > Chordata > Mammalia > Rodentia > Muridae > Mus > Mus pahari. Next base: position 51,076,158 of record NC_034591.1, read on the forward strand.
GCAGATGAGTTATATCTTGGATTGAGTCAGCCCAGAATTTTATCCTGTGACTTGGCCATAGATTCCGGTCTTGTTCTTAACCTCTATAACCCGGTCCCTTCCTCTGTAAGATAAACCGCAACCCACAGAATCTTGTGGGAGTTGGGGGGCTTAGTTTGTAGATAGGTTTTGCATCCACAGAAGAGACGCTTCCATTTCTGCCTTGTTCCAGAAGTACGTGTTTCCTCTTACATATCTGAGTCTAGGGACATACAAGCCTGACACGCTGTGCCCTGGAGTGACAGGTGAGAGACTTTTCCGTAGTGGTGATGCTCATCTCAAGCCAACATCACAGGTTACAACATTACAGCTTACAGGTCTGCTTGTAGCTGCCCTCTTTCCAGACGAGACAGAGCCATGTGTGCACTGTCTCAGAATTCCCACACATCACATTCGGACAAAGCCTAAGGCTCCACCAGCATTAGGGGAAGTCTTCTTCACCCACAGGAAGAAAGCTGAGGCCCAAAGAGCTCAGACGGCATCCTCACTCGTGTCGTTCACAAAGTAGGTTCCAGAAACAGTCTATCCCTCCAGCTACTGTTTTAACAGGCTGCTCCAAATTCTTTGTCAATGTTATTCTCATCCGTACACCTGAGCCTCACAATTTGGAAAGTCTCGGGTCCCCTGGCAGGAACAGAAGAGCTATGTCATGGAGACAGAAGAAAAGACACTGTTGAAAGAAAAGACACTCGAGCGTCAGCTTCAGCTCAGGCCCCAGCCTGCTTTCTAGGCTCACTTCTTTCCCAGTCCTCATGCAGTCAAACCAGCATGCAGTGAATTTCCTCCACCCCGGAGTCAGACCAGGCCTGAAACCTGCACCTGGGTAATACTGAACGGAAGTTGGTTTGTATTCTGCAAATGATTTTCCACGTATCCTTGTCCTGGCATGATTACATCCTTATAAACCCAGAAGGGTAAATGGAGTGCCATTGTCCAATTTTCCAGTTGAGGAAATGAAAACTCATTTCCCTGGCACTGACCCTGCAGGTAGCCGTGGCTTTGTTCTGTGGTCTCCGTCTTCGATGTTGACACACGTGTCTTATTTCTCCAGTGAGCTCTGAGTCCCATAAGGACAGAGCTGTTGTAGCTGGCTCCTTTTCCTTGGGCCTGGCACTTGTCCCTCACCTCTCTCTGCTTTCCCTCCACCTGACAACAAAATATTGGGTCCCAGAATTAAATGTGGTCACAGTCCTGTTCAAATGCCTCTGTTTCGAGTTGCCTAAGTTCCCCAAGTTGGCTTTGAAAGCCTTGTGAATTCTGGTCTCTACTAACTCTCCCTCCTTCTCTCCCACTGTTGGAGAGAAGGTTTCTTACACTGGATTCCACACACCCTCTTCCTGGCAGGCCTTTGCAGGTGATGGACTCTTGCCCCCAGAGTTAGTTCACCTCCCACAGTTTGTACGTTTGGAGGCTCAGGCACCATGTTGTGATCTGCCCTCCTGCCCCTCAGATGAGAATTAACCTGACCTTTTTCTCCTCTTCTTGCCTAATTCGCTGTCTGAATGAATTTTTTTTTGGTGGTGGTGGGGGGGGACAAACCTCAGTTCTCTCTGTGAGAGCAAGAACCTCCCTTTAGTCACTTATTTGCCCACTTGGTGTGTATTTAGCACAGCGTCTGGTACACTGTGAGTGCCCAGTAGTTGTACAAGTGTGTATTAGTGTTAGTCCAATTTGCATTACTGTAATGGAATTCCTGAGGCCGAGCAATTTGAACTTGGGAGGCAGAGGCAGGCGAATTTCTGAGTTTGAGGCCAGCCTGGTCTACAAAGTGAGTTCCAGGACAGCCAGGGCTATACAGAGAAACCCTGTCTCGAAAAACCAAAAAAAAAAAAAAAAAAAAAAAAAAAAAAAAAGATAAGCTTTTGTTTGTTTTAGCTCCCAGGATGGGGGCTAGGAAGTCCAAGAACATGGTGCTGCCATTCCCTTGGCAGGGAGTTTTCACTGTATCGTACAGGAGCTAAGGGTATCATGTGGTGAGACACAGCAGGCATGTGAGCTAATTAAAGCTTGATATATATATATATATATATATATATATATATATATATATATATATATATATATATATGTGTGTGTGTGTGTATTAAAACTACTTTCCAGAAAACTCATTTACCTATGAGTCCATCCGTGATGACACAGTCCTCATGATCTAGTCACCTCCTAAAGGTCCCACCTCTTGGTACTGCTACACTGGGGACCAAGTTTCTAGTACAGGAAATTTAGGGGATCCCACAAATGATAGCACTTGACAGTCAATGGTAAAAAACAAACAAACAAACAAACAAACAACAAACAATGTACCATCTGTGACCAAATACCCAACAGAAACAGCCTTCAGGAGCAGGTTCACTTTGGGTCGCAGGTTCAGAGAGCTCTGTTCCTTGGTTGCTTGGGCAGACATCACAGCAGTGTGTGTGTGTTGCTGCTCATGGTGGACAGCAAATGCTAACAGAGCCGGGAAATAGTGACCACGTAGAATCCTCAGACTTGCCTACAGTGTTGTAATTCCTCTAGCTTGGCATCTTTCTTAAGTTTCCACTACTTCCCGTATGATACTTGGGGACCAGCAGTTCAACCACGAACCTATGAGATACTGCATGTTCAGAACAGCTGGAGTTTATCCATCCTTGCTGTATGTGCCAGTGCTGATCCAGATTAAAACCTGGCTAGCTGCGCTGAATCTTCACAACCAATCCATGAGACAGGTACTGTTGTTAATCCTGATTTCTGGGTAAGGATTGTGAGGCTCTTGGAGGAGTTAAATGGTTTGCCTCAAATCCTGCAGCTGTTAAGTAGCAGGGTCAGAATTAACCCTGTCAGCTTCAATTCTCAACCTCTCACTGTTCAGACAGCGAGAGCATGGGGTGTTAACTACAGAGTGAGATTTATTGTGCTATAATTTTGCCTTCTGAGTCTCATAAACACAGTTAAAAGATGAAATATCTGCCCTTAGGAGCAATCCAAAATATAGTGTGCAGATGAAGCCGACCACGAGTGCCGTTCTCCATTCAAGGAAACAATTGTTTCATCCACACAATCACACTGCATGCTGCCCCAAACCCACTTGACTCAGATAAAAAGCACGTGGGGTGTACGACTACTGAACCATCTTCACTCTATAGCATACATGAGAGAGACCATGCGAGGTGTGTTTAAGCTAAAGACATGCACAAACTTAGCATTGTATTCCAGTATCCCAGGCAGTCAGATGGCTCAGTGAATAAAGGCATTTGCTGCTGAGCCCCATGACTCTAGCTCCATCTCTCCTGTAGCAGTGAATGGATTCCTGCAAGTTGTACTTTGTTTAATTTTTGTTTTACAAAGTAGGGTTTCTCTGTGTAGCCCTGGCTGTCCTGGAACTAGTTCTGTAGACCAGGCTGGTCTCGAACTCACAGTGATCCTCCTGCCTCTGCTTCCAGAGTGCTGGGATTAAATACGTGCACCACCACGCCTGGCTATGCAAGTTGTACTCTTACTTCCACATGTATGTGCACACATGTGTGGTGTGTTGATGTGTGAGTGTGTGTGGTGTATATGTATGTGCCCCATAAATAAATAAATGTAACAAAAAGATTAATGAATCATAAGATCTTTGACATCTTCCCCTACTGAAAATATCAGGATGACCACAGCATCCCAGTGGTTTTGTCCTATAACCCCTGTCCTTTCCCACTCAGATCTCATAGATCCTCCAGTCTCCCTTGGTTGGGGTTCATTAAGGGTTTTCTTCTTCCTGGTTACTCGATTGGCAGCATCCAGGGTTTTGTGGCTCCAATATGACATGTGTCCTGGGGCACATATTCTATTTCAAGTCTCTAGCTCAGGTGTCCTTATCCCCGACTACAGAATGGGGACAACTGGAGTAGTCCTGCCGTGGCCCCTAAGGACAGGACTGCAACCAAGGAGGCAAACACACTGGCCAGTTATGAACGAATGGCAGCAATGGTTGAGGCTGGGACCAAGCATTGGAGGTTCCCATGACTTCATTAACCTCAGGGGCATTGCTCTTCCCGTGCCGCCTGGACATTTTGATAACATTTGCACATTCAGGCACACAGCTGGCTGTAGGAGTTGCCTTTGAGCAGGAAGGGTTTGAACAGTGGCTGGGAGTCACAGTCAAAGAGGACAAGGAAATGTCCTTCTCTGTCTCCCCACTACACACACACACACACACACACACACACACACACCACATATACATATACATACACCACACACATACTCACAAACACTCCATACATACATATACATACAGACCACACACACACTCACATACATACATACATACATACATACATACATACATACACATATCAACATACATTTCAACACACATAAAAGACACTATACATCACATACAAATGCACATATACACCACACACACTCACACATCAACACACCACACATGTGTGCACATACATGCAGTGCACACACACCACACACATTTACACACTCACATATATACATACATACCATATACATGGACATGCACACATACACACCACACATGCACACACACTACACATACACACTACACCAATACACATACACACTACACATACACATACATGGACACACACACTACACTAATACACACCACATATACGTTCACACACCACACCAACCCACACCACACACACCACATATACACACATGCAACACATACACACACATACTTGCACACACACACCACATATACACACCACATATACCACATACACATGTATACACAGAGAGACACACAAAACAACGCACATACACACACACACACACACACACACACACCACATATACAGCACGATCTTCACAGAGGCATTTTGCATAGATACAGTAGGAAATTCCAAAATTTTCAAGTTGCATCCTGGCAAGCAGGCTTTTGCATGAAAGGACAGAGCTGGGCTGGCGCTGCAGTTGCATGGCGCTCTTGCCCAGCATTTGTGAGGGCCTGGGTTCAATTCCACTGAGGAATAAATGGATACACTAAAATAAAGACACAAGCTGGAGTGCTAGCGTTTAGGGGGTCTCCTGATAGTTTCTCCCCCACCCCATACCATAGTCTAAACATGCATTTCTAAATCTTCCTCTCCGTGTGCAGTACTGTTTTCCCCAGTAGTCCCCAAGCTCTGTGAGGTCACAGCCACGCTCCTGGGTTCAGACCTACAATGTAGGGCATACCTTGCAGCATAGCCTTGGGAGGAAATCAGTTAACAGCAGTTAGGAAAATGAATAAATCTTCACAGATAAATTATCTAGTTCAGTGGTTCTCAACCTGTGGGTCAAAACCCCTTCGGTAAAACTTCTATCTCCAGAAATTACAGTTATGGAGCAGCAACAAAAATAATTCTATGGTTGGGGGGTCACCACAACATAAGGCACTGTACTGAAGGGGGCAACCTTAGGAAGGGTGAGAGGCACTGCTCTAGTTTCTATTCTTTACTCTGCTGTTCACTCGGGTATGATGTCAGGAAACTCAAGTGTCAATTCCTTTATCTGCGAAACAGGGGTGAGGAAGTGTGTGCCCTAGCGTCTGTTTAGACACAGCTCCAAACCCCAAAGCAACGTTGGTGAAGAAGTGTGAAGGATGCTGTCTTATTTGTAGCGATCACATATGTTCACAGATGAATACTTATATCTTATCATAGACTCTCGTGGGCTCCACACCAGTGGCTTTCTAACCCTGACTAAGAGTAATTGGTTCCACTTCAGGGACAGCTGTTCTATCTGATGCTCTAGACGGTATCAAGAATGATGGTTTAATCTGGACAACGTAATAGTGGCAAAGCTCTTGCCTAGAGTGTCTAAGGGCTTGAGTTCTGTCCTCTTTTTAATCTTCTAACTGCTATGAGAATGTTTGTCTGTTTTTGTTTGTTTATGACACTGGAGATGAAAGGGTCTCACACAGGATAGGCAATCACCTGACCACTGACTGTGTCCCCAGCCATTTGTTTTGTTGTTGTTGTTTTGTTTATTTGCTTGAGGCAGGGTCTCTTTAAGTTACCAACTGGTCTCAAATTAACTGTACTACTCGGGAAGACCTTAACTTGTGATCCTCCTGCCTCAGTGTCCCAAGTACATTGGGTACATGTTTGTACCACCAGGCCCAGCTTGGGGAAGAATTTAAAATTAGCTTCTGTGTGCTCTTTTCTGTGAACCCCATATTCATGCCATAGATGAAGCTATGATGACCAACAAGGCCCAGGACATGTCAGGCAAGTGAATCCCATAGTCCCTTCACCTGTTCAGAAGCATCTTAGTTCCTCTGACCCAACTAGTCCTTCTGTCTCCACTGAAAATTTACTGGGTAAAAGAGTTTAGAGTGCTCAGAAGAAAACTGGGGACATGAATTAAGATGTCACCTTTTATTGTGGCAACCAAAGGGGTCAAATTTTACTTTTCTAAAATTGACTGCCTCCTGAAAGATGGAGAGACTTCTCTGTCTTTGCTACAGCCTAATTTACAGCTTCAACCTACCGATCTGTGCCCCGGAAATCGAGGACCAGGATGGAGCATGCCCTCCTTCTGCACACTTGACACCACAAGCTCCGCAGCTTCTTTCTCCTATCCTGACTCATCAGCATTCTCCCTTCCAGTGTTTTGGAGTGGGTGTTGGTAGAGGCGAACGTGGGTTTCCAGATAGAGTCTCATGCAGCCCAGCCTGGTCTTGAACTCATTGTGAAGCCAAAGAAGGCCATGAACTTCTGATTTCCTCTTCTACCTTCCAAGTGTGGAGATTACAGGTATGTGCCACGTCACTGGGCCTGTTGATTGTAATGTTTTTGGTTTAGTTGTTTGAATATATATTTATCACATGTGCACATGTGCAGGTGCTGCAGCAGTGGCCTGGGTCAGAGGATGGGCTCCAGATCAAAGGGGCAGAGTGGTTTGGAGGCCCCATAGCTGGGAAGGAATATTAGTTGCTTCCCTGCCTCGCATGGCAGCTTCTAGAACCATGAAAACTCGCTCCAGGGGCTAGTGATTCTCAGTGGGTAAAGGTGCCTTCCACCAAGCCTGTTCAATCCTCAGGCCCCACATGGTGGAAGGAGAGAACCCTCTACTCTACTACAGTGCAGACACAGTGGCGGGTAGCGGGGCATAAATGAAGTATAGTTTTAAACTACTTATCAATGGGGAATACGTTAGAATTGTGAGGGTCTAAAGGTGTGCTCAGTGAGGGGCTCATGTTTGACATGTGGGAGACCCTGAGTATGTCACCAGCACCACAAACAAAAGGCGAATAAGAACAACAAAGGACAACAACGACAGCAGCAGCAGCAGCAGCAGCAACAACAACAACAACAACAAATCTAGCTTATCAAAGAAAGTAGGAGAATGTCCTTACTCTTTCCTTAATTTTATTTTTAATGTTATTGTTGTTGGTACTGGAGATGAACCTCAGGGCCCTGTGGATATCACAGAGCTAGGGTCCCTGTCCGGAAGAACCAACAATAGATGGCCAAGTTATGAAATTGGTAACGACAGTAGCTACTTTTGAAAATGTTTGTTGTGTGACAGACTAATAAGCATTATATGTTGGTCAGCTTTACATCTCTGTGAACCAGACTACTGAACAGAAGCAACCTAAGGGATTGTGATGGCTAACACCTCTTGTCAACTGGACAGGATCTAGAATCACCTTAGAGACAAAGATTACCTTGATTACATTGCAGTGGGAAAGGTCTACCCTGAATGTGGGCAGCAACATTCCAGGCCTTGGGGTCCCAAGTTGCATAAAGAGGGGAAAGCTAAGTGAGTGTTAGTGTTCATCTCCCTCTGCTTCCCGATGGTGGAGGCAATGTGAGCAGTCACCCCAAGCCCCACCCCCAAGTCCATAGCCTTCCCAACATAATGGGCAGTACCTGGGAACTGTGAACCTAAACAAAACCCTTTTTCCTTGGGTTGCCTTTGTCAGGGGATTTTTGTCGTAGCAACAAGATACTTATTTTTAAGTATCTTAGATAGTGACCAAGTCTTTCAGAGAGCAGTGGCCTCAAGGGCACTTTCAAAGAACTAACCATTATTGAGCAGTTCTTCAGTGACAGTCACTGTGACATGTGTCAATGGGTCACATGAATCAAGTCATTTAATTCCCACAGCTTGGGAATGATGGGGATAATGACACTGACACCCACTGAAGTAGCCCACCTGCTGCACAGCCTAGCTGGACAGATGATGAGAGGTCCTGGGGGATCTCAGGGGATTGGTCCCATGAGGGCAAGCCTATTGTATGCTTTGACTTTTCCATCACCAAGCATGCAGGGTCTAACTCAGTGCCTGGGGCAGCGGAGGCATTCAGTAAAGTCACAACAGTGACCATGTGTTAGATGATTGTGAGTTATGTCATAAGACCACACACACACACACACACACACACACACACACACACACACGCACACTGGCTCAAGCCCCACTTTGACTTTTCCAAGAAGGATGAGAGAAAACATTACTGCAAAACATGTGTGGTCACTGTGCTGCCTGCCATCCTTGTTTTGCAGAGATGGGAACTAGGAGCTTAGAAAGTTTCAGCTTCTTTGGGGTCAGTTAGGGCTCAGGTTGGGGTTGGAGCCCTTGCACTGCAAAACGGAATCAAACAAACAAAAAAGGAACTGGGGTTCCAGAGCTCAGAATGCAGCAGAGGTCTTCTGACCCCAAATCCCAGATCTTGTGTGAGAGCAAGCTGTGAATATATTGAATCCACAACTGAATCCCCTATTCTTCAGATTCTCCTGCCCCGACCTCCCAAATGTTGAGATTGTAGGACTCGCACCATGCACATTGTCCTTTTGATGGGGTGCTGGGATCAACCCCAGGGATTTGTGTGTGCTAGGCAAACACTCTGCCAGCTGAGCTCTATTGCTGGTTTACCAGCGGCCCATTCTCAGAAGTGCATTGTTCCTTTTTATGTGTGGGTATGTCTGTGTGAGTGTATGTCACATGGGTTCAGATGGCCATGGAAACTAGAAGAGGACCTGGGGTTTCAGGCAACTGTGAACTCCCTGACAACATAGGTGCTGGCGAACACAATTGAGTCTTCTGGAAGTCTGGCAAGTTCTCACAACTGCTAAGCCTTCTTTGCAGCCCAGAAATGCTCCTTTTAAAAACTTTCTTTCCACTCCTCCATTGCTGGTGGGATTGCAAGCTTGTACAACCACTCTGGAAATCAGTCTGGCGGTTCCTCAGAAAATTGGACATAGTACTACCGGAGGACCCAACAATACCTCTTCTGGGCATATACCCAGAAGATCTTCCAACTGGTAATAAGGACACATGCTCCATTATGTTCATAGCAGCTTTATTTATAATAGCCAGAAGCTGGAAAGAACCCAGATGTCCCTCAATAGAGGAATGGATACAGAAACTGTGGTACATTTACACAATAGAGTACTACTCAGCTATTAAAACAATGAATTTATGAAATTCTTGGACAAATGGATGTATCTGGAGGATATCATCCTTAGTGAGGTAACCCAATCACAAAAGAAGTCACTAGATATGCACTCACTGATAAGCGGATATTAGCCCAGAAACTTAGAATATCCAAGATACATTATGCAAAACACAAGAAAACCAAGAAGGATGACCATCGTGTGGCTACTTCATTCCTCCTTAGAATAAGGAACAAAATACTCATGAAAGGATACAGGTACAGAGAAAAAAATTAGAGCTAAGATGAAAGGATGGACTATCCAGAGACTACCCCATCCAGGAATCCATCCCATCATCAGTCACCAAACCTAGATACTAATGCACATGCCAGCAAGATTCTGCTGAAGGGACCCTGATATTGCGGCCTCTTGTGAGGCTATGCCAGAGCCTGGCAAACAACGAAGTGGATGCTCACAGCCAGCTATTGGATGGAACACAGGGTCCCCAATGGAGGAGCTAGAGAAAGTACCCAAGGAGCTGAAGGGGGCTGCAACCCTGTAGGTGGAACAACAATATGAACTAACCAGTACCCCCTGAGCTTGTGTCTCTAGCTGCATATGTAGCAGAAGATGGCCTAATCGGCCATCACTGGGAAGAGAGGCCCCTTGGTCTTGCAAACTTTATATGACCCAGCACAAGGGAAAGCCTGGGCCAAGAAGTGGGAGTGGGTGGGTAGGGGAGCAGGGGTGGGGGTGGGGTATAGGGAACTTTCGGGATAGCATTTGTAATGTAAATAAAGAAAATAATAATTTAAAAAAAATTTTAAAAAGTTCTTTCCTTCCTTTTTTTTTTTTTTTTTTTTTTTTTGAGACAAGTTCTCACTACATAGCTTTGGATAAATCAGATCTTGTTATATAGAACAAACTGGTCCTGAACTCACAGAGATCTGCCTGTCTCTGCCTCCTGAGTGCTGGGATTAAAGATATGTGCCACTGCTTCTGGGTTCAGAAATGTGTTGTCCTGCAAACATCACAATAGATGCCTAGAAGGTGCTCATCAGTTTTTCTTCATGGCGTGTGTGTGTGTGTGTGTGTGTGTGTGTGTGTGTGTGTGTGTTGTATAAATGTGGTGTGTGAATGTAAATGTGATATGTGTGTAAATGTTGCATATGTTTTGTGGTGTGTGTATGTGGTTTGTGTGGTGTGTGTGAGGTGTGTATGTTGTGTGTATGTGTGTGTGGTGTGTGTATAAATGTGGTATGTGTATGTAAGAGTGGTATGTGTGTATGTTGTGTGTATGTGTGTATATGTGGTGTGTTTGTATGTTGTGTGGTGTGTGTGTATGTGCTGTGTGTGATATGTGTATGTTGTGGTGTGTGTGTGTGTAAATGTGTGTGGTGTATGTGTATGTAAGTGTGGTATGTGTATATGTTTTGTGTATGTGTGTATATGTGGTGTTTATATGTTGTGTAGTATGTGTGTATGTATGTTGTGGTGTGTGTGTGTATGTGTGTGTATGTGTGTATGTATGTTGTGTGGTGTGTGTGTGTGTATGTTTCTGGTGCTAGGTTGTCCACCCTAGAGTCTCACAAATGCCATTAAAGTGTTCATCCTCTGAGCTACAGCACCAGCACTTCTTGACACAATCGGGAGACAAAGAAAGAGTGAGATGTGTGAGATCCAGTTGGTATAACACAGCTGACTGCTTCAGAGTACATTGTTTTATAAGTAGAAGTAAGCTCTAAGCTAACAATAAAAAGTACAGTCTAATAGACACACAGACCAACAGCACAGCCATTTTCCATCCTGCTGCACACTGTGGATAGCATGTAGTTCTCTGTGTTATGCTTTCATATACCCAGCAGTGCTGTGTGTGCATTCAGGGAGCTCTAACTCCTGGTGTGGTGTCTCAGTGGGCACCATGCAATCTTCTGTTTTCCATTGATGGAAATGCCATGATGTGCTCATGCCTGCAGGGCGAGTCCTGTGAATGTCCACATCTGTACTGGCAATGTTTCTTACTCCCATGGATGATCAAGCTTCATTGCCAACTTGAGTGGATCAAGAAAGACCTCCAGGTGTGTCTGTGAGGATTAACTGGGGGAGGGAGGGGACCTTCTGAATGGTGGTAGCATTATCTCATTAGCTGGGGGACCAGGTGGCACAAATCCCTCTTTAATGTTATTTGATTTAGCAATGGAAAGTCCTACAAACACAACCATGTTCTCTTCTTTTTATTTAGATTTTGCAGTGCTGGAGATCAAACTTAGGGCCCTTGCATGCTCAACAAGTACAGACATATGCACATGCACTATTTATGCCTCAATTACACAGGAAAACTCGTGTGTTTGTAGTTACTCTGAATTTACTGGTGTTTTGCACATAGTTCTTTTTTTTTTTTTTTTT
>NC_034591.1:51089034-51095909 GCF_900095145.1 Mus pahari
AAAAAAAACAAATTTTCATTAAGAAAGGAAGGAAGGAAGGAAGGAAGGAAGGAAGGAAGGAAGGAAGGAAGGAAGGAAGGAAGGAAGGAAAGACAGACAGCTGGAGAGATGGCTCAGTGATTAAGAGTACTGACTGCTCTTCCAGAGGTCCTGAGTTCAATTCCTAGCACCCACATGGCAACTCACAACCATCTGTAACTCCAATTCCAGAGGATTCAACACCTTCTTCTGGTCCCCATGTGCACCAGACACACAAATGCTGCATAGATATACATGCAGGCAAAATGCACACATGCTTAAGAATAAAAGAAAATATTTTTTTTAAAATAGGAGACCTAACCATGCAGATGAAAAAGGAATATACCAGAACCCAGCAGTCTGGGTAGCCAATGCTCACCGACTGAGTGTGCAGGATAAATGATCTTGTGGACCCCTGAGAACATTTTACTGACATCAGTGCTGTGACAGATACCATATGCTAGCAAGCATATCTTAGAATCTTGAGTGTGAGGAATCAGGAGAACGATTGTGACCGGACCAGCATCTACAAAAGAAGATGAAAGAGTTTGCTCCAGGTTGCACTGCCAGCCTGGCGGAGAGAGGACCAGATCTCTTGCATCGCCCTGATTCTAGGCTTTCTTGCTCTACTTTACAGAGCACTCTGACCCCAGGCCAAGAATTTCCAAGAAAAGCTCAAATTCTGTTCTATGTTTTCCACAAGAGCTCTCTGTGTAAAGATGGTAATGCAGACAGATAAATGGTTCCAGAGTATCAGTGTTCAACTACATACACAGTAGCTCATTGGCAACGGATCCCGCGGAAACCAGTGACCAAGGTTTTCTTATGTCAGAAAGAAATGGCTATTCCTTCAAGGCACCATGAAGATCAGTAGGGCACAGGGGTACAAGAATGGAGCAACAGGTACTGTATAGGTAGACTGTGATCCCCTGAAACATGCCATGGGCATTCATGGGACATCTCCATGGGTATAGAAAAGACAGATGGGCTCATGATTAGTATATATGGTGACAGTATTTCCATTTGGCATCCCTGTCTGGGCAGGCATCCAGCCAGTCCACATTCCTACATCCTCTGCTGACTCCCGGGCCCACCCGTTTCTATATTGAGCTGCTCCTAGCCTTAAATAAGGAATGGGAGCCAGGCACGAAAGAAAGGCTGTCCCACGGGCCAACAAAGGGCAGGAAGTGCTGGGCGGTGGCCTCCTAAAGGCTAGCTCACCTGCCTGGGTTCTGGGGCCTTTGTGCAAAAAATGTCAGGCTGAAGTCCCTGACTTCCTGCCATTTGTCAGGCTGTGCCGTGACCTGGAGTTCACCAAGATGCCTTCAGCACCCAACAATACACATATACATCCTTTGGAAACATTCTCCCCTCTCCCCAGTCCGGGATCTGGGTCTTTTTGTGGAAGCAGCTGGTGGCTCCAGGCCGAGTGATGGAAAGTTTGGATTGTGCTTGTGAGCCTTGAGGAAAAAGAAGGGGTCATCTCAGAGACACTGAAGCCCTGGGCTCGCTCCCAGGGGCAATGGGACCATGGAAGAGGATCTATTGCTGAGGCCTATTGCCTTCTGTCCTTGCCCAACATTCCAGATGCCTTGGTCTGACCCATCTTCTGGAGACGCAGGAGTGCCACTGTCAGGGAGCAGGGCAGAGTCAGAGCCACCACACTATGTACCGGACTGATAGCTGCATAGAATCAAGGCGAACATGTGAGATAGCATTGAGTAGATGGGTCTAAATTGTGGCTCATGAGTTGCACATGGCTGCATTTAGCCAAGGATAGATATGAATTCAGGGAGTGTGTGTATAGCTATGAATTCAGATGAGTGTGTGTGTGTGTGTGTGTGTGTGTGTGTGTGTGTAAAAACTCCATTGTGCAGTTCTGGATCTTGAACTTGGTAAATTATAGCTTTCTTTTGTAATCTCAAAAGGTTGGGCTCACTTGATGGTTGGGATCACCAATATCAGGAGCAGCCATGGCCATGGTGGGATTCCAGATTGACTCTGTGGCAGGAGAGTCGGGGTACCTTCTCCAGCTGACAACAGAACAAAGCATCCACCAAGGGCTCTGCTGAAGCTGCTGCTCAGCCCTGGCCAAGACTGTATAGATGGGCGATTGCAGACACAGTCATTGACAAAGTCATCACTAGTCCTCTGTGAATGGAAGGAAAGGAGAAACCGGTGACTCTCCCATCTCGCTAAGCGTGTTCCATCTAGCAGACGCTCCTTTTGCTCTGAGATGATGCTCAGTGCTGAAGACAAAGAAACCTGGTACAGTTGCTCTGGATGCCCAGATTACTCAGTGTCAAGGGATGTCCTTTATTCTGAGACTATGTTCTTCTTCCCTCCTCACTGCTAAATGGTGCCTTTATGCATGGCAACACCATAACTGAAAGATGTATTTGTGTGATAAGGCAGAAAGTGGGCAGTCCTGTGCTAGCTTCCCCCCAAAACCCAAAATAAACAGACAAGTTGGAGAGTAGACTGTTGCCCTCAGGCAGTGCTTGGCACCACTGGAGGACTCCGTGGAACAGTCAGTGGGATTTACTCTACCATATCTCAGACAGAAGGCTGGTGGCTAGTATCTGCCTGTTCCAGAGCAAGTTCCCCTAACCCAGGCTGACCAGATGAAGAATGACCACAGACCATCACAGAGGACACAACAAAACTGAGACTTGGAGGGAGAGGAGGTCTTGGGGAGCTGGAGGGAATGCTGGGAGTGTTCTTGGTTAGGGAGCATTTGGGTGACTCTCCTGTGCACTGAGTAACCATTATCTTGGGGTTGCAAAAGGGTTATCCCAGCTGGGCTTGTAGACATCCCCATCGCTTCTTGGAGGGTTAGGGAAGACAAGACCCTCATCTTAGGATCCAGCTACTTAGCCATCTGTTGTACCTAACTCTGCCTTAATTGCATGTGACCTTGAGGACAGACTAGAGTATATAGGCTCAGAAAGAGTATGCAGTTACTAGGACACCCTTACCCCTTGCTGGATAAAGCCTTTCCAGGTATAGTCTTTCAAGGCGGGGAGCCCTGCACCCCTGTAAATAACCGCTCACCTATGCTTTGCAAGGAAGCCCAATAAACTCAATGATTCCCTGGAGTGAACTTTGGTGAGGGTCTGGACTTAGTTGTCCTTGGGACCTTGCCCTTGGCAAGGAATTTTAGCAAAGGATGCCTAGCCTGATATGCAGGCCCAAGGGGCAATAAATAAGTGGGGTTCTACCTTGAAGAACATGCTCCTGATACAGCCAGGAGCAAGGAGTTGTAGAGTACTCTTGAGTAAAAGTACCTAGAAATAAGAGTTGACATCTATTCTCTGATGGCTGGGGGTGGGAAGGCTGAGAGGCTGGGTGGAGTGGGTTGTCAGGACTCAACCAGGAAGGGTGGGGTGCCTGGGTATGGAAGATGGTACTGGGGAAAAAGGCACAGGCAGAATGCCAGGGCCCCAAGAAGGTGAGATGGGGTTCTGATCTGGGAATCTTGGAGAATTCTGAGCTGTTTGCACAGCTGGTATTACATGGGAGATGGGGCGAGAGATGGGGCGTTTGGGACAAGGTGAAAGGTGAGTGTAGCTTTGAGGGGTCACTTGTAAGCAGGGATCTCAGCTGCCTGGGGCTGATGTGGAGAAGAATGACAGGCCCAGCGTCCTCACACTGACCACAGCTTCAAGGGAGGAGAGAAGAGGACGCCCAGGGTGCCCTCCGAGGGGTGCTCCCAGGAAGGCCTCCATCTCGGCTATTATCTGGGCCTCTTCCTGTGGAATTTGGCTTGGATAAAGGAGGAAGGACCACCTAGGATGAGCAAACACTGCCGCTGGGGGCAGGGTGTCTGTAGGCAGACAGGCAGGCCCTGCCCAGGCTCCTAGCTTAGATAACCCTGTGCTATTCCAGGAAGAAAGCCCTAAGAAGATAAACAGGCTGGGGCCAGCAGATGGACAGATAACCTGCCTTTATCCCCAAGGAGAGGGGAGAGAGAGGCTCTTTGGGGACTGGAAGGTGCCAGAGGGAAAGGTGCTAAAGCTCTCTGAGAGCTCCAGCTGAGGATCGGGCAGCATGTCCCTGTGTCCCCAGCCCAGAAATGGGAGGCAGTGGAATCAGGATTACCCCAAAGTCACACTAAAGTCAGGAAACTCTTCTTTGAGACCTTGATGTTCAGCGATAACACTGAAGGCCACTAGCATTCTGTTCATTTCAGGCTGCTTATGTATAAGAAGCCTATGGTTATTGAAGGTGTCATTCTAGTGAGATGGAGTGTGTGTGTGTGTGTGTGTGTGTGTGTGTGTGTGTGTGTGTGTGTGATATGAGGCAGTCCAGTGGGTGTGAGTGAGATATGTTCCAGCCTGCTCCACATATGGGCAGTTTTAGATGTTTCAAACCTGTGTAGTTGTGGGTATGGTCTATGGTTTCATTGGTTTACTATGTACGTGTGTACTTGTAGGTAAGAAATATTTAGCTCTGGCATGTGTATGTGTGCAGGTGGTACATGTATTATGGGTGTGTGTATGTGGTGTTTGTGTGTTGGTATGTGGATATACATGTAGAATTAGTGCTTGGGAAGTGTCTTAGTTAGGGTTTTACTGCTGTGAACAGACCCTATGACCAAGGCATCTCTTATAAAGGACAACATTTAATTGGGGCTGGCTTACAAGTTTAGAGGTTCAGTCCATTATCATCAAGGCAGGAACATGGCAACATCCAGGCAGATGTGGGCCTGGAGGAGCTGAGAGTTCTACATCCTCACCCAAAGGCAGACATGAAAAGACTGGCATCTAGACAGCTAGGACTTAAAGCCCACATCCGCAGTGACATACTTCCTCCAAGTAGGTCACACCTCCAAATAGTGCCACTCCCTGGGCCAAACATATTCAAACCACCACAGGTTGGTATGTAAATATGGGTTTGTATGTTTGCATGTGTGTGGCATTAGTATGTAGGTGTAAATGTGTATGTGCAGTTAGTATGTGGATGTACATGTTGGGATAGTGAATGGTTATTTATAGATGTTTATATGGGGTTAATGTGGGCATGTATGTGGGGTTAGTGTGTCTGTGTATGTTTGTGTTTATAGGATTAGTGTATGAATTTATATATGTGTAGGTTTAGTGTGTGGGTATAGGTGTGTGTATGTAGGGTTAGTATATGGATACAGGTATGTCTATGTAGGGCTGATGTGTGGATGTAGTTGTAGGAGGTTATACGTAAGTGTGTATATGGTGTGAGTGATTAGGTATAGATGTGTGTATGTATATGGCACGAGTGCTGTGGTGTATGTAATGGGGCACTAGATATGAAGTATGTGCAATGCAGCATGTGTGTGTGTGTGTGCTGAGGGGCCATTGGAGTGGAGTGACAGGTAGAAGACCTTGAGTGTGACCTGGGTCCTGCGGGCATCGGTTTTCTGGAAGCAGAGTAGGCTCTTCCCACCTCCTAGGTTCCCTCAGAGAGTAGCCAACCCAGGAACCTTCCAGTCAGCCCCAGCCCATGCTGCCCTTCCCCTTGCCCTCCTAGAGACCTCCTTGTCTCCCTCTGCATGCTGGCCCATGTGCTTTCCTGTGGGCTCCGTTTAGGACATTTCCTCCCTAGGGAGAACCCTGCCCATCCTTTGACCTTAGAAAGCATCTGTGTGATGGAGGATGAGCCCACTGCGATAAGCCCGTGTCTCCAGGGCTGAATCCTGGGCCTTCCTTGGCTTTTCCCATCACCAAGTCTACTCCCTTGCTGTGTCCTCTCCTTCTTCCTGCCTCTGTCTCTGCTGACAGTTGTACCTATTAGGGTTTTAATTCTTGCCCCTTAGATTAATGACAAAATATCCCATTTTCCTAGACTCTGTAAGAATTGCTTAGAGTCCTCAAATGAATTCATAGTCTCCAAGTTCAGATTCCACATAAGGTAAGTCTGTGGCTATCATCCAGCAAGGCCCCTTATGGACCTGGGAGAGTTTTTTCCTTCTTTCCTTTCTTTTTCTTTCTATTTTTCTTTCTTTCCTCTTTCCTTCTCTGTCTCTCTCTTTCTCTTTCTTTCTTTCTCTTTCTTTCATTTTAAAAGTATTCTATTAAAAACAAAACTCATCTGTGTGTTTGAGTGTGTGCATATATATATGCATGTGTTAAATGTGTGTGTGCATGTGCATTTGGATATGTATGTGTATATGTGAGTTTATGTATATGTGAGTGTGTGTGTGTGTGTGTGTGTGTGTGTGTGTTTTGAGTGTTTGTGCATGTAGACTGTGTGGGTCTCTGTAAACACCAGGGTCAATAGAGTAATGAACCATGAGAGGCAAGAAGAAAATCCAGTTGGACATGATTGTCTTAGTTAGGGTTTCCATTGCTGCTACAAAGCACCATAACCAAAGAGCAAGCTGGGGAGGAAAGGGTTTATGTGATTATTGAAGGAAGTCAGGACAGGAACTCAAGCAGGTCTAGAATCTGAAGGCAGGAGCTGATGCAGAAGCCATGGAGGGGTGCTGCTTACTGGCTTGCTTCCTCTGGCTTACTCAGCTTGCTTTCTTATATAACTCAGGACCACCAGCCCAGAGATGGCACCACCCACCCTGGACTGGGCCCTTGCCAATTGACCACTAATTGAGAAAATGCCTTACAGCCAGATCTCATGAAGGCATTTTCTCAACTGAGGCTCCTTCTTCTCTGATGACTCTAACTCTGATGTGTCTAACCAGCCAGTACAATAACTTAGTGAGCCAGTGTTGATTCAAAAGTCTTGAGTCAGACCCTGAGCAGCTTATTGTAGACATATTTAAGAACAGTACAAGCCGGGCCTGGTGGCGCAGGCCTTTAATCCCAGCACTCGGGAGGCAGAGGCAGGCGGATTTCTGAGTTCGAGGCCAGCCTGGTCTACCAAGT
>NC_034591.1:51095962-51102047 GCF_900095145.1 Mus pahari
ACAGGGTGCATTATCACTTCTTCCATGAAGATGGGCTTTATAGGCCGAATGAATTATCTTAAGGGGCTAGGAGAGGATCTGGCATGGTCTCAGTCATACAGAGAGTGTAGAGGTCATTTGGGTTACTGGTCACCTCTAGTCCCAGTTGTGGGGTTTGGGGAAACCTCTGACCATACAGATAACGCAAAGGATGCCTAGCCTGTTAGCCACCTCCAGTCCTGCTGTGGGAGCCTGGTGTGTCCTGGCCCTGCAGATAACACAGATCACCAGGCTATTAACCACCTCCATTCCCAGCCTTCTGGGTGGAAAAACAGGTTGAAGAGACCATCCTGTGTGTTTAACATTCCTGGTTCCTCCTGTGGCTTATCTGTGAGCAGGAGGACCTTTGTGCTTGTCCCCAACAGTAAACTCTGTCTCAAAAAATGAGGTAGATAACAATCTGAAGAATCTCTTTAGTTGGATACTCAGCAGCCAAAGAGCTGGGTCACGTCCTCCACCTCCTGTCGCCATGCACCTGGAACTGCTCAGAGAGGCTTGTCACCTGGCATGCCTGTCTCATGCCTCTCCAAGCACCGCCACACTGGCACCCCCCCCCCCCACCTCATCTCCTGTCGATGACCACCGAGCTTTTCCTGAAGGCTCTGCAGCTGTTCCAGCGGTTCCTATCCCCAGCCTGATTTCTGACGATTTCTGGACGTTGACCCCCTCTTCTTTGATTTCTGCAAGTCCCTTGCACACTCACATAAGGATAAAGCAGGCCTTCACTTCTCCCATTCCATCGCCTGGGTGCAAATTTGACTTATTAAACTTCGCTTTGTTATTCAGCCTTTCTAACTTCTCCAAGTGCTTCGGAAATTTTCAGTCGTTTTTCCAATCCCCAAATCACAAAATTATTCTCATCTGTTTTTCCCGGCATGAGTCTTCTGTGTTTGCCCATGTCCAGTATTTTCCAGAGTGACAGGAGCTAAATAGGCAGAGGCAGTTTTAGACACTCTACATGGTTGAACTTATGCAACCCTTACTACATCATGGGGAGGTGGGGACTATTTTTGTCGTATTTTTAAGCACCATAGCCCGAGGAGACATAGGCTCTCAGGCTGACTAACTGCCCCACACAGGTAATGAGCTGAACTACCGAGGCATCTGGCCTGTGTGCTTCACCCTTTGTGCTAACCGTTTGGGCTGACCTGCACTCAATCCTCTGATAAGATGATTATTAGATTAGATTGTAGATTAGCCTCTTGCCCTAGCTCCCAACCCCCCTTCATTGTGGCTGTAGCCTCTGTTCTTGTTGGGAAAGACAAAGATGGAGACTGGACCCACATGGTTCTGTAGGGAAGCAACTTCCTCAGCACAGGAGTCAAACTGGAGAGCAGGACAGAGGACACGCTTTCGGGGTGGTCTCTGCTAGGAACAGCCAGGGGACACATAGAATGGGTCCCAAATTGTCCTGATGGTGTCTTTCTACCAGTTTCTGCATTCTCCTGGCTGTGGCCATCCCATCTCATCCAGACAGAGGCGTCCTGGGACAGAGTTCAGCTGGCTGTAGGTATGGCCTAGGACAGGTATTGTCACATGACTTCTGGGCAGAGGTGAGGCCACCATGCTGCTGGACGTCATTGATACTGGGACCCAGTCAACAGGGTTTTCTGATATTTCTGTGCTGCCTGTCTGACTCCCTTCCCCTAACTGACATCTGGTTTCTGATAGGAGGACATAGTTAGCTCCTTCCTCTTGTGCCCTTCACAGAGCATAGTGTGGCTCTAGGCACAGA
This sequence comes from Mus pahari, assembly GCF_900095145.1. NCBI lineage: Eukaryota > Metazoa > Chordata > Mammalia > Rodentia > Muridae > Mus > Mus pahari. The sequence continues at coordinate 51,097,737 of NC_034591.1, forward strand.
ACGCAGGATAAGAAGAAGCCCAGCTTATAAGGAGCACTTTTAGGTTCTGGGAACCTGAGTGGGCTCACTGTAGGGATCATGGCTGTGTATCCTGGCCAGTAGATTCTGTAACAGCTGTAGCATGGGGATCGTGAAGTATGGGATACTGCAGAGCTTAAACAGGACTTAGACTCTCCAGGGGCTCTGTGCTAGAGGAGTCGGCTTCCAGCCTCTCCTGCTTGCATTGGGGAGACTTGGGTGTGAGTGGGGAGGAGTCTGCAACAAGAGGAAACAGCTAGAGCCTTAACAAAGGATCCAGGCAGGAAGCCAGGGTTTGTACAAAGACCAGTGTCCAAGTGAAACTCCAAGGAGGCCTCAGGGAACCAACTGTGGAGTTACCTCTGCTGGGGTGGCGAGGGACTGGGAGAGGAGAGGAAGCTGGTGGGGGATGCGATGGCGATGGTGATGGCGTAGCTGGCAGTGGGTGGAGTCTTGTGTTTCCTGAGGCTAGGAGTTCCTTTTCTCCTTCGTGTTGGAGAAGGCAGAGTTGTCCTTCTTCCCACCTAGGTCTGCGCATGTGTGGTGCATCATTCTGCGTCATGGACACAGAAGACAGGAAGATAAGCTCGGAGCCAGAGTCAACCAGGGTGGGGACTGGTGTTGGTGACTTTCTCAACTACCCCCCCCCCCCATGGCCTTTTCCTTCCACCTCCCTGTCATCATTTCCCCTACTGGTCAGCAAACCCCCTCAGGGTCCTTGGGGAAAGTTCTGGAAGGACTCCTTTATGCTGCCCCCAGCCTGCTGTGCACAGTCTAATGGCAGAAAGAAAGAAGGGACAAGAGGACCCTCAGAGCTGGGACTGAAGAGGGGTAGAGTGTCCTCTTGCTTCTCAACCTTCCTCTCCCAGCTTTGACAAGTTGTCCACCTCAGCACAGGCCCTGGGCTCCTCCAGCCTGGCCTTGAATATCCTGTACAGTCAATCCCTAGCACTGTACAAACAGGCAGGGCCACTCTCAGCAAGTGCTCTCCCCCTGAGCTGTGTGTTCAACCTTCCTATTGCTTTTTTTTTTTTCCCCGAAGCCCCGGATACAGCCCTGTTCTAGGAAGCAGAATTTATGCTCTGTTGTGAGAGGCAGGAAATGTGCATGTGACCAGTCCCTAGACAGGAACGCTGTGAGTGGTATGAAAGGAATATTACCAAGAAAATAAAACAGCAACTGGGGACTTTGGGTCATTGTGACAACTCAAATATGAATTTGTAGAGTCCATGCAAGGTGTGTCTTCCCCCATGTCCTCTCTTCATCACCACACACTGATGGTGGCACCTCTGACCCACAGGGAATGGCCAGACATGATTGCCCTTCAGTTCACATGGGAACAGCCTGGCGACCCTAGCCCTCTCTCTCACCATGTGTCTTTGGCGGGGTGGTAAGGGACAAAAGTTACAGGCCTCAACACTTTGTGTGAGTCCCTTTCCCACCCCGGCGGGCCTGGCTGGGTGCCAGGCAGACCTAGCTCTGAGTACCTCTCCATTTGTGACCTTAGGGCCATGACTCTGGTTTCACAGCGTGCTAATGGAGCCTCCTTGTCTCTAAAGCAGGTGGAATGCTTCTGCCCTTACAGAATGGGGCACTGGCCAGAAACATGCTGCTCCAGGAGCTTAATGGAGTCACCATAAGAGGCAGCAGAAACTGGGAGGCTCCAAACCACCGAAGTCTGCTGTATCGCAGTGCCAGGGCCACCAATCTCAGGCCAGACACCGTAAGCTTCCTCCTTCCTGGGGCTCAGTCAGGCTCCAACTCTCTCTACCAGTTTCTGGCAGCTATCAGCAACTCTGCCATCCTTTGGTAGTGACACCTTTATTCTAGTCTCTGTCTAGCCACTATGTGGTTCCCTCCCTGTGTATCTGTGTCCAAATGTCCCTCTGCTAAGGAGAGCAGTCATCGGATTAGGAGTGACGCTGATGACCTCATTTTACCTTGTAGATAGATAGATGATAGAGAGAGATATATGTTGTATGTGTATATATATATATATATATATATATATATATATATATATATATATGTGTGTGTGTGTGTGTGTATGTGTGTGTGTGTGTGTGTGTGTNNTGTGTGTGTGTGTGTGTGTGTGTGTGTGTGTGTGTGTGTGTGCAGTGATCCTATTTCCAAAGGCATTTGGGGTTGGGGTGTTAGGACTGACTGCATGCTGCTATAGGAAGGCACAATCCAGTTTACAACATTATCTAATGTCACCTTGGTAATTAGTACCATCATTGTCACAGGTATCATAAAGCACTGCTGTTGAGGGCTGGAGAGATGGCCTAGTGGCTAAGAGTACTAACTCCTCACTGCTCTTGCAGAGGACCTAGTGCCCACATCAGGTGGCTCACAACTGCCTGTAGGTCCCAGGGGATTTAACACCTGTTGCAGACATTATTTAATCCCAACCCGGGGTTTCTACCCTGCCTTAGATCATTTAGTTCCCAGATAAAAACCACACTCAACCTTTATATTTAGAAGAAACCTTAAACGGCACAAGAGCTGGGCAGCTGCCTACTCTCTATGCTGTTTGAATCTACTTTCCCATTGATAACCCCAAGGTATTACTTGCTGTGTTTCATATGGGCTGCTCTTAACTCCAATTGGCCAGCCCTCAGGGCCACATTCTCTTGACCCCTAACCCATGGCAACTTCTCCTTCCTCCTCCTGAACCTTTTTCTCCCTCATGGTCCCTTTCCCTAAACCCAACCTACGTGTCTCTTCTGCCCAGCTATTAGCTGTTAACATCTTTATTTACCAATCAGAAATAACATGGGGGCAAGGTGTATATGCAGATTCTTTTGTATTGGGGACCCACACTCAATTACAATAGACAGCAAAAGACCAAACCTCATCAGACACCCTCTTCTGGTCTCCTTGGGCACTGTATACAAGTGGTGGACATGCACTCATATTACTATACATATACATACACTTGGGCAAAACACTCAGATATACAAAATAAAAAATAAAATTTAAAAACATTTAAAAGGAGGTTGGAGAGGTAGCTCAAAGCTTAAGAGCATTTACTGCTCTTGCAGAGGACCCAGGTTCAATTCCTAGAAACTATATGGTAGCTCCTTTAATCCCAGTACTAGGGAAATGGGTAGGTTTCTGTGAGTTTGAGGTCTACAAGGTGAGTTCCAGGACAACCAGGGCTACAAAGAGAAACCCTGTCTCAGAAAAAAAAAAATCTAACCAACCAACCAAACAAACAAAGAACAAAAGTCCCACTACCCCAACCAAAAACAGAAAGAAAAAGAAATAAACTTCATGCCAAAGAGGTGGGTCAATTTTAAAGAAAGGGCTGCCAAGCCCACAACCTGAGTTCAGTTCTGTCCCGGGGTCCCAGGGTGGAAGGGGAGAGAGAACAGTATGACTCCTGAAGTTTGCCTGGCCTAGTGTTTTGTTTTTCAAGGTCTCATTGTGTAGTGCATGCTGTCTTGGATTTGTAACAGGCCGGGAGCCTCAGTCTCCCAAGGACTTTGACTACAGGTGTGAAGTACACCATCAGTCACCGGAGCTTCTGAATTACAGGCAAAAATGATCAACCCAGGGTGCTGGGGCATACTGCACTTCTCTGGTGCGCTTGAGAGCCACCGATCCTTTTGTGCCATGGGCCATGCTGTGGGCAGCAGGGACCTGTGTGTCACTCCCATCTGGGCCTCCGTCACAGACCCATCAGTCTCTTTGGAGAAGACCACAGGCATCTTGCCTTGTTTTCTTAGGCTTGTGACTTTTAGACTTTCTAAGTCACCTCTGCTGAGGCCGGACCCCCTGTGACGTCCGTCCCTCTCCTTTCTGAGCCTGTATTAGTATTCCAGGGAGCCAGCCTCTCGGGCGTGCACACACCAGGGGAGGCAGAGGAAGCTTAGCAGAAGAAGGGCCACAAACCCAGCAGAACACAAAACACTAATACTCAGCCAAAGACCCTCGTCCCTGGACCCCAGCCAGGGCTGTCCCTTGATTATTTTTTGTTCTCCTTCCTCTTTAACTGGATCTTGCATGAAAACAGCCTGGGCGTTGCTAAGGTAACGCCTTGGAGCCTCCCTGAACACATCATTGTTTAATTTCAGCAGCAGCGGCAACCCAGAGGAATGCGCTATTTGTTTAAGAGATGAAAGCCTCGAATTTCCACGGATTCTTCTCCAGCTTCACTCCCCTTCCACTGCCAGGCTGGGCTGGAGAGGCGAAGGTTGGGTGGAGGGGACCCAGTAGACTAGGGGGTGATCTTTATGACTTGAGGAGAGAGAGAGAGAGAGAGAGAGAGAGAGAGAGAGAGAGAGAGAG
>NC_034591.1:51102059-51131205 GCF_900095145.1 Mus pahari
GAGAGAGAGAGAGAGAGAGAGAGAGAGAGAGAGAGAGAGAGAGAGAGAGAGAAGTGTCCTTGGAGTGGGTGTTAGGGGAAGAGCCACCCTCCTGGGAGGGTCTGAAGGACTTGACAGGTGACAATGTGCTCAGCCTTAAGTCAGTACCCAATGAATCCACCCGCCCCTCAATGTTTCAATTTCACAGACGGTACCCAGAGACCTTGGTGAGTGAGTGGCAAACCTATCCTGTATGTAGTACACATGAGAACAGGGTCTGTAAGCGTTGGGGATGAAGCTCTATCAATAGGTTACTGGCCAAGAAGGCAGGAGGCCCAAAGTTCAACTTCTATGCAGTATGGTAAGTGTACCAGAGGCCTGTCCTTCATCTGTTACAAAACAACAGCAAAATTCAGAAGAATTTTAGGGAGAGAAGGAGAGAGAGAGATGGGGGTGGGCGGGCAGGGAGAGGGAGAGAGAGCAAGAGCCCATTCAGATGAGAGTAGATTTTATGTATGACGGATCCATGATAAGACCTCTCCTTTGTCATTCCGTGGACACTGGAAATATGCACTGCTCTCCGAGACTCTGGCAGAGGACTTGTAAGGGTTTTTGTGTTTTGTTTTTCCAGAGTGAGGGTCTCATGTATCCTAAGCTGGCCTTGAACTTCTTATGTAGCTGAGGATGACTGTGAACTCCTGAGTGTTGACAGTACAGGCATAGTCTAACAAGCTTGTTTGTGGTGTGCTGGAGATGGCTTCCAGGGCTTCATGTCACACTGGGCAAGCATCCTACCCAATGAGCTACGGCCCCAACCTCTCAGAGTCTCACTAGATAACACAGGGGAGCATTTGGAACTCTATGTAGCCCAAGTTGGGTCTTGAAATTGCAACAATCCTCCTGCCGCAGTCTGCTATGCACAGTATATTGTATTTGTCTTTTCATTGGGAGGTTGGCTGCACTGACTTGAGTCTCTACACAAAGGCAGGTTAAGAATAGAGGCTGGCCCTGGGGCCAACCCAAATTTGGTTACTTAAAAAAAAAAAAATTAAATAACAGTGCATGTAAGGAGAAATCAGGGAGACCCATGGAGATAAATCAGACAGACAGACAGACACGCACCTAGATATACTCAGTGGGGAATTAAAAGCTCCAAGAAAAAGAGACAAGCAGAGAAGTACGAGACCAGACAGACACAGTGATTAAATAGTAAACCTTTAGAAGAACAAAAATGATATCCAAAAACCGAGAGTGAAACTGCGTTGGGAGCCCAGGATTGGACGGTAATTCTCAGAGAACAGATGTCAAGGTGCTGAGGTGGGTAGAAAGGAATGAGCAGCCCCGGAGGCCCTTGAAGATGAATGTCTCCCTTTGAACCCCACTTCCTGCTAGAAGAGGAAGCCTCACAGTTGCCCTCCATATTTAAAACGCAGGGGAGGATCTGGGAGGAGTCGAGGAAGGAGAAAAAAATATGACTGAAATACGTCGTGTTTAAAAAAAGATATAAAGTACTTTTCAAAAATACTACGTGAAAAAGCGGGTGTTCCAGCACTCCTACCATGTGACGTTCGTTATCTGCTGTGGTCGTCTACCCCCAACGGTAATGCAATTGCGTCTGTTGTCTGTTGGGGACCTGGCAGGAGGCTCCCCCCCCCAGGAAAGCTGCTGTACCTGGAGATTTGTAAGGCAATGGGAGGAATAATTATCCCTGCAAGAGATAACAACCTGCTTTTATGTCTCAGAAGCCCTCTTTCAATGAGGTTGTTTACAGAACTTCACTGCTAAGCCTGCCTGATTTTTTTTCTTCTTGTTCTCCTCTCTCTCTCTCTCTCTCTCTCTCTCTCTCTCTCTCTCTCTCTCTCTCTCTCTTGTTTTCCCTTTTCTTTCTTTTTTTGGACAGAGTTTTTCTGTAGACCAGGCTGGCCTTAAACTCAGAGATCCACCTGCCTCTGTCCCCTGAGTGCTGGGATTAAGACAGCAGCTACCCTGTCTGACTGCTCATTCCTTCTTTGTATACCAGCCAAAATCCTAAACACACTTGCTCTGATGCCCGGAGGTTTTTTATTTTTTTCTCTCTGACGTCTCCCACTTTTTATATTATATATATAGTTTTTGCTGATCTTCAAGACTAGATCTGGTTTCCTTCTTTTTTAAAATTCACTTTCAGCCGGGTGTGGTGGCGCACGCCTTTAATCCCAGCACTAGGGAGGCAGAGGCAGGTGGATTTCTGAGTTCGAGGCCAGCCTGGTCTACAGAATGAGTTCCAGGACAGCCAGGGCTACACAGGGAAACCCTGTCTCAAAAAACCAAAAAAACAAATAAAAAAAAACCAAACAAAAAACAAAAATAAATAAATAAATAAAAATTAAAATAAAAAAAATTCACTTTCAGTTATTTATTCTGTCTCTCTGTCCTTTTGATTTTTTGAGGTAAAGTCTCACTATGTAGTCCTGGCTGTCTTGGAACTCATTATGTAGACCAGGCTAGCCTCAAATTCTCAGAGATCGGCTTTCCTCTGCCTCCTGAGCTCTGGGACCACAGGCAGGACTGCCAGGCCCAGCTTGTTTGTTTGTTTGCTTTAAGGCGGGGTCTCCTATGTAGCCTGGGCTGACCTGGAACTTACTATGTAGGCCATACTGGCCTGGCATTCACAGGGATCTGTTACCTCCTGATTCTGGGATCAAAGGCATGTGCCACCACCCCTGCTTCGGTCTGGTGTTTTATCGTCTAAGTCAAAAGGCATCTCTCTTTCTTCTTCTTATCTACCTCCCAGCATCTGCTGAGATTTATAGTCTGTCTGCCCTATTGTTTTTCTCTCTCACAATTATAAATCGGCCCCTAAGCTGCTTCTGAGCCCATTTATGAATGAGACTTAAGAACTCATGAAAGAGAATCCCGAATTCCCCAGAGAAACTGTGACCAGTCTAGTTAAGGGATACTGTACCGAAGACTAGCTGTCACCTGTCTGTGGTTTTCATTCTATAGCTGCCCAATAGGGTTGAACCATAAACGGCTAGGAGCTGGATGCTAGCCACAGGGAACCCTGAGCCAGGGCAAAGCAGGGAGGGAGGGGTTGGGTGAGCTGTCCCTTGCAGTGGGATGTGTAGCCCAGACCCTCACCCTGGGATGTCAGCTGTGAAGAAGCATAAAGGCCATTCAGAGGCGGGAACTGGAGCTCGGTGGCTGGGGGGGGGGGGGGGGGGGGGGAGGAGATGCTCTCCCCCCTCCCCCAGGTCCTGAAATGAGTGATTGCGGCAGGCTTGGCAAACTCACTCAAAGTCACTGCTCTTCAAAGGACAGTGACTTTTTACCTTTTGGTTGGGAGTGCTGGGACGTAAATCTTGTCCCATTTTCTGTGACACAGTCTACCACTTTGGGAAGATAAGGATGTCATAATTTGGTGACAAAAGGGTACAAGATGGCCCAAGTGTAGTAAAATAATGAAAAAAAAAAATCCCAGCTCTTCAGATCAGGGTGGGGGAGGGGTGAAAGAGGCAGGACGTGGCATGGCTCTGAGGACCTCCTGGGGGAAGGGGTCACATACTCACTGAACATGTCTCCTTTTCTGAGATGGCTTCTATGATTCTTCCCAGCTAAGAGCCCCGGGGTGCTGGGATGAGTTATGGATGACCCGTTGCTGGCTTGGAAGTCAGCTGGCTGGTGATGTGGGGGATGGGAGGGCTTGGTGAACTGTTCATAGTGGCAAAGGACCTGTGCCTTATACCAGTAATAGAGCCACCCTTGTTCTATAGACGCTCCTGGGAAAAGGGCTTCTAGCACCCTTCTCTACCCCTTCCCTGGGTGACAGGTGCTGAACCCAGAACCGACCACATACAGGAAGAACACATGCTCTATCTATCACAGTATTCCATCCCCAGCATCTGGCCAACCTCCCCGTGGAATTAGCTATGGTGTTCACCGACCAGTCCTCGTAGACCAGTACCCAGTACCCACCCTTCACTCAGGTACCTCTGGGCTCCCCACCACCAGGGTGAGGAGTGGACCACCCATCTCGGAAGAAGGCACCACATCTGCATCACTGAGTATGTGAGCCAGGCCCTAGCAGCCACAAAAGGGAAATTCAGGAACACAGACCAGCAGAGTGACTGCCTCCCAGCCAGCCCCTCCACTGGGTCACCACTGAGATGAAAAAAGGAGCCAGGGGGATTCTTTGGCGCTCAGTTAGGATCTGCCTTTTGAATGCAGAGGAGAGATGGGAAACTGGAACAGAGTCAAAGGTGCCTCTCTCCATCTCAATGCCCAGAGACAAAGGGCAAAAAAATGTAAGGAATTTCCAAAGTGCCTCCTTCAGAAGGCATCTCTCCCACCCCTCTGGCTCCACTCCACAGCTCTCCTGGATGGGAATAGCAGCTTTCTTCTCTGGGCTGGGTCTGGCTCGCTGCCTGCTCCATTAAAGTTTGCATCAGAGCTGGGAAAAAAAAAATTAGGGATCTCCCTATGTAACCCATGCTCTTGCTGCCAGGTAAAGAAATACTTCTGTGTACTCGAAGGGTGATGGGTCTTGTACGTGGTTCTCCTGGTCTTTCTTAGACAGGGACATTTGCACTGGATAGTGACACTCCCTCCCCATGAGAAGTCACCTGTGGCAGGCAGAGTGGAAGCTGAGCAAGAGAAAATAGGCTTTCATCGTATCATGAGGAACGAAGACAGGCAAGGACCCACAGATGCCTCTGTTTAAGACATCTCAGAAGATAGACATGCACGAGGCCAGGAGTTCAACCCCAAGCACTACACAGTACCAGCTGCAGTAGTGCACGCCTGCCATCAATCCCAGGAGGTAGATATGATCATTTAAGCAGTGGACACCACAACATCACACAGTGTAACAAATCTCACATGGGAGGTTTACTGGGGGAGTGGGGCTTGCAGAGGCAGCCTCTGAGATAGCCCGGAAGTGGGAAAGGATCTGGAAGAGGAGGCAATGCACATAGGAAGACTCCATAGTGACAGAGGAAATGGCTGGCATTTTGGTAGCTGATGATGACATGGCCTGCTGTCACCTGCTGTATTGAAAGTGGGCTTTAAAGGTGGGATTTTCCAACAGTGGAAGCAGGAGGATCAGAGTCCAATTCCATCCTTGGCTACATAGGGTTCAAGACTAGCTTGAGTTACATGAGACTCTGTCACAAGAACAAAAAGATATCTTGAGGCAACATGACATTTGGGACTCTCCGGGCTTCCTGAAGTACAGACAAATGTCTGAGGAGGTCCTCTCTGTGTCTCTACTGAGGCGACTTGTCCTCTGTCCTTTCTCCTTCTTTCTCTGCAGAAAACTAGGTCTTGGTAGTTAGGGGTGGGGGTGGGGTCGTCTTTTCCTGTGGAAGGTGAGAAAAAGCAGTATGGACTGCAGCTCATAGGTCATCTTTGTGGGAGAGGTTGGCAAGGATGACCCCAATGTCATCTGGACAATGGAAGGATGGGTTTTGGAATGGAGCTTTAGAGAAAGCGAGTGAGCAGAGCTCTTGTTGATTGGAGGGTCCCAGGGAAGGATTACAAAAGAAGAAAGATAAGTGCTAGGCACCAGGACACAAGCCAGTGCCTTTAAAGATTTTGGTATTTCTGATCTCTGGCCAGGACACAACCAATGATAGGGCTGAGGGTAGTTTTGGCTTCTGGTCAAGACAGAACTGGTTGGCAAGGATAAAAAGTAGAGCTGCTCACTTTTTAAGATTCCTTTCCTAAACCTCCTGAGCAGTTTTTCTCTCATTCTCATCATTTGTATCAGGTGCAAGACAGGTACAGCCAATTCTACAAGGTTAATGATGCTTGCTGTTGGTACTGAAGCAGATACTGGAGAACAATGGCCTTGGACCTTCCCCTCAACAGCCTGGACCATTGAGGAGGGGCAGCAGGGCTGAATGATATTGCTGGCCCTTCAGGAAATGTGACATTCCAACTGCCTGTAGGGTCATTAATAAATAACTATCCAAACCTGGCGTCAGGAGTGCTAACCCCTACAGGATTACCTTCTAGAAAGAGGCTTTATCATAAAGATCAAAGACATCCTGTTTTCCCCTTCTGGAAGAGTCAGTCCAAATGTGCGTCTCAATCAACTGGGTAAGAACTCCCCCTACCCCCCAGGAAAGGCTGCCTGTTCCAGAGACTTCAGAAGTTGATAAAGGCTGTGTGTGGGGGCTGAAGATTGTCACAGATGTCCCCTTTAGCCATTGTCTAGTCTTTCCCAGGAGCATGTACTCTGCTCTACTCTGCAGGAAACTCTGCCCACTTTCTCTGCTATGTTCTGTGCAGCTCATCGGAATTCTTCCCATGGCCATCACATGGTGGAGCCAGGGATGAACAGAGGTCCAGAGTGAGATCTCCACAGCCATGGAGACACCAGGCGCATGAAGCCAAGGGCATCCTGGGTTGTCTGTGTCCACCGTGTGGGTCCCAGCCTGCTTTGGGTGGTCTTCGCTGAGCAGTGATGCTTTGATGTCCCACAGCTCTGTTGTATCAGCTGTTAGTTTCCCTACAGGCCTCCCTGTGTCATCTTGTCTACCTCATCTATGCTTTGAAACTGTCTTTGGGAATACACGGGGTATGTCTTAGTTATTTTAAACAGTGTACAACCCTTGAAGTCTGGGGAGACTCTACCCCAGTGGTTCAGAAAGTGAGGTCCCCTGACTGCTTGTCAGGAATGCCAGGCTCCAGCCCAGTACTAATGAGCCCATAATTCTTTTATTTTTATTTTTTTTTAAGAAAAAACTTTTATATAGTATACTTTGATCATATTCTTCCCCCTTGAGCACTCCCAACTACTTCTCTCTTGCCTGTTTACCCAGCTTCCTGTTCTTTTTTTTTTTCTTGAAAACAAAACAATAAAAGACAAACAAAACCCAATAAGACAAACAAACAAACAAACAAACACTAAAAAACACATGGAGTCTTTTCTTTTTTGGTTGGTACTACCTTAAGCCCATGGGGCCTGTCCTGTACACTCCATTGGAGAAATCTGATTTTCCATTTCCCAGCAGCTATCAATTGCAGATCATTTCCTGATTAGGGGTGGGATCCACCCCCACCCCCAAGTCCACTTCTCTCTTTCAGTGTTGAGATTTTGCCTGGTTTGAACTCATGTAGGGCTTGTGTGTGCTGTCACCTTGGTCTCTCAGAGTTCACATGAGCATCCTGTTGTGTCCTTGGAGTCATGCATCTGTGGTTCTCACACACATCCCCCTCTTCTCAATATAGGACCCACAGAACCATTTCTTATATGGGCTTAGCACTGTTTTAATAAACCTTCTAGATGATTCTAACATACCTTGGAGATCTGAGTACCTAGGTACCAGTGTGGGATTCTTTGGGGAGCATAAACAGTCTTCCAAAATAGCCTACTTGAGCTCAAAGAAATCAATCATCTGGTCTAAGAATGTAGCTCACTGACATGACACATGTGCAAGACTCTGGGATCTATCCTTACTACTACACAAGCAGACAAGCAAGCAAGCGAGTGGAAAAGGAAGCAAATAAGCAATCAAACAAGCAAGCAAACAAGAAGCAAGCAAGCAACAAGCAAGCAAGCAAGCAATAAGCCAGCAAGTGAACAAGCAAGCAAGCAAGCACTTTCTACCTGCCCCTTCCCTAAGAACCAACTTCCTCTTCTCTCCTCAGATCTAGGTATCTTTGAGCCAGCACTTTTCCTCCCCTCTAACTTAACAGATGATAACAAGTTCCTTCTGTGTGCTTTGTGTATCTAGCCATTGACATCATGTTACTCAGGAGCTTGGAGGCTGACAGAGATTCTAACAGAGATATGCAGACTCTCCTCAGGGACTGGCTGACTGGCATACATCGCCAGGATTTCCCAGAAGGCCACTGGGGTGAAGAAGGAGATTGCAGTCAGCTTGCTCTTGCCTCTTTAGATGCCAAGTGGGAAGATCACTCTGCACCCAGGCAGCTTCCCTCAGGCAGCCAGCAGCCTGTGTGGCCAAGAATGGTGAGCCTTGAATGAATGGGGACCTTGTATTGAGACCCTAGCTGAAGCCGGGATCCATAACACAGGGGCTTTTCAGGAAGAGTCTCACAACAGAGATGGCATTGAGCATGACGGGTGACTCTCCAGGAGACGTGGATTCTGGTGGACGTGTGGCATCGGTAGAACAACATTTGCTACTCCCCCCACCCCAAGCCTGCCCAGACCAGAGAAGGGGCTTGGAGGCATCTTCCCAGAGGGAGTGTAATAAGGATCACACTGTTCCAAACTGAAGCCACCCTGATACCCTATTTCACCCAGTAGCATTTGCAACTGAACGCAGCACGTATGTGAAAGGGCTGCCGTGCTTGTTGGGTAAGTAGATGTCGGTCGGTCGAGCAGGAATGGGTTAAAATAGCAGCTTGGAGAGTTCATCCAAGCGCAGCTCAGTGGGGGTTGGTGCCTGGAGAAAAGGGAGGTGCCAGCTGCCTGTCTATCTAATAGGGACAGGACCCCGGGGGCATCCTCTCTCAGCTTGGCTGAGGTGGTTATGCTAAGGTTTTAAGTCTGAGGCAGACAGCAACTGCTACTGGGCAGTCAGTACAGGAGCTGGCAGTGGAGGTGGGACATGGTGGGTTAATTCATTTATTTGATTTTGGTGAACATGGTAGGTATAGTGCTTGCTAAGGAAACGTCTTCCTTCATCTCTGTTCACCTTTCACCTCTCCAACATGGCTGATCAACGGATAAATCAGACCCCAGATTCTCTCTTCCTGTATTTGGTCTTTTTCCAGGTTAAGAGTCAGGACCAAAAGATTTTTATTTCTGGACATGGGATATGCATGTGTTGTTACATATATGCATGTGTGTAATATATGAACTTGTGTATAACACACAGGTGGCCCACACTCTTCAAGCTCCATAGGCAGTTGCTGTCTATCTCTGCCTCCAATTTGTTTATCATGGTTTATGATGAACCTGTTGTCCTAAGAGGTGGTTCCTTAACCTGCTCAACTGGTGTCTTAGCTCTCCACTCAGGTCAGAGATTTCATCCTACTGAATAGTTTTTCCTTAATGAGCCTTTACTGCTGCTGTGTCAGAAGGGTCGCCAGGCCGGGGTTGTAGCTCGGTTGGTAGAGTGCTTGGCTAGCCGGCATGAAGCCCTGGCTTCAATACTCATCACTGCACAGAGATTTGGTGGCACACATCTCTAATCCTAGCATTCAGGAGGTGGAGCCAAATGACTCAAAAGGTTTGAGTTTGAAGCCATTCTGGGATACGTGAGACCCTGTGTTAGTGGGTGGGTTTTTTGTTTTTTTTTTTTCTCATGGGCTGTTACATGGGAATGCCACTGACTGTTGAACAGGATTACCAAACTATTCCCAAGAGTTCAGAGAGTTATAAATTATAGAGAGGTGCACTGGGGGTTGGGAGGAAACGATGGAGGAGTGACCTTCAGTTACTTGGGAGGGTTTGGCACCAGGTAGGGTTCAGGCCGACCCACCCCCACGCCTGCTCTGTGTTTCCTGCTCTGCCTGAGCTCTGGGTGACCTTCCGGCCTCTGTTTTTGGCTATTCCCAGGCTGTACACACCGCTGCTATGCAGTACTGCTGCACAGCTCCCGAAGTTCAGCTTGTTACTGACGGTGCTAACAGGAAGCTCAAGGGCTCTGGGCACAGCCTGGAGCCTGCCTCTGTCTGGCCCTTACAAAGTGACACTTGCTTTTCTTGAGTGCCCCTGGATTTCAGGTGATATGCTGTCTACTGCTTGTCGCTTTCCTGTCAGAGATCTGTAGATGTTCCTAACCAGGACAGTTGGGGGCTTGGGTTGTTCATGACTGACCTCCAATCCTCCAGTATCAGCCTGAGTTATTCAGAGGCCTCTTTGAGGCTCTGCTAGATCTCAAGCGTGGGGTGAAACCATGGAGAGGAGACCAGAGGCAGAGGGGAAGACCCCAGTGAGTGGCAGGTAAGGCGGAGGTCCTGGAGAGCAGCAGTGTCTGTCCCTAACAAGGCGTGGCTGACCAGTGCTGGCAGAGGCCATCTGGGAAGATGCTATGACCCCATAACTTCTGCATTACCCAGCTCTTTGAACTACTTTTTCCTCTTTTCTTCCTCTTCTCTCCCCTGGGAGCCCCTCACCTTTTTCCTTTTAAGCTATCATCCCCTGAATCAGTCTAGCAAATGGGGACATGGAAGAAGAGATATGTCCCTTAGACACCCCGGCTGTATGATCATCCTGCTTCATGTTTGCACGATAACCTGGGATCTACTGGCCATTCGATTGCTTGCTCTGTGCGTGCCTCTTCCACTTGAACGGATGGAGAGGGAGTAGCTCCCAGCTTCTCATTGCCCCAGAACGTGGCCGACCAGATCTGTAGCCCTACCTGCCAAGCTCTGGTGCCCGGGCTCCGTATTCAGAAGGTTCCCTAGAAATAGTAACTTTAGAAATCAAATATGTGTGTTACATGATATCTTCAAACAGTCTAGAAGTAGCCTACAAGTGCCACATGGAATCACGCGATGGTCATGCTATCCTGTCTCGTTTTGATGGATTAGCCACTGCAGTGCAACCCACTTATCCTGACAGGAAAGTTGGCAAAAAGAAAAAAGCTTAACTGAGTATCGTGGCACACACCTTTTATCTTAGCACTCTGGTGGCAGAGGTAGGGGATCTCTGTGAGTTCAAGACCAGACTGTTCTACACAGCAAGTTCCAGGCTAAACAAAGCTACATAGTGAGACCCTGTCTCAAAACCAAACAAAACTGAAATTTGTTTAGAGATATGTACACTGAAAATATACTGAAAAGCAGGGGAGTATTAATAAATTCTGAAAACCATTGTCCTTTTGGTAGAGGATGAGAAGGAGGCCCGAAGGGTCTTCTCATACATGGCTACTCATTGTGTTATTTTTAAATGTATTCTTGTTTTTGACTTTTTATAATATCTTGCTTGGAGACTGAGCCCAGCCTTTTAATAGGCAGCCTGGTTTATTTGAGAAAAGCGAGCAAGCTAAGGCTTGAAAACACTGGAGGTGCCAGGGATTGAACCCTGGGCCTCGTGCATGCTAAGCACGCGCTCTATCACTGAGCTACACCCCCGAAGCCTGGTTTATTTGAGATTATCTCTCAAGCTGTTTATATAAGCTTGGGGAGGAAGGGACCCAGTGAATCTGGTCACTTTTCAAGGTCTTCCCAAAGCTGGTGAGTTGTTCATTTCCTGAGTCTTAAGGAGCTCGCCTCAAAGGCAGAGGCTTGAACTCTAAAGCATGGACATATAGCATGTGCCAGGAGGACTCTCCAGCACTGAGCCACAGCAGCAGCCCAGGCTCTTACAGACAGCCTTTTGCTTTGGTTTACTTATGGTTTGAGTTTTAGCTTGTCTTTTGAAATGAGTTCTCCCTATGTAGCCCAGGCTGGCTTCAAATTCACAATCCTTCTTCCTCTACCTCTTCAGGATTATAATTACAAGTATATGCCTCCAAATCCAACATTCATATGGTCCCTTCCAAGAAATATCTTGGCATGAGAAGTCTGAATATATATTAGTGAACCTTTTATTTTGTGTCCTAATAAAATTCATTAGTGTCTCTTGCATGTTAAAGGGATCTTTTATCTGTTCACGATTCTATTATCTCTTGTATCAGTCATTTGAAAAATACTGACCCATTAATTATAAAAATGTCCCAAGTGTGAGTCCAACCCATACAATGTCAAAAGTCACTTTCATTCCCATTTGCAACAATCTTGTAAGAGCACCCTTTCAGTACTGGAAGCCACACAGCCTCATAAGTTTCAAAAACTTCTAATGACATCTTTAAAGATGAAATTTTATTTATTTCTTTGTTTAGTTGCTTTTTGTTTGTTTTGTTTTGTTTTTTTCAAGACAAGGCTTCTTTGTGTAGCTCTGGCTATCCTGGAACTAGCCCTGTAGATCAGGCTAGCCACAGACTCTTAGAGATTTGCCTGCCTCTGCCTTCTGAGTGCTGGGATTAAATCTGCACCGATACTAGCTACAACTGAAATTTTATAATTGGCAACAAACACAATCATTTGTTTTTCTTGAAGTGACAGGCTTGCCTGCTCATTTTCCAGGAACTAACCACAAAATTCCCCAAGTCTGAACAGCCATGGTTTATCAGTCATTCTTTCAAAAAAAAAAAAAAAGTGTTGAATGACTTTTGTAACTTAAAAACTAGTGTTTAGAGGTTAGACAACAACCACACATTAGCATGTACCAGAAATACACGCACAGTTTTGTTTCAGCATGTAAAAATACAAAGAGCAAGCTGGGCAGCAGTGGTGCAAATCCCAGCACTCAAGATGCAGAGACAGAGGGATATCTGTGAGTTCAAGGCCAGCCTGGTCTACAGATTGAGTTTCCGGACAGCCAGGGCTACAGAGAAACCCTGCCTTGAAAAATAAAAACGAAAACAGAAAAGAAAGAAAAAGAGCCATGGTGAAGGCTTAATAAAATGAATAATTTTCATTGCCTCATCAAAAGCATCATTGCCTGGTGTGAGGATGCAAGTCTATAATCCCAGCACTCAGGAGCCTGAAGCAGGAGAATCACAATTTATCAGACAAATTGAGACTGTCTCAAAGAAGGATGCGGGGCTAGTAAGAGATCTTGCTTAATCAAGTGTTTTCCTAGCATAAAGCTTTGAGGTTAATTCCAAGCACAGTATAAAACCACACTCAGTGGTCCATGCCTGTAAGTCTGGGACTTGAGAGATGGAGGCGGGAGAATCAAACACTCAAGGTCGTTCTTGGCTTTATAGAGAATTAGAGACCAGCTGTGTGAGGAGGGTGAGATTAGAGCATATGGCCCACTGGCTCTCCTTCCTGGGCCACCCGTGGTCCAGTCAGGTCGCTTCTTAGAGATCTTCATCTCCAGTTTCTCCTCCTCCCTCAGGCTGGGGCAGACTGATGGCTCCTAGCGGTGACTGTGGCTGTGCTGTTTTGTGACATGTCTTTCGAGTTCCCTTAACCCTGCCCACCTGTTGTGAATAGTGCCTTTATTTCACTCTGTAACCTTTTTCATACACTATTGTTTTCCTGCATACACCGTGACTTTCTGTCAGCTTCCCATCTCCATGGTTCAGGCTGTTACCCTGCCGCCCCAGCCAGCCTTCCCCCTTGGCTAGTGGTCCCTCTTCTCATGTGCAGTCGCCTGCTTTATAAGTGGTCCACACCTTGTTGTTTGCACACTCTTTCCTTAGACAGTCCCCTTTCTCCGCTATTGCAGATGTGCCGTATACACACGCAAAAAAAAAAAGGACAGATGGGTGGATCAAGAGATAGCTAGATATGTAATAACAGCACCTTGCTTTTAAGCTAAATTGTACAATATTTCTTTTGCATTTCTTGCTGTTTTCTTTAACCCAAGGTGAAACATTCTAGGCAAGTACTTTACCACTGAGCTATACCACCAGCCCATTTAAGCAATATTTCTACACATGTGCACGCGCGTGCGCGCGCACACACACACACACACACACACACACAGGCTTAAATAATAGTAATAATAATAATGTGTTTGTGTGTGTGTGTGTGTGTGTGTGTGTGTTAAACAGACACTAACCTGGATTAGTCATGCTACCCCAAGAGGCAGAAATCAGCTGGGAGAGCTGCTAGGCAGAGACTCTCCAACCTGTTGAGCTGCCTGCAGGCTGTGCACCGTTTTCCAGCTTGTGTAAGTGATCACCCATACTGGAGTGGAGTTTTGGTGCTGCGACTGTCTTTGAGCTTTTTCTCCCTGTAAGTAACCTCTCGCCCACGCACTTCAGTACAATTCACCGGTTCACCAAGTTGGACCTTGGTGGTATGAAGTTGGACCTTGGGGGTGTGAAGTTGGACCTTGGTGGTGTGAAGTTGGACCTTGGGGGTGTGAAGTTGGACCTTGGGGGTATGAAGTTGGACCTTAGGGGTATGAAGTTGGACCTTAGGGGTAAGAAGTTGGACCTTGGGGGTGTGAAGTTGGACCTTGGGGGTGTGAAGTTGGACCTTGGGGGTGTGAAGTTGGACCTTGGGGGTGTGAAGTTGGACCTTGGGGATGTTCTGACTTGGACCTGCTATTTGTTCCCTGTCTGAGATGAATGTTTGTGTCTCCACAGGAATAGTGTCACACAAGAGCATAAAGTCCCCAGAACCACACCCTCCACCCTTCCTACACATAAGACATGGACTCTTGTTGAATTTTGACGTGGTACCAGAAGGGTATCTAGAATTACCTGAAAATGTTCTCAAACATTTCTTTTCAGGTATAAGTTTGCAAAGTCTTATCATTGTAGTTCTGGCTGGCCTAGAACTTGCTAGATAACCCAGGCTAGCCTTGAATTTGTGACAATCCTTCTGTCTCAGCCTCTCTTGTGTTGGGATTACAGGGCACGAATCACCACACCTGGTTCCCTTGTATTCTTCAAATAAAACACGAGTCAAAAGAGGCTGAATACAGAAGCACACATGGAAGACAGAAGGCCTCTGTTAACTCGGACAGCCTTGCAGGTGGGCAAAAATATCACCCTTCCCAGAGTTGTATTTTGTTTTGGAACATAACTGTATTTAATAAAATATGTTATTTACTTCTTAAATATGTTATGCTTAGTAAAATACACTCAGGTTTGCTTAGTAGGGGCCAGAGAGGTGGCTCAGTGATTAAGTGTACTCAGAACTCAGACCTGTGACTTCAATGCTATCACCATGCCTAGCAGAGAGCTGAAGGAGAAAAAAATTAAAATTAAAAATTACAGTTTTTCATGTAAAAGAATAACAATGAACCCATTTTATATGAAAATACTTGATTAAAATTTGAAAAAAAATTTTTTTTGGTTTTTTTTTTTTTTTTTGGTTTTTTTTCGAGACAGGGTTTTTCTGTATAGCCCTGACTGTCCTGGAACTCACTCTGTAGACCAGGCTGGCCTCGAACTCAGAAATCCGCCTCCCTCTGCCTCCCGAGTGCTGGGATTAAAGGCGTGCGCCACCACTGCCCGGCTGAAAATATTTTTTAAAATTGTACTCGTATGGATGTCTGCCTGCACGTGTGTCTGTGTACTGTGCAGATGGATCAGTGACTGCAGCTCGCTGAGAACTGGACTTACAGACAGTTGTGAGCTGAGATGTGAACTCTGGGAACCCAAGCAGGGCCCTCTGCAAAAAGCAGTTACAGCTTTCACCACTGAGCAGTCTCTCCGGCCCTTGCTTATTTTTAATACTTGTGGGGGCGCTGTTTCTAGGAATCGAATCCACCTCAAAGTCAAGGTGAGCGTCTGTGCCATCGATAAAGTGGCACTGAATTCAGAGAATTCTTCCCCCGGTGCTGCGGGTTGCCAGGGACCGAGGCTGCCGGCCCCTCCTTATCAGGGACGGTTGCTTATCTCTTCCATGAAGGAAACATTTGCTGGAAGCCTTTCAAGAGGGACAGTTCCTTGCCGGCAGAGCTGGCCAGTGTCTTTGCAAGTTATCTGAGAGCTCAGAGGAAAGGGGCCTTTGGCAAGGGGGCAGTGTGCCTCGCCTGGCAGGAGCTCAGCCTATGTTCCCTCCCTACCGGGCTCAGGGTGCCACGCCTGCAGGTGAACCCATGTGGCTCCTGATGCAGAGAGCGGAACAGGTCAGACTCGGGGGATACTGATCCCTGGCTCAGCTCTGGTCCTAGGATAAGGACTGGTTTTGACAAATGAGAAGAAACGAGACTCATCTTGTGGAGAGAGAAGTCTTCCAGAACAGTCCTTTTCCTGAAGACATTTCTTGACAAAGGCTATGCCAAGTACAGACCCTAAGGATAAAAAGCCTAGCCCAGCTTTCACCTGGGACATGAACCCTTCTATTCTGAAATCAGGGACAGAGGCGTGGGTGAAAACGATCTTGAGCCATTGTTGGTTGACTCCTTCCATCTTGGAGCTGCGGGTGCAAACCGCTGGGCCCCCGAGGACGACTCTTCCTGGCTCCGGGCACTGGGGTTGACTCAGAGGTAGTGTGAGGCGGACGCCATGGGAAAGGGCTTGTCTGAGAGGAAAGCCTGCGGTTCCTGGAGAGAAACATTTCACTTCCTCATTTCTCTGGCTTCAGCTGCACTGCCTTCCCTGGGGGACTTGGCAAGCACTGGCCCTGGCCCCAGCCCTGGCCCTGGCCCATAGAAACTGGAGGAGCTACAGGCAGGGACCAAGAGGAAAGGTGTTCCAAAGGAAAGCAGGAGCCCCTTACAGCCTAATCCCCAGGGCCTGGGGGAGGCAGAGGCTGGTACTGGTTAGGAATGTGTTTCTACCACCAAAGTCCTTCTGAAGTGGGAGGGCAGACTGTATAATTTATAGGTTTGGCCCAGCTGGGGAAGGGGCTGAGCTGGGAGTCCTGGGCCTCACACTCCTTCAGGGTAGATAAGAGAGAGATCAGAGGAAACTGCTGTGAGCTCACCCCGTACACACACACCGGGAATCCAGGCTCTAAGACCCTGTGGCAACAGTGGCAAGGCAGATATTTATGCATAAGGAGAGCGCGTGGTTTGCTCTGTTCAAGATCCTCGAACACCCCTCTCACCGGAAGCCAGCTAGCGCACCCCGTGTCCCGCTTTCCTCCTATCTTGTCGGATCTTCCAGGAATTTTCCTTCTATCTCTGACTCCCCTGTTGCTTTCTCCTGACCAGCCCGGGGTTGGCCTGAACTGAAGAGCAGTGTCAGCTTCCTCCGATCTGGGTGGGCATGGCCTGCACCTAGTGGGGACTGTCTGTGCCTGCCACTGCCCTGCTTAAGGGTCTCCGGATACTTTGTTACAACCTCTAAAAACAGATTGACCCCAAAGCCCGGGGACACGTTTAGATATTCCTGGAAGTGTGGGACTGCGGGTCAGGCCACACATCAATCACTTGGCAGCTTGTCACCTTAGACTCAACCTAGGAGACCTCTATTTGGTGTCATCCTTGTTGCAGGGCTACCAGGCACTCTGCCCCTGCCTTTTCCCCCCTCAGACTTTGGAAAGCCCTCTTTTCTCCCTGGTGGAGGGGCCTTTCCCAAATCCTTTCTACCAGCCTCCTTGGGAAGTCCCTTGGCTTGTATGTGTGACTCTCAGTGAGGAACCCCAGCCAAACTTAATCAAGGAAGCTCAAAGGAGTTTGAGGTGACTGATCTGAGGCTGCCTGTGTCCCTGGGACTTTTCCAGGTCCCTTTGCTCTACTGGGGCCACAGGGGTTTACTGTAGGGTGTGCGGGGCCAGTCAGTGACCTGCCCAAGCCCTGTGTACTCTGGGCTTGGTTGCTGGTCAGTTCTCAAGCACAGGGCCAAGGTCTTAGACCATTTCCGAAATCTAGAAACCACCCTCTACCATCCAAACCCTCAAAACAAAGACTCTTTTGATTGTTACTAGTCTGTTGACACATACACATATACATGCATACATGCATGCATACATACATACATACATACATACCAATGTCTTGGTAATAAAAATAATGTTATAAAGCTGGGCATAGTGGCGCACGCCTTTAATCCCAGCACTCAGGAGGCAGGATTTCTGAGTTCAAGGCCAGCCTGGTCTATAGAGTGAGTTCTAGGACAGCCAGAGCTACACAGAGAAACCCTGTCTTGAAAAACCAAAAAAAAAAAAAAAAAAAAAGTTATAAGCAAGTATAACTTTTTATATTTTATTTTATTTTTTCACTCACTGCCCCCTCCCTGTCACCCCCTCCCACAATACTTCCTCACCCGGATTGATTCTAAGCACACTTTATTATCTAGCTATATAGCTATCCATCTATCTATTATCTGTCTATCTATCTATCTATCTATCTATCTATCTATCTATCTATCTATCTATCTATCTACCTACCTATCTACCTGCCTACCTCCTACCTACCTGAGACAGCATCTTTTATATCCAGGCTGGCCTTGAACTGGCTATATAGCTAAGGAAGATCCTTTTGCTTCTGACTCTGCAGTGTTGACATCATAGGCACGTGCTACTCCGCCCGTTCATGTGGTCCTGGGACTTTGGGTGTGCTGGGTAAGCACTCTCAGTTGAGACATCCCCAGCTGTCTAAGCGCAGTTTAGCTATTAACTCCTGTGTTCCCTGCAGCTGGGGAGAGGGCTGCGTGACTATTCACCTCCGCATTGGCGGGCGCCTTCAGGGCCAGGATTCTCTTCCTCGAGGACTCCTTAAGCCCCAGGAATGTTTGCTGATGATCTGCCATTGTGAAGTCCTTTGTCAAACAGGGTTAAAGTTCTTCTCCTTCCTACTCTTAGGGACAAAGGGCCACAGAAGGATATGGGGAGAGATTAGGCCAGCCAGGAGAGACATGCCTGGCCTTCCTGTAAGGAGTGAGGAAGCCACTTCCTCCTGTGCGATACCCTGGTAATACCTCTGTGTGATGCCTCTGAGTGGTGGACTGTGGGTAGTCTGGCTGAGTGGTGCATTGTAGGTAACCTGAGTCTCTCTTGATGCTTTCCTGGATTTTCTACCATGAACAATTTCACTTAACACTCTTTTACATTTTTAAAGGACACTGTTATTTGTTCTTTTGTGTATGCATGGGGGAAGTTCATGCCACAGCCCTCGGATGGAGTGGAGGTCAGAGGACAGCTTGTGGAAATGGGTTCTCTCCTTCCACCATGATTAGACTTGGGTGCTAGTGCCTTTATCTGCTGACTCATCACTGAGCTATCCTGTCAGCTCTTTTGTACTCCTCCCCTTTTTTTGTTTTGTTTTGTTTTTTAGTTTTTCCAGCCAGGGCTTTTCTGTGTAGCCCTGGCTATCCTGGAACCACTCTGTAGACCAGGCTGGCCTCGAACCCCCTTTTTGCATTCCTGAAAAGAGAAGATAGATCTTTACAAAATGTTAGTTGTTTATGTGTGGAGCGCTGTACCATGTTTTCAGAGGCAACTACAGAAACTCCAGAGCTGTTTGGCCTTCAGCGTTTCTCCCGGTCCAGCTGGCTATTTGTCTGTCCTGCTCATCAGACAGCTGCTCTGGCTGGCAAATGGCAGAATAGTAAACGAGAACCTTGGAAATCATGGTCTCGGCTCTGGTCACGTCCCTTTCCAGAGCCAGCAGCTAGATGCGGCGAGGTGCCTGCCATGTTGGTCTCTCTAACTGTGAGGGAAGCCATCTCTCTCCTCAGTTGCCCGTTTCCACCCGGAGCTGGGAGCTGCTGATGAGCATCTACAGTCCTCAGCAGGAGTCCTCAGCGCGGGGCACACGACTGAAGAAACACCGAGGCCTGGGTTGAAGGCTATACCAGACAAACCAGAACTTCTGGGGGTTGAGCTTGGGACAACATTAATTCCTTCGTATCCTTGATGGCTCCATCGAGGCCACGGGGGAGACAGAGGTACAAGACTTGTGTTGACAAAAGGCTGCACTCTACCAGGCACTGGCTGACTTCTTCTCTAAGGACTCTAAAGTGATTTGGAAGTTTGAGAGTCAACCTGATCTAGTGGCAGGGGCCTGTTCTCCCAGCTACTCTGGAGGCTGAGGCAGGGTGATAGAAAGTTCAAGGCCTTCCTGGGCAACTTAAGAAGAGTCTGTCTCAAGATAAAAAATACAAAAAAAAAAAAGGTTGTGCAAGCTCAGTGCTTAGCATGTGTAAGGCCCTGGGTTCAATTCTTAAAACTGCTATAAAATTTAGATTTTTTTTTTTCCTTTGGTTTTTCGAGACAGGATTTCTCTGTGTAGCCCTGGCTGTCCTGGAACTCACTCTATAGACCAGGCTGGTCTCAAACTCAGAAATCCGCCTGCCTCTGCCTCCCAAGTGCTGGGATTAAAGGTGTGTGCCACCATGCCCAGCTTTTTTTTTTTTTTTTTTAAATTTTTAAAGAAGGAAAGAAATGAAAAGAAGCATATTAGAACCAGTACATAGAGATGGGAGCACCCAGTGTGACATCCAACCAACATGACAATGTAGACACAGAGAGACTGAGGGAGAGGAAAGGCTATCAGGACAGTCTTTCTGAAGGTCTTGGAAGCAGTTTGGGGGGCGATGTCCCACTGGGGAACTGACTCTTGTCATTTCTAAGGTCTCCTCAGGGGCTCCTCTTCTGAAGCAGTCCCCCTCCTGCTCTGGCTGATCTCATTGTCACCCCCAGGCTCTGTTGTTGGGTGTGGCTGTCCATTCTTTAGTCACTGCCCTGGCTCTCCAGGACACCCCGGCAGGACTAGGCATGGACCGATAAGAGCCGTGCTTGTTAGCACAGCTGTTCTCTGCAACACCCAAGCCTTGTTTTCAAACCTGCGGAAACTTGGGTGCGGAAGCGTGGCTACATCCACCCGACTTCAGAGTTGGGCTCGCTTCCAGATAAAAGGAAATTCAGTCAGTTTTCCCAGACACGCTGACAAAAATAGTGCTGACAGGAACCTCCTAGGGTCTGCTGGGGTTCCAGTGTGACATCGACAAAAGTCACTTGGGCTTTGGGACTAAATGCTGTTAAGAGTCCTGTTCAAATGAAAACCTTCTCTGGAAGTGGTCCTTGTGGAGGTTCTTTGGGGACAAAGTTCTACAAGGTGGAGGTGACCCACTCTTCTGCGGTTGACAGACTTTCTATGGGCTTTTGTGGCCTCTTGGGCTGATAAGCTTAGTAGAAGGTTCTAAGATAAACTGCGTGGTTAAGTACAAAGAGAGGGACAGGTATGGGATGGTAACTCATGTTTGGATGGAAGGGGGCCTAGCATCCTGGTGTTCCTTCTCAAGTGTAGGCACCCTGGGTAAGGTCCTGGTGCTGGATGGAGCCGGATGGAGCCGTATGGAGTCATGTGGAGTCAGGTGGAGAATGTCTCCTGTGGAAAGCTGTTCTGCCTCAGCATCTCCATCAGGACTTGAGGCGGTGCCGCGATCACAGATACCTTTGTTCATATTCTTCAGGGACCTTCTAAAAAAGACCCCCCCCCGGTTGGTCATCATCTGACAAGCAATGGTTGCTTTTGCCAGTGAATGGCAGCTCTGAGCTTGAAACTCACATCTCTCAATTGCCTGTCCTCCCCCACTCAGAGAGCTAGCTCGTCAAGCTGTCTCCGGAAACTAGAGATTACATAAGGCAGGGGTGGGAAGAACCATGCAAGTCCCTGTCCCTCACATTCACCCATAGGCCCATATTGGATGAGGTCTAGATGGGACTAAGGAGGCTCTTGTAAGCAGCACCATTGCCATACCGCACAGAAAGGTTTATTGTAGGGTTTTGGCCTCTGTTTGACGGCGAGATGAGTGAATGTAGGGTGTCTGGACAGAGACCGGCAAGGCAGAGACGCCTGGAATAAGACATTTATCTGTATGTAGCTTCTGGGTCCTCCTTGGTGAAGAACAACACACATCCCCTTCATGGATGCTGTCCAGGTTAAGATGAGACATCGTTTCCGAGGACGGTACACAGAGCGCTTCATAGGCTGGGAAATGCCTTTATCAGGGCTTTCCCTTTCAAACTGCTTCTGTCTTCCTTTCCCTCTGCCCACCTCCTCCAGGCCCTAGGGGATTGGGTGTAGGAGGCGCCCACACCTTTAAGGAAGAGACAAAGCTATCCCAGAAGGAAAAGGACACACCATGAATCATCCCTCAGCTCTAGGGTCTTACGGTTTGCCTCCCAGACCCCTCGGGCTCCCTCTCTGCCCTGTCACAGAGTTCCTGCTTTCTATGGCCAGCACACACCCTGCCTCCCCCCTCCCCCATTGCCCTCCCTTGCCGGAAGCCCTGCCCCATTGCCCGGAGGCTTGCCGCCTAGGCTTCAGGAGTCCAGCTGTGCTGGGCTGGTGTTTCCTTAGGTAACTGTGATGATTCAGGCTATGACTGTCACAGACAGGGTGATTCAGGCTATGACCATCACAGACAGGCTTAGGGGAAAGGGCTCACTCAGCCCCTCGGCTTAGCAGGGTATCTGCAAACACTGCTTCTATAGGTTACATCTGAGTATGGCAGGCTCTCTCTTCCCATCTCCAAGGCTCAAGAAACTTGGGGTTGAGGATGACTGTCACTGCTGGGAGGGACAACTGGTGGCAAAGGTGATTTCCTTGGGTAACCTGAGCTCTGAGGAAGGGAGAGGGCACAAGATCTTTAGGGGTTGGGACACTTTTAAGTAGGGCTGATTCTATTGCTTGAGTTTTATCCCAAGAGAAAAGGCTCTTAGTCACAGGAAAGCTTTAAAGTCAGTCGCATCACGGATGAGCTTGTAAGTGTGGGGCTGCTGTGCTATTGTTTGTATTTTCGAAAGCAGGGTCTTATGTAGCCCAAACTTGTGACAAAGCCAAGGTTGGCCTTGAACTCCTGGTCCTCATGCCTCCACTTCCTAGGTATTAGGATTAGTTCAAGTTCCTTCTGGAAGCCCTGGTTTTGTTGTTTTGTTTTTCTCATCTAAGAGGTGATAAAAATACTATTTATAGTTACTTTGAAGATAAAGGATCTAGTTCTCAGAAACCTTCACAGAGGGCCTGGCTTAAAGATGCTAGCCTGTTGGGGACTTCGTGACAAGAATGACTAGGAACACCCTACACCCCACCCTTTACTGGAAAGAGCTCACGGAGTTCTAACTGTAAGGTAGATGGGTCCTCTCGGCACAGAAGAAATAACACTTGGTTCATTCGGTAAATATTGACTGAACACTTGCTGTGTGCCAGACATTGTTCAAGCAGCATGGGAGATGACAGTGAACCAATGTCTGTCCTCAGAGTATGGATGTATGTGCAGGACAAAGGGGTAAGACATGGGGCAGGGACAGATAGAAAAAAAATGTAAAAATACTAACTTAGGGCTCATGGCAGAGCATTTACCTAGCCCCGTGCATGACCCTGAGTCCTAGCTACTGCCCTGCAAAATGGGGATGGGTGCTCTGAAAGCACAGAGGAGGGTTGTGCTCTGTGGGCTGTTTGGGGTCATGCAAAGGAAGCTTGTCTAAGGATGTGTTAAGGGGACTCTATGAATGGAGGAGAGGCATAAGCAATGAAAGCTGAGTATAAGGGCTTCCTTTGTGAAGAAGCATTAGGTCAGGTCGATGAGGCTGGGGAAGATAGCTCAGTAGTAAAGTGTTTCTCTTGTGACCATGAGGCCCTGAACTTGGCCTCTAGAACTCATGTTAAAATGGCTCAGCAGAAATTAAATAAATAAATAAATAAATAATAGCCTGGCAGTGGTGGCACACGCCTTTAATCCCAGCACTTGGGAGGCAGAGGCAGGCGGATTTCTGAGTTCGAGGCCAGCCTGGTCTATGGAGTGAGTTCCAGAACAGCCAGGGCTACACAGAAAAACCCTGTCTTGAAATAATAATAATAATAATAATAATAATAATAATAAAATGGCTCGGTGGTTAAGAGCACTGGCTGCTCTTCCAAAGGTCCTGAGTTCAATTCCTAGCACCCACATAGTGGCTCACAACCATCTGTGATTGGATCTGATGCCCTCTTCTGGGTGTTTGTGAAGACAGATCACTCATATACATAAAAATAAATAAATATTTTTAAAAAACCAGGGGAGCGTATAATCCGTGCTTTAGGGAGATAAAGGGTGAGACCTTGGGGTTCCCTGGCCAACCAGTCAGACCTCCTTGGTCAATGAGAGAGGCTGTCTTCTGATCTCCACCTGTGTATGTACCATTCACATGTGCATCTGCACACATAGGCACATCCTTTCCCTGACAAAACAGTTGGGGGCTACTAATGTAGAGACTTACTTAAAAGGAAAAGCAGGGCGATCAGAGAAGGGGTCACCAGCAGAATGAGGATCCTCTGTGGCCACACCCCTCTGAGTAACTTACATTTAAGGGACTGGACTTCAGGCCATGCTCCCAGCACAGTGACCCGCATCCCTACGCAGGTGACCTGTGAGTTGCATATACGTGGAAGGGGCCCCTGGGATGCAGCAGAAAGCTGATCATGGTGGTTCGTGTATTTTTTTTTAATTAGACGGATGGCAGGCAGCTGTCGCTGATTTCTTATTTATTTATTTAGTCCCTGCTTTCTGATTAAAACTCGGGTGCTATTTGCTGATGCCAGGGGTCATCTTGTGTTCTGAAAACACAGCGGGGTCCAGCTGCTGACCGTGGAGCCAGCTTGCTCACAAAGCTTGTGAACAGGACCAGCGGCATCCCGGGCCAGCCGCACCACTCGATGGTGCTCCTGACTCTGGGTGCCGGTTCAGAGCCCTCATTAGGACTACTGTTCAAAGAGAAGAAAGCCACCTGTGGCTCCAAGTCAACCCAATTGCCCTAAAAACGGGCTGATATTTCCCTTCAGAGAACTGTTGCTCACTCAAGGCGTTCAGTGTAATAAGATTTCTTGGGGGCAAATTAGTAATGGAGCAAACCCAGATGATGGGGTTTGTGTGACAGGCAACAGGTATTCTGATGGGTCAGACCCATGCTCCAGTTCCACGGACCATGCAGATAGAATGAAGAGGAATAAAAGGATGGTCCCCCAGGAGCAGCCACATCTCTGACCCAAGAAACTCAGACAGGTTTCTGGATGAGGTTAAGAATTCAGAGTTAGATAAACCAGAGATACAAGGCAGCCACTGAAATGCTTGCCTTGCAAGGTACATCGCCCTCCTTTGTCCTCAACTCATCCAGGTGTGCTACGGCAGAGGTCTGTCTTGATTGTCAACTCACTTGGATGAAGAAACACCGGGGTGCAGCAAAGTATAGCTTTGAGTGTCCCTGTGAGAGTCTTTGAAGAGAGGTTTACCTGAGGATGGAGGACCCAACCTTGTAGTGGACAGTCTTGAATCTCCTGGGCCAGCCCAACACTGACATTCCCCTTTCTCTGATTCCTGGTTAGAGTCAGGCTCCAAGCCGCTGCCATTCTTCCCCACCATGACTGACTGCGCTCTTCTGAACTGTGAGCCAAAATAAACTCTCCCTCCATTAATTTGGTTCGCCCCCCCCCCCAGGTATTTATCCACAGCAACGAGAAAAGTAACGGATGCACACATTTCTAAGGTCTGGGCTGCTTTCCTGGGTCTTCCTCAGGGCTTTCCCTTCTGAAGAACTGAATCACGGGTAAGTCAGAGCACACTTGCTTAGTACTTATTTATTTTTATCTTATGTTTATGAGGGTTTGTCTGCATGCGTGTATGTGCACCTTGTGTGAGCCTGGCACCTGAGGAGGTCAGATGACGGCATCAGAACCAGAGTTACAGATGATTGTGAGCTGCCATGTGGATTTTGGGAATCAAATCTGGGTGTTCTTAACTACTGAGCCAGGGCACAGTTATTTACTCAGCGGCATAGCCTGGGAGTTACTAAGTGCTAGATGCCCACCATTCCCTTCAAGGACTCCCTCTGGCATGCACTAAGGGCCTGGGTTGGAGCTTCAGTCCTATATACCCTTCTCACACCCCACCTCTGGCTCCCTGGAAAACATCTCTCTGTGGACTTCCCAGCTGTCTATCCCAGCGCTAATCCTGCCCCATGGTCTCTTCGATGTCTGGGGACTCTCAGAGTAGCTAACAGACACCATTTCCCAGGCATAGTCCTATGCCTGGGAGTGACAGCCAGACCTGTGGGTCATGGGGCAAGGGACAAAAGGTTACAGGACTGTTTGCTCTGTCTTCAGTGTGCACAGAGTGAGTAGCCACCGGGCAAAGCAAATGAGTCAGGGGTTTGAGAGGGTGGTACCCACGTGAGAGCAAGTTACGGAACAAATCTGAAACATCTAGGAGATGTGGGGTTCTGGACCAAGTGCCGAGCAACCTTGCGCCTGACTCGGGTGACTAGCCAAGTCAAGTCAGTCAGTTGAGACCCACTCTGTGATGCAGACCAGAGAACTGGCTCCTGGGGCTTAGAGCAAGGGCACAGGCAGAGGTACAAGGGACGTAGAGATGGAGCAAGAGAAGAGATCCACAAATAAAAGGAAGAGGGGGGGGGAGGAAGAGTGCTCACAAAACATCGAAGGTGTGGGTTTAGGTCACGTAGTCAGTTCTCCTGAATGGCAGAGGAGCCCCCTCACCCCAAGGAAACAGATTTAGAAGCTCCCAGTTATGAAGGAGATGAAAGAAAGCAGGCCACGACAGCGAGGTGAAGGGTTTGGCTCTGGATCGCTCAGCCAGAGACCGAGTGGAGTTCAGGGCTCTCTTCATCCCTTCAGACATGGTCTCGGGTATGAAAACTGGAACTTGGAAAGCTGAGTTGTCTGGGTTTCCTGGGGAAGGATTCGTGAATGGGAACACAAAGGAAAGGAGAGACAACCCATCTGGCCTCACAGCCATCCTCGGAGCTGTTCCTTCTACCTGCCCTCGGCCTGCTCACTGCCCTGACTTCTCTCCCCTTTGTTTCTCTATCTTCCTCATCTGGCGCCCGCAGGGAGCCGGCGTCTTTCCTCGTGATTCATTTGGTTTTCTATTCAGTTTTGTTCCATCATCAACCACGGCAGAGTGCCGGCCACTGCGAAGAGCAAATGAGCCCGCAGATGTGGCTTCTGTGAAGAGGGCGGTACCCAAGTGGAAGCACGTCATGCAACAAATATGGAACGATGAGGATGAACGGAGTGACCCTGCCTTGCATCTCAGCGGGGTGAGTAACAAGTGCAGAATGACCTCAGATACTAAATAGGGGTGACACAGGCAGTGGCTCATTGGCAGGAACTGGCCTGGCTCCTGGCCTCCTTCCTGCCCTTCCTTTATTTCCCTGACTCCTGGATTCGTTCAGCTCATTTCTACCCTCTCATCAGAAAATTCCTGGTTGTCTCATGGACATCCCATTCAACCATGCCCCACCAGGAATCCTGGGAGCTAAACCAGGGCTCTTGAACATGCTAGCTTTCCCCTAGAAGCTTATGAGACACATACAGTCCTAATTACATCACATTGATTCTAGGATGTCACCGAGGGTAAGACGCAGCTTATTTTATAACATGAGAGAGCAACGGGCTGCTGAGATGGCTTGGCAGGAAAAAGGTAGTTACACACAAGCCTGGTGAGCTCGGATTGACCCCTGGGGCTCCCAGAAAGGTAGAAGAGAACTGACTTTACCAAGTTGTCCTCTGTCCTTCACACAAGTGCCTCGGCATCACGTCTCTCCCTCACTCTTCATGTGCACAGACATACTACTAACTTTTTAAACTACATGTGGTGGCACATGCCTTTAGTACCAGCAGTTGGGAGACAGAGAAAAGAGGAATCCCATGAATTCAAGGTTAGCCTCGTCTACATAGATAGCTCTGGGTCAGTCAGGCCAATACAGTCAGGCCAATACAGTCAGACCAATACAGTCGGGTCAATACAGTTGGGCCAATACAGTCGGGCCAATACAGTCAGGCCAATACAGTCGGGCCAATACAGTTGGGCCAATACAGTCGGGCCAATANGGCCAATACAGTCGGGCCAATACAGTTGGGCCAATACAGTCGGGCCAATATAGTCAGGCCAATACAGTCAGGCCAATACAGATGCTGTCTTTAAAAGGCTAAAATCGAACTTATAAAAAAGAAAAGACTGAGCACTGCTGTGCCACTCTTGGGGTGTTCAGCCATTCTCTTTAATAGTCAAAGTGTTTCTGTATTTGTTAGTAACTCCAATTGTCAGTTTACTTTGTATATGAAGAAACATTTTATACTTAATTAGTCATGGATATTGGATCCCATATCTACCTTATCTATCTATCTATCTATCTATCTATCTATCTATCTATCTATCTATCTATCTATCTATCTATCTATCTAATCTATCTATCTATCTATCTAATCTATCTATCTATCTATCTATCTATCTATCATCTATCTATCTATCTATCTATCTATCTATCTATCTATCTATCTATCTATCTATCTATCTAATCTATCTACCTGTTTTTTTACGACAG
The DNA here is from genome assembly GCF_900095145.1 of Mus pahari. Lineage (NCBI taxonomy): Eukaryota > Metazoa > Chordata > Mammalia > Rodentia > Muridae > Mus > Mus pahari. The sequence goes on from NC_034591.1 coordinate 51,129,723, forward strand.
GGTTTCTTTCTATAGAGCCTTGACTGTCCTGGAACTCCCTGTGTAGACCAGACTGGCCTTGAACTCAGAGATCTACCTCCCTATGCCTCCTGAGTGCTGGGATTAAAGATGTGCATCACCCTCACCTGTCCAGTATACTTATATGCAGTTTGTACATGGTACCTTTTGGGGGGTCAGTGCTGGAGACAGAGCCAGGGCTACCTCCTGTTGAGCACGTACTCTGCCCCTGAGCCACACCCACCCTTGTCTCTTAGAGTTCCCCATCTTTGTCTCCCCAATCTTCTCAGTGGTTTGAAACTCAGTTATGCTTTTTTTTTTCCCCTCAAGACAGAGTCTCATGTATCTCAGAGTTTTCTAAGTAGCTGAGGGTAATCTTGAACCCCTGATCCCCTTGCCTCCTTTTTTCAAGTGTTGTGATAACAGGTGTGCACCACCACATCATGTAGACTTATGTCACACTTTTAATGTAGTATTCTTCATGTCATTGTGAGCAGTGCAGTGTTTTCTAAAAGTGTGGATTTTCTTGCAAATACCTAAAGTTGAGTCTATAATTTTAAAAGATTTATTTTATTTTATATGTACCAATGCTTGGCCTGCATGTGTGTACATGCACCACATGCATGTCTGATGCTGCAGAGGCCAGGAGAGGGTTTCAGGTCCCCTGGAATTGAAGTCATAGACAGTTATGAGCTGCCAAGTAGGTGATGGGAACTAAATTAGAATCCTCTGGAGAATCAGCTGGTGCTTTTAATCTCTGAGTCATCTCACCAGACCCAATTCTGTAATTTTTGACAATAATAGTAAGTGCTGACAACTCTGTCATTATTACTTTCCAACTAATGATACTAGATGTATTAAAATGCTGAAAAACAAAGCTAGCAACACCAAGTATCTCATAATTAATGAAAACCAGAGCTGGAGATGTGGCTCACTTTGTTAGAGTGCTTGCCTAGCATGTGTGGGGCCCAATATTTGACCACCAGCCTCACATAGACTGAGCATGGTGGCACATGCCTGTAATCCTAGCACATAAAAGGTGGAGACGGGAGGATCATAAATTCAAGGTCAGTCTCTGCTCCGTGGCAAATTCTAGGCCAGCTTGGAGCACATGAGAGCCTGACTCAAAATAAAAATAAATAAATCAGTTTTTACATCACCGATGACAGAACTAAGTTGTGGGGAGAATAGATATTTTTTCATGGTCAGATGGCTAATGAGTGACTTTTGAGCCCAGACCAGTCTTGACTCTGAGTATGGGCTTGTATATAGGCGTTCTGTCTCTGTCTGTCTGTCTGTCTGTCTGTCTATCTGTCTGTCTCCCTTCCTCCTTTCCTCCCTCTCTCTCTTTCTCTCCTTCCTTCCTTCCTTCCTTCCTTCCTTCCTTTCTTCCTTCCTTCCTTCTTTCCCTCTCCTCTCCTCTCCTCTCCTCTCCTCTCCTCTCCTCTCCTCTTTTCTTTCCTTTCTTTTTTCTGAGACACAGTTT
>NC_034591.1:51131290-51139353 GCF_900095145.1 Mus pahari
CTTCCTTCCTTCCTTCCTTCCTTCCTTCCTTCCTTCCTTCCTTCCTTCCTTTCTCTCCTCTCCTCTCCTCTCCTCTCCTCTCCTCTCCTCTCCTGTCTTCTTTTCTTTCCTTTCTTTTTTCTGAGACACAGTTTCACTGTGTAGACCAGGTTGGCTCACTAACTTCCTACCTTAGCCTCGACTAGGGCTGCCATTAGTAGCTTTGGACTGCTCTAACATACTGCTGTAAGTCCATTTCCCAAAGCTGAGGCCGATCAAGCTCTCGTCCCAGGATTAGGACCTTTGGGTCAGGCTCTGTCCTCATCTGTAGCCTCCCCCACTTGCTGAAGTCACCCACTAGCATCTCTGGCCTGGTTCTAGTTGTGCTGGACACAGGCCTGTCCTCCTAGGTTCACACTCCTGGACCCTTCTGTAGAGGACAACGCAGCCACTCCCCAGAGTCTCATGTTTGGCCCAATGCCATATCTGGTAAGACACGGGCAGCTCATTTTCATGTCATAGCAGAACCCAATCAGCATTGTGCCTGGCCTGGGCCCCTCAGTGGAGGACTAACTTCCACGTGGGTGCCTCTGTCCCCATGCAGGCTTCTGTGGTCCTAACTACAACATTTTCTATCTCCTGTCCCTGGGGTGTCATGAAATCAACCAGATGGTTCAAGAAGTGGCCTAGAGATCCAGAATGCCCCATAGAAGCCATTGGGGGTGCGTGGCTCTACTTCTTCAAACTGTGTAAGTGATAGCCTGTCTATGGGTGTGTGTGACATCTTGATATCACAATGATTTATGAGAAGATGCCTGGTTTTGTACGTTGTAGACATAGGCATTCCTTGTCCTCTGAGACTTCGGGAACCTGACCCCTATGGTGATGTAGGCATTGCTGGTTGAGAATCTGTGGGTGTCGAAGTGTGTATGTACATGTGTGTGCATATGTGCACAAGTGTGTAGGGTGGGGTGGAAGTGCTGGCCTCAGACCTTCTTTTCTGATGTAAATCTCATTTCCCAGAGGCTCCAGGACCCTCTCTTCCACTTCCTGTCCTGGGCTGTGAGCCAGCGGCTCCAGTGGGAGACACCCAGACCAGTGCCAGCTTGGGGCTCTAACTGCCCTCCTCCGTGGTATGGGGGCAGCAGAAACCCATGTGGGAGAAACAGAGAAGGAATGTTCCAGGCCTGTTCAGTTATTAAAGACTTCTCAAGATAATGAATCACAAGGAAGAATAAAGAAACAGAAAAGCAGCTAAATTAAAAGACACCTCCCTCCACACTTTGCCCACCAGACCCAGAAAGCATTTGGCTGATGGTCAAGGCTGTTTGCGAGAAGGAATTTCTGTCATCCCTGGGCACTAGGGTCTCTGAATATCCATGAGGATGTAGAAAATAATCCCACTGGAAAGGCCCTAGGTGCGGGTTCAGGTCTAGATGTTGGGCAGTGGCAGAAGCATGGGATAAGAAGCAGCTGAGAGGTGCGGAAGCTCAACTTCAGGGTGCTAGATGCTCTGCGGTCCTGCAGTGCTGGTATCAGAGGGAGATCCTGGGTGAACCATGCGAGCCTTAGGCCAGCAAACAGACTCTGGTTAGATACAACCTTACTTCTGTACGCACGTATGACCCAGGGAGTGGCTAAATAGCCTGGGAGAGCTGGCAGCCCAGGCCTGTAATCCTACCTACTTCCAAGGTTGAAGCAGGAGGTTCTCAAGTTCAAAGTCAGTCTGGATGACAGGGTGAGTTCAAGGACAGTTTGAGCAACTGACTGAGAACAAAGATGTCTAGGGAGATGTTGCTCCATGGTAGGGCGCGTGCCTAGAATGTGTGAGGTACTCTATCCAGTCCTCTGGGGAGAGAGAAGGGGAGGGAAAAGGCTACAAGAGCTGGGTGGTGTTGGATGAGGGCGAAATCAAAGTAGACCAGGAATATTGACTCTCAGGGCTTAGGCCTGTGGGATCGGGTGGAGAGAAGAATTGGGGAGCAATTTAGAACTGACTGTTGAAGGCTTTGACCTTGGTATGTACAGGGGAGCTGACTGGAGCTACCACAGGATGAGCCTGAGCCAGGCCTTGCCATTGCCTAGGAGGGTCGGCGAATGCAGAGCCCAGCATGGCAGAGCTGGGAACCATGTGATCTTCTCTTCTCCTTTTAGAAGCAATACAATAGGCCCAGAGAGGGTAAGTAATACTGTCAGCGACGCACAGCTTAGGATCCATCAACTCCTGAGCCGTGTCTCTCACGGGCTTCTCTGTGGCAAGGGTCATACACTGCAGGGTAGGAAGCTGCCATTGGCGCAGACCTGTGGCAGTCTGGGGGGAAGATGGGTGGAAGGTAGATGAGGACTCTGAAGACACAGGTTTCAAGTTGAAAAGTACATTTGTAACCCTGCCGTTTTGGAGAGAGAGGACAGATCCACAAGTGTGAGGCTGGTCTGTATAGTGAGGCCATGTCGTGAGCACACCAACCCCCTAAGAAACAGAAAGAAATCCGGGGTCAGCTAGCCTGGCATACAGAACCGTGAGGAGACACAGTCCCGAACAGGCTGGAAGGCTAGGACCATGCCTGCGGCCTCTCTCTGGCTTCTGCATGTGAATTGTACGTATATACACCTGCGTTGTAGTCCTCCCCCCTCCGTTTACATATACACACAGATTTTCAAAAAAGAAAAAAAAAAAAAGCGAAGGAAAGAAAGGTCCAGTTTTAGGTGTTTTATCCATTTGCTCAATCCTAGAATTCCAGGCAAAGCTGAGTGGGCTTGGGTGGCTGTCCATTCAAACCTCATGGCTCACATGGCCTGCCTGTCGCCTGTCAGGGGTTGGGTGGCTTTAGGCACATCCTAAGAGGTGAAGAAGATAACGGCCAAAGGGCACGAGGAGGGGCTCAGTGGATGGGCCGCCTGGAGCAGCCCAGGTGTGGGGAAGAATGGCCAGAACTGGCTGATTTTCCCTCTGTGGTCCTGGCTTCAGCAACATCAGAGCTGAGAACCGGCAAGCAATCGAGGCTCCTGGCAACATTCCTCTCATAAGTGGAATAACACAGTGCCTTTTAAACTCCTCCTTAATTGACAGCTGCAGGGAAAGTGCTCCATCATCCCTCCTCCTCATCCCACCTGCTCTGGCCCCGTGGAGGAGTCCCTGTTTCTAGCAAGGCTGACAGGAGATAAAGGCCAAACACGCACTCTTGAGCTCCCGGCTGGGGGCTGCGGCTGGGGCCTCCTCGTACCCAGGGCTCTGCTGTTTAGACAAACCTCAGGCATGCTTAGGTCTCCTGCTCCTGGTACAACTAGGGGATGATGTCAAATTGAGCTGGTAAGAGTCTTGGAATTCCAGTGCTGGGTCCCTCAACCCCCAGACACCCCCTCTAGCTGCAGAGGAGGTCATGGGCTCTGTCTTGAGAAGAGAGACATTTATGTTGCTAGAAAGGAGCCAGGTGACTCAGGCTTCTACTGTCAATGGTGGGCAGTCTTGAGGGGAAACCCAGGTATGTAGGCAACATAGGGGACAAGGTCTGTGAACTCACATGTGATGGCTGGCACTGGATCGTGGCACAGGTGTATAACTCTCTTATCAGCCTTAGTTTCAGAGCCCACACTGGAGTTTGCAGATGGGGCAGGGGAAGATGTCCTTGCAGTGTATGACATGGTTCTGGGAAGTCATCATGAGCTGGCAGAAGAAAGGAGGGCATGCAGCCTTTAAGAGGTGGCCTCCATGGTGTTAGGAAAGAGGCTTGCAGGCTCTGGGGAGCTAGGGAGGGTTTGGGTGGAAGACGGTAGTGTGATCAGACTTGGGGCTCAGAAAGGTGCTTCTGGAGCTGCCCTGGGACGGATTCACAAGTTTAGGGATCGTTTGAGAGGATAGCAATCCCAGCAACAGATAACACAAGCCCGAGCAAGGGCCCTAGCGGAAGGAGGGAGAGTCAGCAAGTGTGTATATTAACACTGGGACTGTCAGTATTGTATGACTTGGTCTAGGATTACAGCTATGGGGAGGTAGCAGTGATAGGCAGCAGTTAGCTAGTAAAGAACTGAATTTTGAGACAGGGTCTCATATGGCTACGTAGCTGACGATGACTTTGACCCCATTCTGCTGCCTCATCTCCCAAGTGCTGGGATTACACACCCTTTTACCTGGTTCACGCAGAGCTAGGAATAGAGCCTAGGGCTCCATACATGCTAGGAAAGCCTTCTACCAGATAAACATTCTCCACCGACGATGACCCTAGAAGGGAAATCGGTTTGGGTAAGAAAACATTACTATGGTCCAGGCAACCTGTGGTCTGAGGACAACATTAACTGAGAGGGGGTCCTACAGCAGCGAACATATTCAACATGGACAATGGGAAGTAGATTAAGCTCTGAGGGCTTGCTAGACATGGTGGCAGATGGCTTTAATACCACCAGTTGGGAGTCAGAGGTGGGTGAATTCTCTGTGAATTCAAGGAACAAAGCAAGTTCCAGACAGCCAGGGCTGTTACACAGAGAAAGCCTGGCTTGAGCAAGGAGGAGGAGGAGGAGGAGGAGGGACCGCCACCACCACCACTATTTCAGGGCTGCAGCATCAGCTGATGGGAAGCAGCCACCCAGGAGAGTATGGGGAGAGATGAGTGTTTAGAGTCTGGAGATATGACCACATCTCTTTAAGTGATGGATGGGCATGGTAGGGATCAGAAAGGAGGGATGGCAGAAGGGCTTGGAGTCTAAGTGGGGAACCCCCAGACAGAAGTCATCGCCCTCGAAGGAGAACAAATGGTGAATGCAGAAGTTAAGCACCCTGGATTTATCAACAGCACCTAACGGAAAGAGACTCACTCTAGTGTCAGCTGAGAGGATGGCTAATGAAAACATTACCTGTTTCCATCGAGCTGTGACATGGGAGGTAGATGGACAGGGTCTGTGTAAGGGCAAGGTGACAGAGCAGAAAAGACTCAGAGGCCTTGGTGAGGGCAGAAGTTATTATCATGACGCTGTTGCTTACAGGCACAGCAGACACAGGGGACCCTGGACTGCCACAGTGGGGAATTGACACCTGGGTTCTTGATGGTTGTCAGTGATTAGTCCCATCTCTGCACTCAGCTGCCTCAGGTATAAGATACTCCTGGCAGGCCAGGGATACGTCTTGCAGCAGAAACCAGTTTCTGTCCCCCTTCTGACTTGACCCTTTCTCAGAGACGAGGCACCCGGAGAATCCCTCCTTCCCACAGCCTCCACCTGACAGATGAAGGACACAGAGCAGGGTGAGCAGAGACCGCAGTGTCAGTGCAGAGCATCTCTCAGCTCCCTGGGGACAGGCTGCCGTCTCCAGAGCCCCTTTCTTCTCAAGCATGTCCCCATAGAAGAGCCAATATGCTCCCAGGGAACAGAAGGGTAGAGATCAGGCGTGGCGGCTGGGAGGTCCCAGGCAAGCTCTGTGCTCCACCTCGTAGAACGCAGGTTTGATGATGGACAGGTTAAGACCCACCCCCTAGTCAATCTCGGGCAAAGATCTCATTCCATCACCCCTTGCTCGAATCCCTCCAGTTAGTTGCTATCCACCACTCAGACTCTACAGCCCATCTTCCGGGGTCCCTGTGCTGACAGTCCTACATCTCTGCCTTGCTCCATCTTCCCTCCCGCCAGCCTGCTCCGGTCACACCACTCTCTCACCAGGTACAATCCACACAATCTAGCAGAGATACCCTTCCTCAGAGAGTCCTCCCTGCTAAGTCCAGCTAAACAAAGCCATGGCCTCTCTCTGGCTCTCTTGGTCTTCTTCTCATGAATGGGTTCCGCCCTCAACAGACCCTAGTACTATCGTTTTTCTTGGGCTTCTGTTTTCAAAGCTTCCATAATGTGAGTGTCTTGAAAGGCAGGCACTTGGTGGCTTATTTATTGTTATGTCCTGGTGTCTGACAGAGCTGGCTCACAGGTGTTTAGAATGGCCTGACCTGACCACCGCCTCTCCGCCTCTCCGCTGTAACTTGGACCTGGGATTACCACCCAGGTGTCACCAGCAGCACAAACAAGGGGCTGGCTGGCTCTGCAGGGACTGTTGGCTGGGGCAAGGCTGCATGGCAACTTGCTCATGTTTTGGCCCCAAATAAACCTGACTTCAATTCTCAGGCTGCTCCTAGGGAGAGGGTCTTAATCTTGAATTCTGTGTTCATCTTAAAAAATTGAAGGGCTGGTGAGATGGCTCAGCAGGTAAGAGCACCCGACTGTTCTTCTGAAGGTCCTGAGTTCAAATCCCAGCAACCACATGGTGGCTCACAACCATCCATAACGAGATCTGACTCCCTCTTCTGGAGTGTCTGAAGACAGCTACTGTGTACTTACATATAATAAATAAATAAATAAATCTTTAAAAAAAAAAGAAACTCTGGGTTGGGTGGTGGCTGGGCACGCCTTTAATCCCAGCGCTCTGAAGGTAGAAGCAAGTGGATCTCTGTGAGTTTGAGGCCAGCTTGATCTACAAAGCAAGTTCTAGGAAAGCCAGGGCTCTACATAGAGAAACCTTATCTCGAACCCCACTCCATCCCCCCAAAAAAGAAGAAAGAAAACCCATCATAAATAAATGGGTAAGTAGTGATAAGGTATATATGACATAAAATTCGCCTTTTTGTGCATACAGTTCTGTTGAACCGTCCCCACTATCTGCCTCCAGAACTCACTTTATTCTGTTGAACCAAAACTCTACCATGAAGCAAGGCCTCCCCGATCCCACCATTCCAGGGGCCTGGTACCTACCATTCTACCTCATGTCTCTATGATCTGAGAATTCCAGCTCCCAAATATGCTAAGCAAGCCCTACCATGAGAGCTAGGTCCCCAGCCATTTTTCTTTTGTGATTATATCATTTCTCCTTTCTCTTTCATCCCTCCAAGCCTCCCATGTAGCCCTCTCTGCTCTCCTTAAAATTATATATATATATATATATTGCCTGCTCTGTCCATATGTTACTTGTGTGTACCTGTTTTCAGAGCATTTGGCATTAGGTAACTAGTGGGCGAGCTCCTCCCTGGGGCCCATTTCCTTTGCTCTCAGAGTTCCTTAGTTGCCTGTAATTCTGTATCTAGAGTTGAGGCCACAGGAGCAGGGACTACCCTGTTCTGGGTGTAGGATGAGTATGTAGACTGTAGTTAGCGATTACGCTGGTTTGGTGAGGTGGTAGGTATGGTTCTTTTTATTCTGAAACAGGGTCTCACTAAGTGGTCCAGGCTAGCCTTACACTTACTTAGCAATCGTCCTGAGCAGTTGGGATTCCAGGCCCATCCTCCAGGCCAGGCTTGACTGGCTGTGATTGGCTGGTCTTACCTAGCATGGTGCCCTTAAGGTTCGGCCACACTGTAGCATGCTTTGGTTTCCTTCCATTGGACACTGGATTAGTTACTTTGCTTGTTGTGACCAACTAGGTGACCAGAAGAAACTTAAGGGAGGAAGGGTTTGCTTTGTCTCACAGTCTGAGGTGATACAGCTCATCATGACGGATGGAAGAGTGATGGGAGTGAATGTCTGGCCTACATCACTTCATAGTTGCCGGAAGTGGGAGAGAGAAGACAGGAAGGGCAAGGCTACAAAACCTCCAGGTCCTCCCCTAGTGGCTCATTTCTTCCCATGAGGCTCCACCTTCTGAAGGTCCCACAACTCCCCAAACAGTACCACCAGCAGGGAACCAGTGTTCAAACAAGCCTGTTCTGTTTTGAATTTTGGTGCTGGGCCCTCCTTCACACACCTCCTTTACAGACGCTATGCTGACCCACAGCCCCTGCCCTCACCAGGCCTTGCTTGTTCACTAATCTATATGTAAATGCATAGGGCACCTCTACCTTTTGTCTGTCACAACTGGGCTACTGTAAACATAGGTGTTTACATAATTTTTCAAATTTCTGCTCTAAAAAAGCATATGTATTTATATGTATAATATATAAAATATTATATATAATATATAAAGAATATATGTGTGTGTACTGGATATCTTTGTGTCAACTTGACACAGCTGGAGTTATCACAGAGAAAGGAACTTCAGTTGGGGAAGTGCCTCCATGATCCAGCTGTAAGGCATTTTCTCAATTAGTGATTAAGGGGGGAGGGCCCCTTGTGGGTGGTGC
>NC_034591.1:51139427-51204427 GCF_900095145.1 Mus pahari
CCTCCATGGCCTCTGTATCAGCTCCTGCTTTCTGACCTGCTTGAGTTCCAGTCCTGCATCCTTTGGTGATCAACAGCAGTATGGAAAAGTAAGCCGAATAAACCCTTTCCTCCCCAACTTGCTTCTTGGTCATGATGTTTGTGCAGGAATAGAAACCCTGACTAAGACAGTGTGCATAGATACACACTATATACACACACATATATATGTATATGCCAAGTGAAAAAAGCTGTCACAAAGTGGAAAATGTTGTCTGAGCCCAGTTACATGAGATACCAAAAGTGGGTATATATATATATATATATATATATATATATATATATATGCATTCATGTATTTATATATGTAAATAAGTATAATAAATTATGTTAAATTTTTTGAGAGTCATGCTAAGTAGCTCAGGCTAGACTCCTACTATTTATTTATTTATTTATTTATTTATTTATTTATTTATGTGTGGTATGTGCATCTGTGTGTGTGTGTGTGTGTGTGTGTGTGTGTGTGTATGTGTGAGTGTATTCTGATGTGGAGCTACAAATCAATGTCAGGAGGCCTTTCTCCTTCACACTCCACCTTAGTTTTTGAGACAGGATCTCTCCCTGGATCTGGAGCTCACTGTTTTTGCTAGACTGACTGGTCAGCAAGCCCTCTATTCACCCAAAGCTCCCTTCCAGCGCCGGGGTTACAGATGTGTACCAGCACATCTGGCTTTCATTCAATGCAGAGATCCAAACTCAAGTCCCCCTGCTCCCCCAGCCTCACTTTACCCATTGAGTGGTCTTCTTCCATCTCCTGGCCTCAAAGCCAGACTGCGGAGTGCTGCGGTTGCAAAGGTGTGCCCCCATGTTCAGCTTCTATCCACTTATTTTAAAGTTCACTCTATTTACAGACCTCACCACACAGTAAATATGTGAAGCCATGCTTATTTTCTGCTGTTCAGTTTCTCAGGGCAACCTTGCTGTTCTTAACAGCAGCTGCCATGTTGCAGCTCTACCCACAATGCACTAGGATCTTCCTTGCCATCACTAAAAGGAGCGATGGGATTTCTCTTTATGGTTGGCTTTGCATTTCTCTAAGGATTGGTGGTGTGTAGGCCATGGGGAGGGGAGGCCAACACCATGGGAGGCTGTGAGGAGACTAAGTCTGACCGCCAGGACGCTCAGTTCTCCTCAGCACTGCTCCCCACCTCAGTCCCTCTGCCGGGAGACAGGCCACTTGGGAAGAAGAAAGACCCCCAGGCAGGGCCGTAAATAGCTCTGGAATCTGCCCTGACAGGTTGATCCGTGTGGACCAGAGCAGGGGCAGCCCAGCTCTGTTCCTTCTCAAGGATTTACTGCTGCCTATCCGAGAGACAGCTCCGATGGCCAGAGTGCACCCTGAAGACGCCTTTGAAGTACAGCAAGCGCTTTTAAGTGCAATCAGCTCCAGATAACCCGGACTCCTTGCCCAGGGCCCAGGAATGCCTCCCCTCTCCAAGCCCAACCTTGGAATCAGCCCTGACTGTCCTGGGAGTGGCTCCTGGCCTTTAGAGACTTCGTTTTCTTTGTGGTGGCTGTGCGTTGTTGATCCATACCCTTTCTTCTGTGCAAAGGTTGAGGAGGACGGATACAGTTCTAGAAGGCAGTCTGTGATCAGAGTTACAGAACAAACTGAGGGCTGGCAAGGGAGGGAAAGATACAAGAGAAATGGATGAAACTCGGAAGTAGGAGTGGTGGAAAGTGTAGTTTCCCCAAAGCTCGGGGTGGTCTGAGGCTGAGGACGGAGGAAGACAAAGTCCATTTGGACTTGGACGCCACAGTGGCTGAGAAATGCAAGGGGCTGGGGCAGGTGCTGGACGCTTGGTTGATGCCCTAATGCTTTCTGTATCCAACCAGTTCCCATCCTACTGTCTATTGCCACAGGTTTGCCCACTTTGGGTGTCTCTTGTAACTTGTCTCAGTCAGCATTTCCCCCATATGACAGGTTTTTTTGTTTGTTTGTTTGTTTTGTTTTGTTTTGCTTTCACTTGGCACCACATTCCTAAGAGCTGGTTGGTGCCTGGGTCAGAATCCCCTGCTTTTATGAGGTTGGGTAATAGCCTACTGTGTGAAAACAGCACATCTGCCTTCTTCCTCCATTCACCCATGAGAGCCTGAGAGCATGATCAGCCGGCTGAGAGCCTGTCTGACCTCACTAAAAGGTTGAGGATGTTTTTGTGTCTGAGAGACCCCTGGATTTGGCGGTCTCTCATCTCCCCGACTTCCCATGATCTATAGTTGCAATACTCTGTATTCCTGCCGTGCTTACTACATCTGAACAAAGGATTTAGCTGTGAGCCTACTCCGATGAGCTTCTCACAATGAAAACATGATAGTAATCACAGGTTTTGTAGTTAAAAACAAACAAACAAAATCAAGCAACTTTTAAGGGTAGGGAGGCTCCAAGTTACCTTGCTTGGTTCTACCACTGACTGCAATTTTTCACTCCATTTTGGGGCTGAGGAAGTCGGGGATAGGACCCTGGGGAGGGAGGAGGATGGCAGGGGGGATGGGAAGACTGGAAAGGTGGGGCCTGGGTTGCCTGATAAAGGGTTGCATCCAGGTGAAGACACCCTGCTCAGAGAGCACACAGCCTTTCCTCTGTTCTACTGGAGCCTGGAGAATATTGTTTGTCTTTCCCTAGTCTTGGTCCTTGGCTGGAGGCTCAGCCCCAAAGAGAAGCCAATTCAGGCCAGGGACAGCTGTTCCCAGCTCTGAGATTTACCAGATATCCTGAAATGGGCTCAACCTCCCAGGGCTTAGCCATGAAGGGCCCCAGGATAGAGCTGACCGGAGAGGCCTAGCCTCAGGCACACAGTATGATGTCCTAAGTTACCTATTGTCCCTCTGTGTCTCTCAGCCAAGCCCTCGGGGAGGGGCCGCTGGCTCTGGGCACTGAACCGGCTTCCTCTCTCTTGGCCCTCCTACCCTAACAGGACTTCAGCAACATGCATGGGGATGGAGCGGGTGTGTCAGGAGAGGGGAGTAAGTAAGAGGAGGGCTTTGTATGTGGGTCTGCCTCACTGGAGTCTGACGACTTAGCCTCTTGTCTGCCCACCATGAGGGCAAAGGTGTCATTCTGGACTCTGTTCCTCCTATAAAGCAATGATAATATGTGTGTGTCGCAGGACCGCCTGGTCATTTGAACAGAACAGCAACCTGAAGGAAAAGTACCCAAGGAAGCAGAAAGTGGTGGTGGAGGCTGCCTGGTGTCTGGGAGGAGGTGATGGGGGAGGGAGGTCACCCTGGGAACCGATAGGTACCCTTGGCAACAGGGAGAGAGCCAAAGATAGAAACCAGCGGCTCTCAAAGTGGGGTGCGGGATGTGACCAGGCCTCTTGCGTCTTGGGTTGTCTGTGTTGTGTTTTCTGTGTGACATGCATGTGGCGTGTGAAATGTTGCATACATTGTTGTGTGCTGTGTATGGTATATGTTGTACTCTGTGTTGTGGTGTGTTGTTGCATGTTGTAATGAGTATCATATATGTGTCATGCTATATTGTGTTTTATGATGGATGTTGGTATGTGGCTGTGTGTTCTGTACTGTAGTGTTTATATTGGATGTGCTGTGCATGATATTGAGAATACGTGCATTGAATATGTTTTATATAGTGTGTGTGATGTTGGGTATGTGTGCCTGTTGTCTGTTGAGTGTGTTGTATGTCACACGGAGTTTGAATTGTTTACTGTAGTGTTTATATCGTGTGTACTGTGTATGATATTAAATATGTATATATTGTGTGTGCATTGTCTATTTGTGTTGTGTGTGAAGTTGGGAATGTGAATGTAGGTGTGTTGTGTGAGTTATTGGGGTTCCTTTCAGGGTGGCTTCTGACTGAAGTTGGCCTTTAAACAGCTGCTTCTGAGTGGGACAATGGTCAGGTCAGGTGGCTTGTGCCTGCCATCTGGTGGCCCAGAGTGGTACAGTGAATTGGCCTCTGGACCACTCTTCTCCATTATAGCTGAGTGTGTGTGTGTGTGTGTGTGTGTGTGTGTGTGTGTGTTGCTCCTCTGCTTCTGAACCTAGAGGGTGAATTTCTCTCTAGGTTTCCTCAACTTTCTGGAATAAATGTGGACAGTTAACTCGCAAGCAGCCTGTTTTCTACATGGCTGAAGGTTGACGCAGGTGAGGAGGGGGCTGGAAGCTGGCAGGCCCCTTGTGCATGGCAGTATCAGTGTGGCACCCATTGCGAGTCTGGTGGTCCTTGTCTAACGGCTAATGGCTCCTCCAGAATCCATTTCTGCCAGAACTTGAGTGATATATAGGGGTCTGGGGTTAAGAATTTATATTTCACACTCATACAACGGCTTAATTTTTTCTAATAAGGATTTAATTTAAAAACCACAGGAATTATTTGAGATTAAAAATAAAATCACAACGTGTGTTTTTATCAGATCACTAATGCTGTGACTGTCCAGGCGTCCTGCAGAGAGCTGTCCCCAGCTTGGAAGATACTGATGCATGGGCTGGTGACTCTGTGCACTGCAGGCGACTCGTTCATTCATTTGTTGCATTGGGTTAGGCTACAAACACCAGATAGGTTCCGAATGCTCACACCAAGTCTGCTGCTGTGCTAGACCCCGGAGACGAAGTGGATAAAACTCAAGCTGCCCCCAGGGGCTAAGCAGCTTCAGGATCAATGCTTGCACAAGACTTTAGGCCACCAGTGTTCTGTTCTCTGTGGCGTGTTGGAGGAGTGGGGCATGCTGCTAACCTATATGGTTCAAGACCCCAGTAGAGTTTTTCCCTGACCCATCCATATGAAACTCACATCAAATGCTCTGTGATGTTGATAAAAACAGGTCTGGGCTGGATTCAGGAATGAGATTTTTGCTCTGTGTTTTTTTTTTTTTTTTTTTTTTTTTTATTATATATATGTATATATATATATGTGTATGTCTGTGTCGGTTTTTTTTAAATAAATCTGCAATCAAAAATACAGGTAGCAATTTGGGTTCAAAATTTTTAACTAGTACACAGATAACCTGTGGATTTTTTTTTTTTTTTTTTTTTTTTGTAAAAAAATATTTTGTGACTATGCATATGTATATGGGTGTTCTTCAAAAACATGTGGAGGTCGGAGGTCATTTTTCAGGAATCAGGTCTTCTATCCCATCGTGTGAGTTCTGAACTTGGATCTTCAGGCTTGTCAGCAGGTGGCTTTACCTACCAGCTCAGGAATGAGAGCTCTATAAGGCTCCCAGGAAACCAGCTTTTCTCAACCATGGCTGGAACCAGACAACAGAGGCAGTGCAACAGATGTAGGGGTGACAGGGTGGTGGTCTCACAGGGCAGAGCACAGAGCAATGTTCAGAGAGCTGTACACCTTTGTTGATTGGCTCAGGTTTAGAGTCTAAGCTGTCCCTGTCCTCTGCATTGACTGTTGCCAGCTGTTATGGAGTGGCAGCTGTCTGCACAGTCCCTGGGGTTTGCCAGGGCAGCTCCATTCTCTGGCACTAAATGGGCAGTATATTTTGTTAAATAGTAAGATGTTTCTTCTTTAAAAAGCTTTATTTGTTTTTATTTTATATGCATGAGTTTGTGACTGCATGAATGTGTGTGTGTGCCACATACATGGATGTAATGTCCAGAGAATCCAGAAGGGGTTGGATCTCCTGGAACTGGAGCTACAGAAGGCCCTGAGACATCATTTGGGTGCTGGGGACTAAGCCTGAATCCTCGGCAAGATCAGCCAGCGCTCTTAACTGCCGAGTCATTTTTCTAGTCCTAAAATAGCAAGGGTTTTTAAAGATTTTATTATATTGTGGTTCTTCTCAGCCCCTGCAGCCCTACTGTGTGTCAGCCCTACTGTGTGTACATGACACACAGTAGCTAAGAGCTGTATATCTTCTAGGCGTTCTTGCATACATTATTTCAACCATTTAACCAAGAAGATGGACAGAAGGCAACATTTCCAGAAAAACTCACACCCAGAAAGAGAAAGGCCATCCATTAGTGAACTCAAGTTCTGGAGTCATTAAGAGAGAAAGAAAAACAGAGAAGCGATAGAAAAGATGTTCATTTGATAGCCACTTTGAGTGTAAGGTTAGGACTTGGTGTAAGAATAGCTCTGTAGGTGTTTGGGTAATCTGATTTTCCAGGTGGGTGGTACTGAATCCAGCAGGAGCTGGCTGCAGAGTGCTGGTGGCAGCCTCCCTTTGAGACACTGCTTTGGGAAATGGCTTCTTTCCACCTGAATCTGATGCAAAGAGAACAGGCTGGGCTTCCTGCAGTGGCTCAGGCCCGTTATCCAGCAGTTGGGAGACTTGAGACAGCTTGGCTACACAGTGAGAGCTTGTTTCAAGAAAGAACCAGAGAGAATGCTGTGGTCTGACTTCAAATACGGTCTCCACTCTTACTGAGCTAGAATAATGGCCCACAAAAGGGTGAGATTTGTTTGTTTATTTATATGGTATCACTATGAAGCCAGGCTGGCCTTGGAGCTGGGCCTCGCCCCTCAGTCTCTAAGGGCTGGGACTGCATGGATTGCATGTCTATGATACCACACTCAGCTTGATTTTTTTTTTTTTTTTAAAGATTCTCTTTGTATAACCCTGTAGAGCCTGGACCTTGCTATCTAGACCGATCTGACCTCAAGTTCACAGAGATCTACCTGCTTCTGCCCCTGCCTCCTGCAAAAGGTTCTTTAAAACATTTTTTTTTTGATGTATAATATAAACAATTCTTTATGTGTATGTATGTTTTGCCTGCATGCATGTCCATGCCAGACATGCAAGCAGTACCCATGAAGGCCAGAAAAGGGCATCATATCCGCTGGGACTGGAGTTACAGATTGTTATGAATTGCCATGTGGGTGCTAAGAATCGAACCCAAGTCCTTCGGAAAAGCAGCCAATGTTCTTAACCACTGAGCCATCTCTCCAGCCCCTGCAATTAGTTCTTGAAGATGTGGAAACATCTTATTCTTCTTATATTTATATCCATGCAGTGGGCATGGACGCAGCGTATCTGTGGTGTGATACTTTCCTGAGGTGGGAGAAAGCGAGAAAGTCAGCTGTCTATACAGACTCCTTAGGAGGGCAGTCCTGAGGAACACAGGCCTGAGATCTGTGGTGTGGATCTCACACAGTGAGATGGACTGGGGATGGACTGATGGAGCTCAAGCCTCCTTGTTTCTGAGCTTTAGGGTCCTCTCCTGTCTACCTCAGCCTGGGTAAACAGAGCCTTGTATTGAGCTCTAGGCACAGGAGGGGTCATTAACTCACAGAGGTATTTGAAAACTGCCTGGGGAGCGACTCAGGATAAAAGGACTGGGCTGAGAAGTCCCTGAGCTCCCAAGGATTCTCAACCTTCCCAATGCTGCTACCCTTTAATACAGTTCTT
Organism: Mus pahari; assembly: GCF_900095145.1. NCBI lineage: Eukaryota > Metazoa > Chordata > Mammalia > Rodentia > Muridae > Mus > Mus pahari. The sequence continues at coordinate 51,146,788 of NC_034591.1, forward strand.
CATGTTGTGTCGATCCCCCCAACCATTAAATTGTTTTTCATTGCTACTTCATAACTGTCATGAATAGTAAGGTAAATATTTTCAGAGATAGCTGTCGAAAGGGTCGCGACCCACAGGTTGAGAATCTGTGTTCTCCCCGTACCAAGGCAACGCGAATGAAGTAAACATCAGAGGATAAAAGCCAGCCTTCAGGCCCGGAAGTGCCACTGCCCATACTTGGCGAGTCCCTGCAGCACCTGCATATCTTGATGGCTGCAGCCAATACACAGAGATGGGAGAGTCTCAGGCACGAGGGAAGGGGGGCTGACTCTGAAGCAGCAAGTCTTGCGTTGGGTGGGTGGCACCAAGTGGGGGATGGCAGAAGTGGGCCACCTGCTGGGTACAAACCTGTTTCCAGGGACACCAGGGTCCCTATGAGGGGAATCACATGTGTCAGGCCTACCCTGCAGGCACCCTGATAGGAGAGGCCAGGACAGACCCGAGGCGAGGCGGGTGGGACAGGCCAACACAGGAAATGCCTGCTGGGCCTAAAAATAGTGTGGGAGGGAACAGGAAACAGAAACTTTGGGCCAACGTGGAAATGCTTTCTGAGCTGATCAGGAAATGGGGACTCGGGCGGTAGGGATCGCCACCACCCAGTTTGCACTGCAGCCCCGACCCCGACCCCCTTGGAGTCTGTGCCTGGCTGGGGGTAGGGAAGGCTGCTTCCCAACGTCCTCTCTCTTTGTTTCGAAGTGGCACAGTTGTGTGCTGCAGAGCTGTAACCGCACGTAGATGTCATTCTGTACTTGGATGACGGCCTGGTCTTCCCAGAACTGAGGTGGTTCCTGGGAAAGTGGGCCCAGCAGGATGGTTCGGTGGGTAAAGGCGCTTGACGCCAAGCCGGATGGTCGGACTTCAATCTGACTCACATGGTGGAGAGCCAACTCTTGCCAGTTGTCCTTTGACCTCCACACACCCCTCTTCCCCTCCCCCACATAAATAAATGTAATAAAAAAAATTAAAACTGGGGAAATAAATTCTGTAAGCAAGAAACTCAAGGGTCTTTGGGAAGGAGGAAATTGAAGGGTATTCAAAACTTCTTGCAGAGAGGTCCTCTTGTGTGTGCAGTGAACGCTTAGGGGTCCCCAGCCCACACTGAACCCTAACCACAAAGGTGTGGAGGTCAGAGGATAATGTGAGGGAGGCTGGTTCTCCTGCTATGTGGGTAGATCCTGGGGACCAAACTCAGGTCATCAGGACTGGTGGCAAGCACCGTTACCCACTTAGCTATCTTGCCAGCCTCCAACTTTTTAAAAAATTAAATTAATTTTTTTTTATGTATATGAGTTTTTGTCTGCGTGTATGCATATACGACATGTGTGGGTCTGGTGACTGTAGAGAGCAGAAGGCACTGGGTCCCTTGGAGCTGGAGTTAAAACTAGTTGTGAGGGGCTGGTGAGATGGGTCTGCGGCTAAGAGCACTGGCTGCTCTTCCAGAGGTCCAGAGTTCAATTCCTAGCAATTCCATGGTGGCTCACAACCATTTACAGGGGTATCTGATGCCCTCTTCTGGTCTGCAGGTGTATGTGCAGCAGAAAACTCATACACTAAATAAATACAATAAAAAACAAACAGAAAAAAAAATAGCTGTGAGCCATGTATGAGTGCTAGAACCTAGGTCCTCTGTAAGAGTAGTAAGTATTCCTGACTACTGAGCCATCTCTTTATTCCCATTTTATTCCTTTGTAAAGGACATACTTTGTGTGTGTGTGTGTGTTTCTCTCTCTCTCTCTCTCTGACAGAAGAGGACAGAAGAGGGCATCAGATCCTCTGTAGCTGGAATTGTATGCAGTTGTGAATCACACAACATGGGTGCTGGGAACTAAACTCTTATCTCCTGCAAGAGCACATGTATTAACCACTGAGCCATCCTTCCAGTCCCCCAATTTTTAAAAGCTGTTTAGGAGTGTAATTTTTATATGCTGCAGTCAATGGATGAAGTCTCAATCAATAGTCCACACTGGAAGCCTGAGCTTGGCTTCCTGCTAAGGTGTACAACAGTAGCCTCAGGTGCACTTGGAGAAACACTGATCCCGTCTTCCATTCCCTGCATCTGCTATCTTCAACCATATGGAGACCAAGTGTAAATTATCAGTGTTATGGCCACACAAGCGTGCTGCACCTCTGGACTCCTCCGGGCTGTTGTTACAAAGACTGCTAGTTGTCAATGTACTTTGTGCTTTGGCTGGGCTCAGCCCATCCATGTGAGTTCTGATTTCCAAGGCCCAGGATGGAACAATCCCGGGTCTGCTTGGAGTAACCCTGACAGCCCAGGCACGGAGGGAAGACACATGGGTGATCCATGCCACTAGCTACTAGTTTAGCAGCTAGTAGATTCGTGTGGCCCTCAGGAGAGCAGCCTCCTGACTGCTTGAAGAAGCAGACACCTCGGTTCTGTTTGCCCTTGAACCTAAGTGGTCCTGGGGTTTCAGTTTCTGGGTAGTGTATGCTTTAGGACTCTGCAGCTCCAGCCAGTGGGGTTCTCTTCTACGTTTTCTGAGGCAGTCCTTCAGGTAGCTCAAGCTTGAATTTACTATGTAGCCCACAAGAGCAGCCTGATCCTCCCGCTTCTACTGTACTGACAGAACAGTACTGACTGTACCATTGGGCCTATCTTACATAAGGCTGGGATTGAACCTAGGCCTTTGTGCGTGCTAGGCAAGCACCCTACCCACTGAGCTACAGCCCCCGCTCTATCCTTTCCTTTCGTGGCTCTCCTGAGTTACTGCTTAGGTGTTCTGGGTCTAAAGTCTCTCTGGAGCATGATGTGGTAGGGACAGCAGGTACTTACTCCCCGAGTTCTCGAGGCTGCTGGGCCACTGTGTTGTAGGGAATTGGCAGCTAGCTAAGCCCTGTGCCTGGAGGGTTGCCAGCGGGTCATAGATCATGGGCAGCATAGCTTCAGGTGCAATCTAGAGTTGGAATGCACTGAGTCTGGGCAACCTCCCTACCCCCATTCCTTGCCCAGGAGCAGGGACAGCATGAGCAGTAGGCCTGGCACAACCATCTGGTGCTCCACGCAGGGAGCTGCACAATCAAAGGCCACCCACCCAAGCTCAGATGTGTGACAGCGAAGGCCATACCCAGGCAGTCATCTGACTCACAATCATTTCCTCTCCAGACTGTAAGGTCTCTAGACAGAGGTGAGAGGAGAGACAGAGGAGAAAGCCACAGAGGTCTAGACTGACCTCATACTAGGAACCTGCTCTTTATCCCCCGCCCACTGGGACAGGACCACTCTCCAGCCTGGGCTCTCCCTACTTGAATCTGTGGAGGTGACAGCATTGAGAGAGGAGAGTGACAAGAGGAAGCTGGACAGGTCCTAGAGTCTGCAAAGCTGCCCTGGTAACAGTAGCAGAGCAGACAGAGGAGTTTGTGTTCTCTGTAAATCTGAAAGTTCTTTTTATTGACAGGTCGGGTGGGTGGGAATCACATTCAGTCTGAATGGGAAAGCTCCAAGTGTCCCCCTTCACTGGGCTCCCAATCCTGTCCCCTACATCTTTTCTGACTCTGCTTCATGGGACCTGTGGGTATTTTACCTGTGTGTGTGTGTGTGTGTGTGTGTGTGTGCGTGCGCGCACACACGCGCGCCTTGTGCTCAAGGAAACTAGAAGAGGACATCCAGTCTCCTGGAACTGGACTTGGACTCTCAGATGTTCCTAAGCCACTGTATGGGTGTTGGTAACTGAACCCTGGCCCTGTGCAAGAGCAACGAATGCTCTTAACCACTGAGCCAGCCCCAGCCCCAGCCCCAGCCCCAGGCCCAGCCCCAGCCCCAGCCCCAGCCCCAGCCCCAGCCCCAGCCCCAGCCCCAGCCAGCCCTTCTTGAAGGATGTCTGTGCTGTTTGTTTCCTTCTGCAAGCCAGAAACACAAAAACAGGCTTGTTTATGAATTTTAATTTTGTTTTCAGAACAGCAAGCAGCGTTAAAGGGGCCTAAACCCCGAGTGCGTGGATCCGGGGTGTGTGTGTGTGTGTGTGTGTGTGTGTGGCCCTCTGCACTGCAGTGCTCTGTCCTATAGTGATCAACTGCTCATTACATGTTCAGGATGGATGGGGGCTCAGTGTGGTTGTTCAGGTAAGATGCTCTATGGTGGGCAGAGCTGGATGTTTATGCATTCTGTGTAGTTCAAGAATGCCTGGAGGAACCGACCCACTCATCTGCCTGTTTTACCTGACTCAAGAGCTGAGCTTTATCATTTGGAAATTCTTGTGGAGGCTTGGAGCTCGGAAGTCTTTGCATCTGGCCTCACTTTCTGTTGTATAAACAATTTGATAGAAGCTGACAGCTTGTGTGGTTAAGGGGAGAGCCCCTTAGGAGTCATGTGATCCAGGCAAAGTGCTTCTGTGAGCCCCCATTTCTCCTTTTGTACAATGAAGAGAGCATATCGCCCACCATCCAGTACAAGCTCAACAGCGTGTGCACGCAGATCCTCTTTGAAGCACAGAGCACTGTGCAATCAGAGTATTATCCCTCCTGCCATCATTCAGCGTGACATTGTTTCCATGGGAAAGCCTGAGTTGCTTTATGACAATTGGATTTACAGTGTAGTTTCCAGGAATGCATTTGTCTCTAAGCAGTCATTGGCCAAGAGCAACATAACCTGACCCAAGAATCAAATGCATCCTCGTTGCCCGCTTAGGAGGGTTTAACAGGAAAAGAAAAGAAAAAGACTCGTAGGGGTTGGGAAGCTCGACTTGTTCCACTCCACTTTCTATAATGCAGTCCTTGTATAGAGTTCTCCAGATAGGCAGGGAAAAGCAAGGAGTGTGCCTTTTATCCACTGTCTGTCTGTCAGCCTGTCTATCTGTCTATCAGTCAAGATACTATATTTATCGTCAATCTATCGTATCTATCATCTATCTAATATCTATCTATCTATCTATCTATCTATCTATCTATCTATCTATCTATCTATCTATCTATCATCTATCTATAATCTATCTACCATCTATTTCTTTCTCCCCCCTTCTCCCTTCCCATCTATTTAAAATAATCATCTAATGCATTTGTAGAAGCTGGTAAATTCTGAATCTTAGGCGAGGTTGCAGGTTAGTGACCAAGAAGAATAACAATTAGAACCCAGGGGCCGTCTGCTGGGAAGAATTCCCTCAGGCCTTTGACTGCCTAGATGAGGCTCACCCATATCCCACAGGCTAATCTGCTTTTATTTAAAGTTTTCTGATTAACATATCCATCTTATGTACAATATTCTCTTCCCCTAAACACTGATAATATTTAATGAAATATCTTGACATGGTGGCCTAGCCAGTTGACACACACAACTCACTATCCCAGAGTTAGGGGTGTAGTTCAGTGGTAGAGCAAGTATTTCCCATGCATAAAGCTCTGTGTTAGAGACCTAACATCAATAGAAGTCACTATGTGCCTTCCTCCTTAGCCTTTCCATCCTTCCTCTCCTCATGGAGCCACAGCAGCCTCCTGGAGTCCTCATCATTTCTCTCTTCATTCCTCATGATTCCATAGGAAAACCTAGGTTTGTGCATCCCTATGGTAGGTCAAGGGACAGTCACCACTGAGGAGTGTGGCCTTGGATTTACCAAGGAGGATGAGTTGCAGAATTCCTAGTTCTTACCCATCATATCTCCCATGAGAGAGATTGTGTGGTATGTGGTCATCGATGACATCGATGGCTCCTCTGCGAGGCCTGGGCTGGGTAGTGGGACGCGGGGCTTTTGTCTTTGTGAATATGTCTCCTTCCCTCTCCGTGGTGATGTCAGAGTGGGTTTCTTCACCGCAGGGTTACTGGGCCAAGCTGGGTGACTTGCCAATGAGATGTTGGCTTGTGTCACATGCATTAAGGCTTGCAATGTGTTGCAACTGGGATGCAATTCCTGCCCTTCTCCTGTCATTGGAGAATCTAAGAACACCTGAAGCTAAGCTCAGAATCATCAAGTCACACAGCTGACCCCAGAACAGTGAGCAGTCTCTTATCTCTGTGTCACCGAGTCCTGGGAGCTTGATTAAGCAGTGTTGTTATGACAATGAGGAGCTGATCGAAGGATTGATTGATTATAGGCATGTGCCACCGTGCCAGGCCTTAACCCATCCATGAATGAAGGTGTGTGTAGTTGAGAGCTCTGCTTGTTTGGAGGGACCTCAGTACCAGCCCCTCACCCTCCAGAGCCTGGCTCCCTACTCTTGGGTAGAGGCAAGTGCTGGCAGCAGGAGGGACAGGCAGATGAACCATCCTGGATTCAGGGGGGCAGTAGCTTCCAATCTCACCCTGCTCCCATGCTTCCTGGCCCCATTTGCCTCCTAGGACCTTGGAGTCCTTCTTACTTTTTGTAGTGAGTTCAGCTAGCTGTACTTTGAATCATTCAAAAAAAAAAAAGTTCCCAGACTTTGTATGTCTTTCTATCCTCATCTTTCTGGATCTTCCTGCCACCTGACCCTTCTTTTTATGAATGTATGCTTCTTGCACAGAAGGGAGCAGTGGGCAGAGAGCAGAGTGGACCATGCTGATCAGCGGCCTGTTTTTTTGGGTGAAGAGCAAGCTCCTATCTCAGTCATCTTCTCCTTCTACTTGGAAGAATTTTGAAAAATGACGTGTCTTGTAGCTTATCCTATGGATACTTTAAAAATAAATTCAAAGTAATTGTAGAAGGTAATTTCCAACATATCTGAAACATTTCCATTTAAAAATTAGATGATTCCATGTAATCGGAAGGCCTTAGTGATTTTCCTAACAGCCCTCATTCATTAGAAAGCGTACACGTGACTTCTTTAAAAGTTTGAAGCGCGACATCATTTTTCTCTTTGAACTAATGTTCCTAATCCACTCACCCCTGAGCAACTTCACCCTGATGTAATGCTTTGCCTTTGAAAGTGTTTTATTGATCATTCTCCCATACTTCACAGAGATCCAAACATGCTTGTGAAATTAAATTTCATTCCCTGTGATCATAAATCCGTAAGTGTTGAATGCATTTCTTCCAGATTGAATTATTTTGGGCAATTATTACTAATAGCCGATTGATCAAAAACAACTATAAGCTTTAATTAAAAAGTAGAATTGCAACTTTTCAGTTGATGAATTTAGGTCAAGGGCTTGAACTGGACAGGACTTGGTATGTGCCCTGTGCCCATGTTTTTGTCTTTACAGACTTAAGCACAGAGTGACCTGTTCCCATGTGTGACGGGGTTGGAAGAGGAAGGAGTCTTTGTTCTCCTGTGCTTGGTTCCTTATATTTCTTCCAAACCACATCATGATCGAGTGTGTTGATTTGCTTATTAATACTATTTTTAGTCACAACTTCATTTAGTCAGCAATTGATTAGGTGTTCTTGCAATGTTGGGGAAAGCAAAGAATTGAACAGTCATGTGACTTGCAAAAAAGGAAATGAAATTGTGATTTTCTCACCATGGAAACCAGCAGTTCAAAAGCAGAGCAATTGCCAAGCATGTTCAAGGCCCTCGGTTTGATACCCAGCATTATGTAAAGGAAAAACAAAACAAAAACAAACAGTTGCTATTTGTTGAGTGGCTCGAGGTTTCCATGTCTGGGGAGAATGCAGCACAGGGCCGTCCTGCAGAGATAGGCTTTAATTTTCAATGGAAAGAGGAGAACCTTGGGGGAGAGGCCCTGCTGGGGGTGTTAGAAGGAAGGCAGACTTTTCAAAGGCGTACACATGTAGGTTGATCTGAAGTGGAAATTTGATCCCTTTCAGAACGCTAATCCTGCCTGCCTTCTGCTCAGCTTTTGAGCCCCAAGTCCAAGGTCGGCTTCCTGGAAGAAGAGGGGTTTGCAGCTGGATCCTTACTACGTGTGTCCTTACTTTGCCCATTGGCTAAGTGCATGGGTATCTTAGTGGCGTCGGTGCCTAGCTTGGTGAATCCACAGAAATTAATCCTTATAAACCCTTACTTACAGGTGAGACGCTAAGGCTTAGAGGGACTAATTGTGTTTGGACACCCAGCTGGTGATTGGTAGATCTGTAGATTGAACTCTACAGGATTTGTCTAATATCAGGGCTAAGGATCATAAGCCTACTTTGCCAATAGGTGCAAGTGAGAAGCAGGGAAGGAGGCCTGGAGGTGGCTCCTTGACTTACCTTTTCATCAGAAGAGGGGACAGTAGGACAGAGTTCCTCAGATAATTGACAATAACATGATACGAAATGAACTGGTCTACTTGTCTCAGTCCAAAGTCACCAACGGTGAGGATGATGATGTTGATAATGTCAATGATACTGATGATGGTGGTGATAACAGTGCTGCTGCTGCTGGTGGTGGTGAGGATGTGGATGGTGATGACGATAGTCTTCATGGTGATGATGATGATGGCATTACAACAGTAACTATAGCAACTACATACTACTTTCCATTGCTGGGTATGTGTGTATGCGTGTGCACCATACACATGTGTGTTCATGTTTATGTGCATGTAGAACCTCAAGTTCAATATTGAGTGTCTTTCTTGATCACTCTTCACCGTTATTTATTATATTTTGATGTTTTTGGTTTTTTTTTTTTTTTTTTTTTTTGGTTTTTCGAGACAGGGTTTCTCTGTGTAGCCCAGGCTGGCCTCGAACTCAGAAATCCACCTGCCTCTGCCTCCCGAGTGCTGGGATAAAAGGCGTGCGCCACCACGCCCGGCGGTTTTTTTTTTAAGGATCTTGTTTCTGTGTATATGTGTATTGTGTTTGCATGACTATACACACACATGTGCGTGTACATGCCTTTATGTACAAGGAAACCAGAAGGGGGTGTCAGATCCATGGAAGCTGAAGTAGTTACAGGCATTTGCTCAGCTTCTTATGTAGGTGCTGGGGCCTCACAGTGGTTAGTTTTAGATGTCAACTTGCCACAACTTAGGCTCACCTGAGAAGAGAACCTCAGTTAAGGGATAGTCTAGATCAGGTTGGCCTGTGGGCACTTCTGTGGGGTTTGTCTAAACTCTCAATTGTTGCAGGTAAACCTTGTCCATTGTAGGCAGCACCACTTGAAAACCCTGAGCAATGTTAAGAGGGAAGGACATTTGGTGAGCACTGGCAGAAGCAAGCATGCACGCAACGTGGGCGGATTAACTTTTCTCGACCACTGACTGGGCATGCCGTGTGACCAGCTGTCTCAGGTTCCTGCCTTGACTTCCCTTTAAAAATAAGCTGAAACTCGTAATTGTAAACCAAACAACCCCTTCCTGCCTGTAAGCTGCTTTTGGTCGGGGTGTTTAATTGCAGCATCGGAAATGAAGCTAGAACGGATACAAACCCTGGTCTTCAGGATTGCACATCAGGTGGGCTGAGCTGCCGAGCCATCCTTCTGTCCTTCTGTCCTTCTGTCCCCACTGCCCTTCTCTTTTTATTGTTATCACTGGACCCGATGCTCATCATTTTAGGCTGACCAGCCAATGAGCTTCAGGAATCCATCTCCTTCTGCCCGGCGCTTCGTTTGCAGGTGTGTCACCACACCCAGACTTTATGTGGATTCTGGGATCCTATGAAGGTTCTTATGCTTGTGTGACAGGCACTTACCGACTGGACCACCTGCCAACAGTAGCATCCTACCTTGAGACACTTCCATCTCTAACTCCCTGCTCCGTCTAGATCTTTTATCTGCTTCCTGCGTCAAGCGCTTTCCTCCCAACACCTCTAGCTGCTTGATATTTAAATAATCTCCCCTTTGTTGTCTCTTCTCCAGCGATGACTCCCATGGCATCACCACGCCCTCATCACGCTCTTAATATGATATCATCGCTACAGTGCCTTTTGACATATGCACCCCATACATTAAAAATTTATCACCATCTTCCAGATGTGGTTTGGCCAGGGCAGGACGCTGTGAAATCAGGATGCTCTGGCCCGTGGATGCCATCTGAATACTTCTGGGACACCAGCGTGCATAGATGCTGATGCAAGTCCTGCTGCCACCCCAGTCTCTCTTCTTTTCCTGTACTTTGATAATTGACAAGTTGTGACCTTGACAATGGGACTTCGAAGCTATCTCTGTGAATTCCGCCGTGATGTCTGCAGCCCACGTTCTGGCCTGATAAAGGGATTTGAATTCTGACTCTGTTCCTTCAGCAGGACAAAGCATGCTAACGACAGGCAAAGAATGGCCCAGGGAAGAGTAGGGGATAGTGTTGCGAACCACCCCAGCTGTCAGGCTTCTTACTCTTTAAGAGTCCCCTTGCTTAACAGTGATCACGTGCATTATTTAGGGATTGGTGGCGGATATAGACTTGCTTCATTTATTTGTTGCCTGCTAAACTTTATGTCATGATATATTCCAGTGAAGGTAAATCTCAGCAGTTCTGTCAGATGCACAGCCTTAGCAGACATGACAGCAGAAAGAGTCATAAAACCCTCTTGTGTTAGCTCTGGGATACCCAGCTCCCACCCGTTGGCTTCTCTTTAGGCTCTGGTTATTTTATGAATTATAGATATGTTGTCATTTTGACCGTGGGGAGAAGAGGGGCAGAGGGAGCCCCTATGGAAGAGGAAGGAGCAGGAGGGAGACCGAGAGCCACCATGGGCTAACGGCCAAGAGAATGTAGCCCAGAGGGCTGTCCAATTGGGTTAAGAGCAGCCATGGTAAAACACAATAAATAATAATGGGATTATCTATAAGAGGTAGACTCTAACAACATGGAAGATAGACAGATGCCCAGCTATTTTGCTGCCTAGGGCATATTAAAATATATAGTCTCTATGTATGTTTTTCATCTGGGAACATAAATGTTCAAAGGCATGAAGAAACCATTGCCAGGTTAAATATATATATAATAACACTTGGCAGATGAAGCGTTGCCTGAGCAGAAGGGGGCGTTGACCTTCCAGCTGGGTCAGGTGGCAATCTCCAACAAGTCCTGTTTGGACTCTTTAGACCTGAGCTGGAGAGATGACTCAGAGGTTAAAAGCACTGACTGCTCTTCCAGAGATCCTGAGTTCAAATCCCAACAACCACATGGTGGCTCACAACCATCTGTAATGGGATCCGATGCCCTCTTCCGATGTGTCTGAAGACAGCTACAGTAGACCTGAGCTGCTGGCCTGGAGGTCAGAAATACTGGCTCCACAGGTCTCCTATGTCTCCTCCACAACGGGATGAGAATGCTCAGAGATGTTTCCCTCAGAGGTGTTTTGCCTGTGTCCACTTCAGCAGTGAAATATTTTCTAACATCCATTGCACTAACTAACAAAAGCTGTAGGGATGATCAGAAATCGCATGGGTCGGAATGCTCAGAAGCAGCCGCCCGAGTGTGAGGTTTTCAGGAGAGTATTTCAAGTCCAGTGACCAACCCCTGTTGAGTATTTCCCACGAAGGAACTTCAGCCGTTAACTGCCTCCCTTCCCTGGGCTGTGTAGATGAGACTGTCTTGCATGTGTATTACTTGCACTCTGAAGCATTTTCTACAGTGAGATGCAGTGAATCCAGGTCTCCTTCCCCCGCTCTCATTTCCTGACTTTTCTGCATGGTAGAAGATGTCTCGCTGTGGTCACCACATACACATCCGTTCTCCCGTAGTCATACCAGAGGTTCCCAAGGGCTTATCCATGCTGTGAGAGGACTCGGTACACATTCCTCAGCATCCCATGGCATAAGTCAACAGAAGAGCTCGTTTGGTGGGGGGGTGGGTGGGTGGGGAGAGCAAAAAGCTTGGGTTAGCAGAAAGAAGTCATGCAAGTGCCTGCCCTCAGGATCCTTGCATTGGAATGCTGGGCTCGGTGCTCTGCTTGGTAAGTGAGATGTTGGCACAGATTCCCACGGGAAGCCCTACCCCATGGGCAAAGCGTAAAAGTGATGCAATGGCAGTGAAGGAAATATCACTATACAGTACTGGGTGGACTGGCTTTTAATGCCAGCTGCCCCCGAGAGTTTCTTAGGGCAACAGCTGTCCCACTGCTTCTGTGTCCCTAACCTGTTTGAGTTCCTGTCCTGACTTCCTATAGTGATGGAAGTACTTGCCACCTGGAAGTACAAGATGAAATAAGTCCTTTCCTTTCCAAGTTGCTTTTGGCCATGGTGTTTTATCACAGCAGTGGGAGTCCTAAGACCCTGTTTTGTTTGTTTGTTTGTTTGTTTTAAATAAACCTTTCTAAACCAAGGTGAATGGAACCCGAGGAAGACCATTCAAGACTAACTTCTGGCCCCCACACCCATGCGCATGTACCAATTCATTCATCAATGACTCTACAGCAAGTTCAATGCTAGCCCAGGCTGCATGAAACTGTTTATTAAAACAAAACAAAGAAAAAATTGAAGAGACAGATGTATTCTGCGCAGGGTTTCCTCCCCACATCCACGCAGCATTTAGCTGAGAAACTAGGCTGGTACTGTTTTCTTGCATTTGGCAAATATCCCATAAGGAGCAACCTGAAAGTCCATGTTGTCGGTCCGGACCATCCTCCTTTATCAAAGCCACTGCATTTGCCTTCTCTCTACGCCCAGAACACATTGGAGGCAGATCACTTGCTTTGATGGTACCTCTCTTCCCCTTTTCACAATCCTTGGGGAGTTTTCTCGCCAGGTTTTTCTTCCTCAGCACCTGGCCACATTTCCTGCACACAACAGCCAGTCAATAAATATCTGTTGTGGCTGATGATGATCAAGAGTGAAATTGAGGAAGCCTTTCATGTGTTGATAATGGCGGTGCTGTGCATCGGATCGGGCGTGAGGGGCTGCCGGAAGCATCGATGATTGCTTGTCGCAGTCTCGTCTCCCCGCGCCGACTTAGCAAGCCTCTGATTGAGCGATGATAAGGGTATCATTTTGCTGCATTAGGAGGAAAAGGTATATGGAGATTTGATGTGCATAGTGTTTCATAACTTTCTCTGGATAAAAATAGGGGCATTTGTCTTCTTTCATCTAAGGCTGAATCATTTCTGAAATGGAGTCTTAAATTTTGAGGTGTAGAACATTTCCAGTTAAACATCCTTGAGAGAGCTTGCTTGCTTCATGTTTTTTTTTTTTTTTTTTTTTTTTTTCTGGCCAAATGGGGAGTAAGATTGCAGAAACCTGTTACCTCCTGATAATCGGAGCTCTGAATGGGCGTGTGCCCACAGAGATCTGCAGTCACACCTGGAAGGCTCCTCACCCTGTGCTGGCTTTGTTTCACCTTAGAGCTGTGATTCAGAGGGATCACAAGGTGTTTTTTAAGAAGAGAAATGAAGGGGTATCCTGCATATTGACATTTGTGGGGTACCCATTATATGCCAGGCACCGTGACAGAGACCTATTCCTGATCCAGGGAATTGGGGTGGTGTGTGTGTGTGTGTGTGTGTGAGAGAGAGAGAGAGAGGGGGGGCTTTCTGCACCCAAACCCTGATTGATGCTAGGAGTTCAGCTCCTAAAGGTGGTTAATGCAGGGTTGCTGATGAGGTTTGGGCAAAGGAGAGCTGGAGGCAGGCATAAATGGTCTTGGTGATGCAATTACTTTTTTTTTTTTTTGTATTTATTTTTAGCCTATGTACAAAATGTTTTACCTGCACATGTATGTATATATACCACATATACGCCTGGTGTCCACAAAGGTCAGAAGATAGCATCAAATCCCCAGAAAATGGAGTTATAGATGCTTGTGAGCTGCTGTGTGGGCGCTGAGACTCGAACCTGGGTCTTCTGCAAGAGCAGCCAGGGCTCTTAACCACCGAGTCATCTCTTCAGCCTCTCCAGCTTATTTTTTTCCGAGACCGTGTTCCTCGCTGAATTTGGAGCTAGACTGGCCAGTCCTTGAGATCCTCTTGGCTCTGCCTCCCCGGTGCTGAGATGACAGACCCATGGCTGCCATGCCCAGCTTTTTTACATGGCATGCCGGGTGTACAATTCAGGTCCTCGTGGGGACCTGGCAAGCACTTTACTGACTGAGCTTTCGCTGTATCCCCAAATACCTCAATATGTGAAGGGGACGGCTTCAATCCATAGCAATGGGAGATGTAGGTTTTTATTAGGGTGATAAAAAGTAAGAAAAAAGTCAAGGGTTCCAATTACCCTAGAAGGTCAGAAGGGCTACTGTCTGTCATGTGGCCAACCACCCCAGTATTGTCCTCTGAGAGGGTTAGCCATGCCCATTCATGGCTGCGTCTCAGTCCATCTGCATACACTCTTCCTTCATGCTAGTGGTGCCTCCTGCCGCCTCCCACGCTCTTCCTCCATGCTCTGTGAGAAAAGGGACAGAATATAGTATGGTAGAAGGTCCTGGGGGTGGGGGTGGGGGTGGGGGTGGGGGAGAGATGTCCACAGCAGTCCTTTGCCTGTTAGAACCAAGACTGGCTACATGGTCGCACTGAGACAGTGTCACCTGGCAAAAGTAGGATCCTGGTTTATCCTCAAGGTTGGGGGAAGGTGAGAAGTAGGTAAAGACAGTAGCCACAGACAGCCCTCCCTCCCCTCTTCTCGGAGAACCAGCTCGCAGCTAGCCCATACGTCTTGCCATTCCCCAAAGAAGCCTCTTGCTAGGTCCCCTAGGCCATGGTCATCCAAGGATTCGGGCTCAGCAAACAGCATCCTCTGGTGTCTGTCATGTCTTCCTTAGCGGAATGACTGCTTACACACACCCCGTTAGAGGAGAAGGGCTCTGCAGATCGAAGCTGGCTGAGCCAGGCCCAGAAAGGAGGACAAGAGATCACTCAGGGGGGTGTGAGCAGGGTCATGGAGCAGGACGGGGGTCCATTAGTGTGTGAGGCAGAGGACTAGTCACACGTAGTAGCTGGATATTAAGTCCGGCAGTCTGTAAATGGTAGTGTCTGCAGAAAGTGAGGGGGGCAGGGACGAAGAGGGCAGAACGGGTCCCCCTGCTACCATTGCCTAGCCCTGAAGGTGGGATCCTGTGGGAAAAGGATCAGAGACTGAAAGAACTAGGTCGATCTCTCCGTTCGGGTTAAGCAGGGACATCGTTGCAGTGCCAAAGTTTCTCCACCAGAGGGCGAGAAAGTCCCACATACGAGACCTAAAGGACAGTGGTTGCGGATCAGAATTAGGTCTGCATAGGGAGAGCGTTAAACTGAAGAACTAGGCCTGCATATCCTCATTCTCACCGAGAAAGAGTAGGCAAACGTTTCCCAGCTTCTAAAGCCCACATGCAACAGAGCATAACTTGTGGGCGTGCTTGCCCTGGCAGAGTGACGTTATAAGGTACCCCACCACCCCACCCGGCTGACACGGGAAAGATCTCATTTGGATCACGGCAGTTCTCCACTTCTCTGATTCATTGTTCAAAAAAGGGGGGGTTATCTCCATTTTTATCTGAGAGGGCTGTTCTGTGAGAGCATCACTGGAGGTGCCAGGACCACACCTTCTGCTCTGAGGACCCCGCTAGTGGTTCGTCTGTGCCTCGGAGTCGGATCACCACTACCCATGGGCCTGGCTGAGGGACCTGGCTTTGTCTCAGTGGTAGGCAGGGCAGTCTCAGAATCAGACTTAAGCCAGGGCAGCTGCACAACACGTTGACCCGAGGTTTCATCATCCTTGATGTGAATATTAAAGACCAGCTCTTAACTAAGGTCCATCACCAGGGATGATGTCAGCGCACCAGCATTCTCTTGAGAGTGAAGGCAGGAGAGTTCAGCAGTGGCAGGGGTGGGGGCTCGCCCTCTCTCTGCCCCTTGAGGCTGAGCACTGGTTTGAATCACGGAGGGAAGGGAGTCCTTGTGAGTAATGAAGGGAGAAGGGAGAGGACATGAGGTCACACAGTTTTTGTTTTTGTTTTTTTTTGTAACATCATATCAACTCTTGTGATCTTATCCCAGCAAAAAGAAGAGAAGAAGAGGAGGAGGAGGAAGAAAACCAAGGACATTGTGCATTGTCCACATACTCACTAGAGCATGATCAAACTCCCAGTGGCCCACCCCCACCAAAAGCCACCGGCTATGAAGAGCTAACTTCAGCATCTCCATCACAATTTTTAAGAGTTTTTTTTTTTTTTTTCAAGACAGGGTTTCTCCGTGTAGCCCCCTGGCTGTCCTGGAACTCACTCTTTCTCTGTGTAGACCAGGTTGGCCTCGAACTCAGAAATCCGCCTGCCCCTGCCTCCCAAGTGCCGGGATCAAAGGCGTGCGCCACCACCGCCTGGCTAAGAGTTCTTTTCAATGGCTTCCTGTCAGGAAGTGGGTTGAGACCCTGGAAACTCACACCTGAGATGGTAGGTGACTCCCTGACCTGGGCTGGAACACCTGCCACACTTTCCACACAAGGTAAGGTGACCTGTGGTGACGGTCTCCCAGAACAGAGTTCTCCATGCTAATGAGGTACCTAGAGGTCCTGAGGGTTTAGCCAATAAGCTCTCCTTCCCAGACACTCCTCCCTGCAAATGGTATTTAATCTCGGGTCCACCCCGAGAAGATATTATAAATCATTTTCCAGG
The DNA here is from genome assembly GCF_900095145.1 of Mus pahari. Lineage (NCBI taxonomy): Eukaryota > Metazoa > Chordata > Mammalia > Rodentia > Muridae > Mus > Mus pahari. Next base: position 51,163,154 of record NC_034591.1, read on the forward strand.
ATGAACAACTAATAAATAGTTTGGAACCAAAGACTGTCTCTTTCATCTACCACCGCCATGGGGAACATGGAGCAGGCCTTCGCCTAGAGAGCCACACCGCCTAAGTCTCCCATAGGAGGCCCCTCTGGGCCTGTAGACAACCGTTGCTACCTTCGACAGTGAGCTAAGCTGGAGCTTCCAGCCCCAGGCCTGGGTGACATGCCATCCTCAGCCCCACAACCCTCAATGGTTTTAGCCTTGTTGTGGCCCGTGGACCCCTGACATTTTGTTCCCGACTCCCCTGTGTGGTTCTCTAGCAGCGACTAGATGCTCAGATGTTAGGGAACAGCAGCTTCGGCTTGCTCACATCTCAGACTGTGTTTTCCCACCCCCAGAGCGGCGTCTCTGTGCTTCCGTGAAGCCCAGCACCTGCCAGGCAGCAGAGTGGGTGGGATAAGCGCAGTCAAGCGCCCTGCGTTTCTCTTCCCCAGCGGGCCGTGGGGTGGGATGGGATGCGGTCCAGGAAAGAGGATGCATTTTGCTATTGCATGTGACTGACTCAGGCACAGGGAGGAGAGATGAGTCTGTTCGACTGGTTTAGTCTTGCCATAGTCTAGGGAGGGACTCTAGAGGAAGAAGACCAGGACAGGAGGCTGAAGAAACTGTCCAGGACAGAATCTGCCGATGAGAGAAAGAAACGGAAGACGGTGAGGGTCTTTTAGTGGAAGAGGTGGTCTAGGTTATGGTGGGCTTGAGGCAGAAGCCAAACTTCATCAAAATACCCCTGTCCTCTTCTGGTGGTGGTTCTGTTGGTCACGTGTGGGGAATCCACAGGCGTGCACACGACACAGCGGCGCAGCAGAGTCTGTCCTGAAGAGGGGAACCTTGCGCGTGATTTGCAGCTGCGCTGGGAGGGACCTCCCTGCTTGAAGAGACTGCTGTTTTCTCAGGTCTCTGCAACACAATTTCCCATCTTCTACAGAGTCACAGGTCAGCATCAAACATGGCCTCCTTCAGACCACAGGATCCCTTTACCAGGTGAAAAGTGGGGTCCAGGAAGACTGGACAAGGACCAGGTCTTGTACTGTGGATGCTCTAGGGCTTGTTAGAAACACAAAGTAACACGTGTCAGAGCCCCAGGATTCCTTCAGAATCTGGCTATGTAATGTTTTCTGGGGGGAGGTGTGGGTGAAGGGGGCAATCTTTGCTCTTCCATATTTTCAGTTGTGCAATGGAAAGGCCCAGCCCTGCCCCACCCCTCCCCACCCTGCCCAACCCCACCCCGCCCTGACTTCAGGGCTCTTTTGCAAGGAGTGACTCTAGTGACTGTGAATACACTGTGCCCTGTGAAACATGGTGCAGACATGGAGAGTGTCATTATATTCTGTCTTCTGGTAAAGTAGGACCCCTTCTCTCTCCTACCCCCCTTGCATCTCCTCTGCTGCCTGTCCCTTTTTTTTGTGAGATGTCACCTCTCTTAGGGACAGCCAGTTCCATGGTTCCAGCTGAAGCCACCAAGCCTGTGTATCTATTCCCCATTGAAAGTTGAACAGAGGAAGGGGACAGTGCCCTTCTAGCCTGGTCCATTTTCTCTTTGGTACCAGCTTAGACGATTCTCGAGGGTACCAGCAGGGGGCAGTGGCACCTCACATCTCACAGGTCTCCTGCCTATGTTTGCAGGACAGTCACCTCATTGAGCAGTGTGTGTGGTGTGCACCAGGCAGATGGAGAACGTCTTAATGACCTGTGCACCCTGCAATGGATTACCTAAGAGCCTGGTGTGGCAGCGCCATGCCGCAGTCAGGCCTGGGCATAGGCATTGATTTGCTTCAGGAGTAGAGGATGAAGGGAAGCTGTTCTGGAGAACACTAAGTGATGGTGAGGCTCCCAGTGCTGCCCATGGGGCGGCTGGTGTCCCGCTGAGATCCACTCTAGAAACAGTGGCCACAGATGAGGCTCAGTTGAGCCCGAAGGGAGCCACCTGCCTGGGTCCCCTAGAATTTACTTCTGAGAGCAGATGGTGACAAGAGGCAGGCCTTGAGGGAGGGCCCAAGCGGGACACACCAGCAGGACCATCGGCTTCCCTACCAGTGTCTCTTCATGGCCTTCCTACTCTACTCGAAGTCTGTTCCCAGCTCCAACCCCTGGCCCCAGCTCCTAGAAGCCTCATCTTGTGCCCTCCTCAAACTCCTGTGGACTTCTCTGTGCCCAAGGTGTGACTGCAGGAGCTACTGAATTAAACTTACTACAGCATTAGGTCCTGGTGACTGTTCCTCCAATTTAGCACCTGAGGCCCTTGCAGGATGGAGGGTGTGTGCTGACCCAAGAGGGCTTGGTCCAGGGTGATGGGGACTAATAACTGATGAAGGTTAGGCAGCTCCTCTTTTGCTTAAAGTTTTTAAGGAGCATTAAGGGTGTGTGTGTGTGCGTTTGATCATATTGTTCTTTGCCATCAGAAATTATAGCTAGCCCTGGCCTGAGCTTTGCAAGTCTTGACAGCTCCCCAAAGGTGTTAGCAGGGTCTTCCCAGGATTCCCCTCCTTAGAAGACGAGGGCTGAACATAATGTTTACTCAGATCTGAGACACGCACCAGGCTTCGGAATATTCTGGGCTGAGGATGCAGACCGTTTTGTTCTCTTTACTCTTATCTTCCTACTGCCTCGTGCCACCACCATTGCTAAAGCATCTACTGAGCAGCAGTCGTCCACGCAGTCCTTAGCTGAACCCGCGTGCACATATCTTTTTTTAAGTTTTTACCATGTGCTAACACCCTTCCTCCTCTCGTGGATTGCTGTCATATTTTAGGCCCCATGAATAGTCAAGCTTTACCGTTATGATGAGATCCAGATGTGGCTCCAGATGTGGGGCTAGGCAGAGGGTTAGAGCAGGATGGAGCCAGATGACAGGGGAACAGCACCAGGAGCAGCCTGGGTGTATTGCAAGGCAGATATGGGGATGAGTGTGGGTCAGAACAAGGCAGGAGGTAGCACAGACTGCAGGGAGAGGAGAGAGGGACTGGTGGGCCAGACCAGGGAAAGGGAGGAGGCAGGAACAGGAGGAGGCTCGTTCCTTGATGAGGAACTCTGGGAAAAGGGAACCTATGTGACTGGGACTTGGTGTGGGGAGGAGAGCTGGTGGGAGCACCAGCTTGTGGCAGTCCATAAGAGAGCCTGGGGTTCAGGTTTGGAACTAGTGGCCTTGAAGTAGCTCCCCAGGGGCCTCAGGTCTTAGCTCCAGACACAAGCCCAGTTTTCTGCTGTTGGTAAGAGCAGCCCTACATGTGGTCTGAGAGCCTGTGTGTTTGGCATGTCCCTGACTGGCGGTCAGGACGGTGGACCATGTTCTCTGGGAACATAGAAAAAAGACAGCTGTGCCTTCAAGGAGCTGCTGCTTAAAGAGCCAAAGGTGAGTCGGTGGCACTGGTGTGTGTGTGTGTGTGTGTGTGTGTGTGTGTGTATGTATGTGCATGTATGCATGTGGTGTGCATATGTGTGTACGTGTGTGTGTATGTGTATGCGTGTGCATGTGGTGTATGTATGTGTATGCATGTGTGCATGTGTGTATGTGCTTCAAGAGCCAAAGGTGAGTTGACTACACTGGTGTGTGTATGTGTGTGTGTGTGCGTGTGTGTGTGTATGTGTATGTGTGTGTGTGCATGTGGTGTATGTGTGTATGTGCATGTGTGTATGTGTGCATGTGGTGAGCATATGTGTGTGTGTGCATGTGGTGTATGTGTGTATGTGCATATGTGCATGTGGTGTGCGTATGTGTGTGTGTGTATGTGTACGTGTGTGCATGTGGTGTGTGCATGTGCGTGTATGTGTGTGTGTGATATCCAGTCCTGAGCATTTCCTGCTGAGCTCCTCCAGGGCCTCAGCCTGGCCCTGGTGTCTGTGTATCCTAACCTCACCCAGGCAGCATCTCTCCTTTCTCTGGCCAGGGGTTCAAGACAGCTTTGTTCTGCACCCCTTTCCTGAGCCTTCTGCTGGGTGCCATTTGCAGAATGAGTGCCATGTTGACAGTTGTTAATGGCTGTACATCTTCCAGGTGGGAACCTTGAATAGTTTAGCATAAGATGGTGGCTGAGCAGGCAGGGTTGACGAGGGGACATTGTAGGACATTTTGACTCTACGCCCCTCACCGTGTGGATGCTTATGCTTTCTGCTTTGGGGCCGAATTGTCCCCACCCAAGAGTCTGTCTTCAAGATCTTAGGAGGTCTGTAAGGAAATGGGCTCTGCTTTTTGATAGGTGGTGCTGAGAGCCTAAAGGCCAAGCAGGGCTTTGGATTCCTGATTCCCCTCTTCCCTCTCAGTGGAGTGTGGTGTGCCTCTCCACCTCTGCTGGGAAGACAATGGTGGAGTCTTCCTCCCTTCCCCTTCTTCTCTCCTCCTGCCTTCTCTTCTTTCCTTCCTTCCTCAGTCCTCTGCATTTCGTCCCCTCCTTCTGCTCTCTTTTTTGTCAGTACTGGGGACTGAACTCAGGGCTCTGCATATGCTAAGCAAGTAGTCTACCATTGACTTATTTCCCTGACCCCTTTGAAGGTATGTGTGCATGTAGTGTGTGTGTGTGTGTGTGTGTGTGTGTGTGTGTTGTGAGCTCACCTGTGCACATATGGAAGCCAGAACTCAACTATGGCTATCTTCCTCTGTATCTCCATGTTATTTTTTTGAGACAGTAGCTTGCTGAACATGGAGCCTTCTGATTGGCTAGGTTGGCCAGCTCTGGGGTCCTCCTGCTTCTGTCCCATCAGTGGTAGGGTTATGGGTGTGTGCCGCTGTGTCCGGTTCTTATTCGGAGGCTTGGGATCTGAACTCAGGTCCTCATGCTTAATCAAGAAGCACTTCACCCATTCAGCCATCTCCGCAGCGGGTGAAGACCTTTTAAGCTTCTTTCTACCCTTTCCTCCTCAAGTTCACAGAAAATTCATTTTTTAAAAAATAACCTCCATCTTTCTCCAATTATTGGGGCTCTTTAATCTCTAATCATTTGCTCAGTGTCAATCCTATAAAATGTTCCCAGCTCTTGCTTCTCAAGTGAAACTTTAAATTGGACACATTAGGAGTTTGGGGACTTTAATGAGATGATTGCCACTTGGTTTCCACATGTTTCAAAAATCTTCCAACAGATTGGTGACTTAAAAAAAATGAGTGTTTTCAGACTTCTTCCCCTCTTATGTCAGGCTCTGTCTGGGACTTCTCTTCTGTATCTTCATTTAGTCTTCATGATGGTGAGTCTATCAGGAAGGCAGTGTTGCCCCTGTTATGTAGGCAAGAACAATGAGGCTTGGGGAAGCTGAGGGCCCTGCTCAAAGTCATGTACTGTTTAGCAGGTGGAAGTGTTCCACGGGTCTCTAAGAGGATGCCTGCCGGTATAGAAATCAACTTTCAGGCGAACTTTACCTTATTAAAAAGAGGTTTATTTATCTTTATTTTGTGTGTATACATGTTGCACCTGAACGAATGTGTTGCACCATGTGTGTGTGTAGTGCCAGTGGAGGCCAGAAGAGGGCAATGGATTCCCTAGAACTGGAGTTACAGATGGTTGCCATCCACCATATAGGTGCTAGGGACTAAACCTGGGTCTTCAGCAAGAGCTGTTCTTAATTGTTGAGCCCTCTCTCCAGCTCCTTCAATGTTTTCATCTTAATAATTCACACAAATGCTGTGGATTGTATTTTGTATAAAACTAACACGTAGGCTGGAGAGATGGCTTAGGAGGTAAAGTGCTTGCTGCATAACTGAACATCTGAATTTAATTAATCAGAACCCATGGTAGAAAAGCTGCCCGAAAGCTCTCCTCTGGCCTCCACACAGGAGCGCGCCACAAAGCACCCTCGTGCACACGTCGCCGCTGCCCAATGCCCTAAAACACCACATTTGCAGCTACCCATAGTGTACATGTCTGTAATCCCAGTGATGGAGGCAGTGCTGAGACAGGAGAATGTTAAAATTGAGGTCAGCCCAAGTTACATGGTGACACTTTAGTAAACAAAACAAACAAAACAAAATAAAAGTGACAACAAAAAAACCCTTCAAAACAACATATTGGCTTTAATAAGAAAATAATGGTTTTATTTCTGTGGACTTTAGGCTAGAACTGATATTTTTGGAAGGTATACCGCATCTCTGCTGTGGCCTTGAGTCCCCTGCACGGGGATCCTGAGTTAGGAAACCCTGTTCCAGGACTGACGGGCACCTGGCCTGGCCTGGCTTCGCCATGAGGTTCCTTGTATTATCTGCATCGTTTCTTTTCTCCTAAGCTTTGCGTCTTCTAAGATGGAATGATTTGTATCTTAGAGCTGTTTTGAAGATAATGTGAAATCCTAGACGTGAGATGGGCCGTAGAGAACAACAGCGCGACATTTTGGGTTAACATTTACATTTTAGCATCAGGAAGCCATTTAACCCACACTGAGCTTCTGATTTATTGTGTCTCCAGATTTATTTTTATTGCATTTCCACAGATTTATTTGACCCAGAGTTTCTGTTCTGCTCAGTCTCAATTTCCCAGGGTCCAATGGAAGTTCATGTTTCCATGACTTGAGTTCTTTGCCTGCTTAATAGACTATCTCTTCAGGGGAGGGGGTCAGCAGGGAAGATGCAGGATGGAGGGGTGTCCCTGTCCACCAGAGCAGACATGAGCCAGGCCTGTAGCAGCCCCTAAGGTTAGTGTCCTCACTGGCTGAGCATCAGTGTGATCCGAGTCCCTGGATGAAAGATGGGAGGCACAGATGCTACTTACATAAACAAGGGTGATAGGACAGGCGGGGGGGGGGGGGCTTGAAGCAGTTCTGTTCTGGGACCAGAGACTTTTACAGGGCTGGAGAGAGGTCAGGGAGCATAACAGATAAGGATCTGTCCTCCTGATGGGCTTATATTTGTGTATCTCATGTGTGTATATACACACATACATACATGTATGACGTGTATGTATACACACACAACACACACACATATATATTTATATGTATGCATAAGTAAGTATGCGAACAAGAAAATTATAGAGTATACTAGAAAGGGGGTAATGATTTTGGAAAAAAAGGAAGAGAGTTTTAGAAGTATGAGGGTCACGGTTGAGTCAACATTAAATTAGACTTTAGGGTGATCAAACAGAAAACACTAAGAGCACCCCAAGGGGAAACTGAGACAGGAATTTGAAACAAGTAGCGAGGAGGTTAACAGCTGACCCCTCAGCTGAGATGAAAAGCCACACCAATGTGGTGACATCTTCCAAATGCTAAAGGGAACTGTGTGTACCTGGACCTCCACACTGAAGATTCCCTTCAGAGCCGAGGGGTGGGCAGGGAGGAGACACTGATGGTGAGCACTTGCATAGCACACATGAAGCCCCGGGATCAATCCCACGCAGAACACGGAACAATGACAGTGACTACCACCTGAAAGTGGAAGAGGTAAAAGATCCCGGATAAAACCACAGGGATGCAGGAAGGAGTGAGATGCAGGGGTGACGACAGTGTACGAGGCTGAGATGCAGGGGTGACAGTGTACGAGGCTGATGAATAAATGTACAGGGATATTGAGTAGCAGGAGTCATTCTTTGTAAATTGCGCCTTACCTCCCAGGTTCCGTGTATTCATTATTCACTTTTTTTTTTTTTTTTTTTTTTAAAAACAACAATCCTCTGAGTTTGGCGCCATTATCCTTTTGTTTGTCACACAAAGAGAAAGAGTAGCTTGAGGTTACTCTAGTAATGAATTGAGCTGCTCTTACCATCAAGTCTGTATTTCCCTTACAAAATTATCCTTCTCTGAGGTACCAGTAACTTATGACTAAGTTCCAGGAAGATGGGAGTCCGTGTGTGTGTGTGTGTGTGTGTGTGTGTGTGTGTGTGTGTGTGAGCAACGTGGCCGTCATTTCCATATATTTCCTACCTATTGTTGAAATGCAAATCACAGTAGCTCTGGGCACAGTAAGAAGAGGAGTAACTCCCTCTTCCTGGGACTGGTGAGATCCTTCGGCTTCAGGTAGCTTCTGTTATCCATCCATCCATCCATCCATCCATCCATCCATCCATCCATCCATCCGTCCGTCCATCCATCCGTCCATCCACCCACCCATCTACCAGCCATTCTACAAGATTTAGGCAAAATCTTGGCCTGGCCATGATGTCATCTCTTACTTTTATTTATTCTGGCCACTCCCTGCTAGTTTACCTGTGGGAGGTAGGCTTTTTATGTGACACTTCTTATCTCCAGTCACCAGATTGTAAGACATAAGAGAGCAGAGGCCGTGACTTTTTGACTTTTCACCTTCTCATATGGCTAGTCTGCCCTGACTCGGTGTTCAGAGAGGACTGGGGTGGCCCACACTCAGGATTTATTATTAATAATTTGTCTTACGTGCAACGGATAAGTAAAGTCAGCACCCCATGTATTGGTTGCATTGGATAGAGAATTTAATGCCGTTTAAAGTTCCCCTGAAAATCATCTGAACAGTAGAATTCAGTGGGAGAAGTATTCACAGAGCATCAGGAACTCTTCATTGAGATGGGAGTGGCAAGGCCTGGTGAACTATATTTGGGTGATCAGTTACCCAAAGTAGTTCCTCAGCATTGTTAACTGTAGATGTTTAACGGGCTTGGACTTTCCCACCAGGTCGTTTGTCGAACTGACTTGTGAATGGCTTCACAGTCAAAACACTCCAGATGCTTCCTCCATCCTACTGCTTGGGGCTCCACGTTGAGCTCTGCGACCTCCCTGTTCACCCGCAGCTGATTTTTAATCTGCTTTCCTCTGCTGATATCCGCGGAAGTCTAGACACATTTGTGGAGAGAGAGGACACCCACGAGGGTATCCGTGGTGAGTGTTGACGGGTGCTTCGGAGTAAGAGTAGGACTCTTGTGTGCCGGTGGGAGTTTGGCCGGCTGAGAGCAACCCCTGGAAGACAGAAGAATGACTGGCGTTCTTGGCTGGGTAAGATGCAGCAAACAGGGTGTTGTGGATCTCAGATGGTCCAATCAGATGGCTGAGTTCTTTTAGCTTGGCAGGGGCCAAGAGGAGACTGAGGGCATATAGTCTTAAGTTACCGGATGACCTCATGTATTCCAAGAGGCAGTTGCATGGACAGTCAAGTCCCCCAGGTGGGTCTCAGGTGAGAGCGAAAGAAGGAAGAAAATTCCAGCTGGCAAAGGCATGACCTATGGTGGCTTGCAGACTTCATTTCTTGTGCGGTTCTAATTTGTATTTTATGTAAATTGACCTTAATTGAACTTAAAGGAGAGGAGTTTTTTTTTGTTTTTGTTTTTGTTTTTGTTTTTCTTTTAACCAGCCTCCCTCTATAAATACCAAAGCACAACAGTGTTTTAGTGATGTGAGGTCCAATCTTACACTTACATACACACATGTGTATATGTGTGCAGACATATTTTCAGCTGCAATCTGTAAAAATTGGTTGGGTATGTTTAAAAAAAAACTGGCAGCAATGATACTTCGGTAATAATTGTACTAAACCTACATATTGTTTTGTGAACTGGTGTCTTTACTGTGTCAAGTCTTCCAATTCATGAACACTGTGTGTCGCTCAACTTAATTATATCTTTGATTTATCTCATTAATATTTTGTAGCTTTCATCATAGAAGTCCATTATATGCTGATTAAAAAATATGCCTAGGCCTAGCATGGGGGAGCATATCTAAAAATCCCAGCACCCTAGAAGCAAAAGAGGGAGAACTGTAACTTTGAGACCAGTGTCTCAAAAACCAGGGCTTGGGGTTGACTCGGTGGCAGAGTGCTTGTCTAATACCGTCAAGGCCATGCATTTGACTTATGCCTGAGTGATCATAAGCAGCACCATAATTTTATTTTTGGCTTCCATGTCTTCACTGCTAGTGGAAATAACTCTATAACTGATTTCAGAACATTGAGATTGTACCCCGTGACTTTGCTGAATTCACTCACTGGTTCTAAGAGCTTTGGTTGCAAATATCCTAGAATGTTATGCGTAGATGGTCATGTCCTTTGCTGTTTGAAATAGTTTAATTTCTTCCTAATTGACATACGGGCTTTTTTTTTTTTTTTAGTGTAAAAGTAATTCGACGGAGGGAGCAAAGCATAAAACGAAATCCTGTCAGCCCCAAACACCTTGACATAATACCACAAGATCCATTTTGTACATTAGCTAAAATAGATTACAGATGTAAATGTAAACCATTAAATCATAAAACTTTTGTGGACTTATTCACTTAAACAAAGGAAAAAAAGAGTCAAGACACAGTTAAAGCCAGGAAAAGAAGTAGCTTTAGATTTTCCTCTATTCTCAGGCTCACATATGTTGCCTGTATGATCTTTGGTTAGGACTTTTAGGTTTTTCCAGAATGTAAGTAAAGTCGACAGTGAGGCCTCTGGAAGCCTCAAATAGGAAAGGTTCAGTCTCCCTTGTCTGTTGCTTGCATTCTGTCCATCCTTACCACTCACTATCACCTTCTCTTGGTCTCCTTTCTAAGTGGTAGTCACACCTGCACTTATAGCAGTTTACATATAAACACGTATATATTCTAGGCTAGCACATATATAAATACAATTGATAGTGAGAGTATGCTTAACTCTCCATGGCTTCAGAATGACCTCCTAACTGAACAGAGGCTCCCTGGCATAAAACTGGGGACTGGGTGAATGGGTGGTTTCTAGGATCTAGCTCAGTGATGATTTAATTAGTGAGTTCATTACAACAAAGTGATTTAAAAACTCTGAGACACTGAGATGCAATGTTGGACCTTGAGAAGAGTTCTTAGACAGAACACAAAAGCACTATCTACAAAAGGAATACAAACTGATTAACAAAAGTTTATCCAAATAAAAACCACTTGGCACCATACAAGATCCTGTGAAGGGAGAGAGAAGACAAGATATAGCAGTGAATAACATCTGCAAGCCATATGTGTATGTGTGTGTATATATATATATATATATATATGCATATATGTATATATATATATATATACATAATATGCATCTACATATATGTCAGACAAAGAAGTCATATCTAGATTATATTAAGGACTCTCAACAACAACAGTAAATAAACAAGAAAACAGGCAAGAGACAGGGAATGATAACTTGTCACAGATGACTGCAGACAATAAACAAGTGTGTGGAAAAATGTTTAGCATAGCTGGTTGTCAGAGAAATGCCACTGAGAACATTGTCATCACACATCCATGAGATCCATTCAGATAAATGTTATCAATAACTGCAATCCTAAACGCTGCTGAGCATGTGGGGAACTTGCTCTCACATTTTGTTTTTGGGAAAATAAAGTGGTAGAATTACTTAGAAAAAGATCGAAAAACAAGAATTCTATATAATCTAACACAATTACACCCTAGAAAATTAAATACACACACACACACAGACACACACGCACACGCACACACACACGCACACATGCACACGCACGCACACACGCACACGCACGCACATGCACATGCACATGCGCACACGTGCACACACACGGGCACACACACACACACACACACACACAATGTGACTGCTTATATTGGCTTTGTTTCCAATAGTCACACGCCAGAGTCAGAGCGTTCTCCAGTAGCTCAGTGAATAAGTCCACAGTCTATGGGCAGCTACTCAGAAACAGCAAAGAACAGTTCATCTGTGAAACAACTTGGGTGACCTCAAGGCACAAACATTCGTCTCCAAAGGTCATGTTCTCCATGATAGTTTTGTATTAGAGTTTGTGGTGACAAGCACTTGGGGGAGTGACAGTTGCTGGGTCTGGGACTGGGATACCAGGTGTCATTGTGTGGGTGTCCCGCCAGGGAAAGCCCTGCGGTTGTTACACAGCTCTGTCTGTGCCGTGGGGTGGTTGTAGCTACTTTGTGGGTTCTTTTCTCCCCACCCTTTCCCACCCCTCTTCTTCTAGCCTTTCAGCCTCCCAACACGAGATACAATAGAAAAAAGGATAGAGGTGAAAGGGGGTGACGATATCACTAGATTACTTCCTGGTGATTCGGGACATTGCATTCCTTGGAGCTAGTTTGATCTTTGCTGCCAAGATATCTAGCTCCTGTGTGCCCATCCTTACATTCCCTTCCTTGGCCACTCCTTTGAAGTAGCTGCTGGCCTGTTTTTCTTTTTTGTTTCTTCTTTGCACACAAACGACACTTAACAAACGACAACCAACTACAACCAGCCAACAACTACCAAACCATCACCAACGAACACCCTCTCTGGGCCCTAGCATTTATATACCACCCCCACAAGAGTCCCCAGAAGTCCAAAGGTCTCACAATCACAGAAACTATCTGCACCTGGCAAAATCAGGCCCCTGCTAGAACACAAGGCAAATCATAGTCACCTGCTGTGGACAGTCTGAAGCAGCCCCTTTAATCTACACTTGGGATTAAAATGAAAACATATTTTTATAATACTTCTGTGTGTGTTTTTTTTTAAAGGAACCAAAATTCTCACTTACAGATGGGAATCTACACATTTGGCAAATCAATTGAGAAACTTCACACCTGCATGGATCGACACTGCTGTCCTTTTAATATGCATCATCTTTATGTGACAGAGTCTCTGGGAAGACCGCACCAAGGATGGAGGGGACCGCTCTGTGCTGTGTTTACCACTTCTTGTGGATAAGCAATGATCTCACAAGAAGAAGTTAATAAAAGTGAAACTAACACATTCAAGCCATACCAGAAGGCAGAGAATAGGAAAAGAGCCTCCAGTGTCCACCACCCAGGAAGTGGAAAGCCACCCTGAAGGTCCTGTGTACATGTCCCCCCCCCTTACATTTCCTTCCATGGCTACTTCCTTGAAGCAGCTGCCAGCCTGATTTTGGTGTCTCATTCATCAACAACCATTTTGTTCTTGCTTAGTGTGACTAGAGTGGTTTTCTTCGACAAACATTGACATTATACATATTTTTAATCCGTTTCTCTTTGAAAAATAAGGTTTGAAGACAACCTTATTTTTGATATGTATCTTGAAAGCAGCCCCTGTATTTTATTAAAAATATAATCTGGCCGGGCGTGGTGGCGCATGCCTTTAATCCCAGCACTCGGGAGGCAGAGGCAGGCAGATTTCTGAGTTCAAGGCCGGCCTGGTCTACAAAGTGAGTTCCAGGACAGCCAGGGCTATACAGAGAAACCCTGTCTTGAAAAAAACCAAAAAATAAAAAATAAAAAAAAAATTGATAACACTTGACTTTTGCTTAGCTCATCATGCAGTTTATTTACATTTATTATACTAATTATACAAATTCCTGGCTTATTTGGGTATGCATTAACTTTTGTTTATTTATTTTTTTGTTGAGTTCTGTTGTTGTTTGTAGCCCTGGGTGTTCAGAGAACTCCTCTATGTAGTCTAGGTCGGCCTTGAATTCACAGAGATCTATCTGCCTCCTGAGTGCTGGGATCAAGGGTGTACACTACCACACCATGCTCAGTGAAGTTTTTGTTATTGTTGTTTGTTTGTTTTATTTGTTTGTTTTTTTGTTGTTTGTTTGTTTGTTTGTTTGTTTTGAGACAGAGTTTTACTCTGTACCCCAGGTTTGCCTGGAACACACTATTTAGCCTAAACTGACCTTGAGCTGTTGTTAAACCTTCTCCTTCAGTTTCCTCAGAGTTGGGCTTACATATGTGAGCTACCATGCCTACCTCAAGTGTCCTATTTTATGAGGTAAAGTCTTGCTAGGTGTCCATGCTGTCCTTGAACTCAATATCCTCATGTTTCTGTCTCCCAAGAGTGGGGTGACAGGCATGTGTCACCACACTCAACTACATAGTATATCTTTCTTGCCTCTTCCTTCCTTCCTTCCTTCCTTCCTTCCTTCCTTCCTTCCTTCCTTCCTTCCTTCCTTCCTTCCTTCCTTCCTTCGTGTGTGTGTGAGTGTGTATGCATAGACATGAAATGCAACTGTGTATGCACACATGTATGTCCATGTAAAGGTGTGGGGCCACTGTTATCTTTCCCAAGCTCTCCACCTTACCTTTTGAGTCAGTGTTAGAATTGATGGTTAAAGCCCTATGGTTCCTTCCTTAGCCCGGCACTGGTGTAATAGTTGAACACCACTGCAGCTGACTTCCTTATGTGGCTTCTGGGGACTAAACTCATGCCCTTATGCTGGCACCACGAGCACTGTACTGACTAAGCTCATGCCCTTATGCTGGCACCATGAGCACTTTACTGACCAAGCCATTTCTCCAGGCTCTCTCTTTCTTTACTAAGTCTTTATGAATCAGTCGGTCATGTCTTTCTTTAAAACAATAACACCTAAAGGCCCATATTTAGATTCAATATGGCTAATCTAGTCTCATTTATACTTTCATTCCTGTTTCTTTATTTTTTTTTCAGATTATTTTGAAAAACTGTATCCGATAAGGCCATTTCCTAGTGTCCTTAATCAAAAGACAAAGAAGTCATTTCATTTCATTCTTAATATTTCAGATTGCATCTCTAAAATACAGTTTTAAAACATATCATACACTATTCCATCCAAAAGATCAAGAATTCATTAATCTTATCAATACCTGGTCTCCACATTTTTCTGACCCCTTGTTTCCTTTGCCTTTACAGTTTTTTTTTTTTTTTATTTGTAACTTGATCTGATGAAGACCCATAGGTCACAAGTCACTAACATGTCCTCTCGAATCTAGGTTCCCTCCGGCTCGCCTTTGTGTGTGATTGCTGAGGAAGTGGGTGGGTTGTAGCCTGTTTCCCATGTCTGTGCCCTGCTGGTTTCATACCGCATCACTGAGCGTGCTCCCACTTCCTCTGCTACCTGTAAATGAGCAGTTGGTCCCAGACTTGATTTGATTAAGATGTCTTTTTAAGAGCATCTGATGGGTAATTTTGCATACTGCTACCAGGAATCTTCCAGTGTCTGCTCTTCTCATTTTCCTTTTATGATATTAGCTGACATTAGTCATTATTACACTGATGTATTCATTCACCAGGGGCGAGAAGATGTGGCAATACTTTGATTCTATTGTTTTTTTTCTTCATTCATTAGCAGGAGTACGTTGCTGGGGAGAAGCCCTGCTTGCCTACACCAAACTGTAGTAAGGCAAAATGAGGACTTAACTCCCTCACTTTGTCAGTTTTGTTCTTTGATGTCTTCCAAAGTGACCAGTGAATTAAAAGCTAAAATCTGACATGGTCCATTCATTGTGATGGCCAACCTTATTTGTGCTTAAACCATCCATATTTGCCCAGCACAGTCCTTGAGTTGGTGCCTGAATCTGTTTGAGCTTCCTTCTCTCTCTCTCTCTCTCTCTCTCTCTCTCTCTCTCTCTCTCTCTCTCTCTCTCNCCTCCCTCCCTCCCTCTCTCCCTCCCTTCCTTCTTGCCTGCCTGCTTGCTTGCTTGCTTGCTTGCTTGCTTGCTTTTTTTGCTTGTGAAAAAATGCTGCCTCCATTTTTTTATGACATTTCCTGCTTTGACTTGGATTTACTCAAATAAGGACTTCAAGAAATTCTGTTTTCTTTTTGGCAAGAAATAGCATTTGATTACATTAAAAAACAATTTTTGTGGGGCATTGAAAGTGCCAAAGTGGGCATGTGGAGGTCAGAGGACGTGTGGGAGTCAGTTGGGTGTCTCCTTCCACCATGGAACTCAGGGACCAGACTCAGGTTGGCAGGATTGGTAGCAGGCTCCTTTACTTACAAAGCTGTTCTACTGGCCAGGACTAATAGTGTTTGAGGTCTACCGTAACCCGGGTGCTATTGGCCAACTTGTTTCTGGACTAGTCATTGTTATAATTTTCAAAGCCTTTTCAATAAGCAGAGTCATTAAATATGTATTTAAAGAAAATGATATGCCACAAGTTTATTCTGATATATTTTTTTTCCATTTTAGAGTTACAGACTTTTACTTAATGTCCTCTATTCTACCATGCCAAAAAATCCTGAGTTTTGATACCTATAGACTCTCTCCTTTAATTTCTCCATGGTATGTTTATCTAACTGTTTAGGTCTGTGTGTGTGTGTCTGCCCGCCAGTGCTTGTGTTTGTTCTTTCAACAATGAATTGCTCAGTTAATTCACACTGATAATTAGTGTTTATGCTGCCAGCTATAGCCTCATGGATTCGTTACTTTTCTCATTGCTATGATAAAATAACTGACAGGAAGCAACATAGGTTCATACTTTGGGGGATACAGTGGTTCATCGTCATGGGAAGGTGTGGCAGAGGTGGCTTTGGGGTGGCAGGGGACTATGACAACTTGCTTGGTTACATTTCAGTGGGAATGTCAAACAGAGGACCTACCCTGCCCCAGAAGGCATCCATCACTTCCTCCAGCCAGGACCCACTGCCTAAAAACCTCACTACCCGAACAGCAGCAGCATCTGGGGGTTAAATGCTCAAACGCATGAGTGGGTGGGAACATTTCACATTTAAATCATAAGACATAGTGTGATTTGAATGAGAGGAATGCTATGCATAGGCTCAAGTATCTGCATGCATAGTCCCCGGATGATGAATTATCTAGAAAGGATTAAGAGGTATGGTATTGTTGGAGGAAATGTGTCACTGGGGATTGGGCTTTGAGATTCCGAAAGCCTGTATAAAGCCCAGTGCCCTGCCTCTTTCTCTCTTCCTGTGGATCGGGACATACATAAAACTCTCAGCTACTTCTTCAGAACTATGCCCACCTTCCACTCTCCCTGCCATGATGCTAATGGAACAATTGTCTGCAATTGTAAGCAAATCCCCAATTAAATGCTTCCTTTTTTATAAGAATTGTCTTGGTCATGGTGTTCTTCACAGCAGTAAAACTGTAGCTAAGACACATTTCTTAGATAGGTTTTCTTATACAAGCCAGATTTTAATATTTATGAATATTGTGTAAACTATTTCCATAGCTCTCCATTTCCACAAAACCTGCCCCTTTTTTTAAAACCTATTTCTCCAGCCTTATTTGTGTTCTCTCTTTACGGGAAATGATTGAAATACTTTTATGCTTTTTCCTATTATTTTATTGTTCAAATAGGTAGAAATGTATATAAGTTCATAATCTCTTGTCTTTTCTTAGGTGAATAAAACATTGACATACTGTGAGGTTTAGTGCTAACTGTCAACTTGACAGGCTCACAAGGGAGATGAGCCTCTGGGCTCGCCTTGTGTGTACGTGAGTGTGTGTGTGTGTGCGTTTTATTTTCATTATGTTAATTGATATGGGTAGACCCATTTTAATTGTGGGTGAGACCATTTCCTGGGCAGGTAATCTGGACTTAAGAGTTGCAGCAATTGATAATCTCTCTCTCTGTCTCTGTCTCTCTCTCTTTCTGCTTTGTAACTAACTGGGGATGCCACGTGACCAGCTGCTTCCACCTCCCAACACCTTGACTTTGCTGTAATGATAGACTAGAACCCAGAGTTGTGGGCTGAATAAACCCTCTCTCTCTTCAGTTGCCTTTGTCTGGGTATCTTATCACAGCAACAGAAAAGAAAGTGAGACATACACTAAACCCTTTTCTCCCTACCATTCCTTATTCATTTAGCCATGTAGGCTGGATTGTGCCTTTTTGTGGTTGCATAGTCTATTTGTGAATGCATTGTAGATGATACAATCAGTTCTTTGATGATGGACAGCTGGCTCGCTTCCAGGCTTTTTATTACTAAGAGTGCTACAGTGAACAGAACTGTGTTTGTGTCATTTTATATTTTAACTAATGTCTTTTTGAGATGTCTAGAATGCTTATTTCAGAGTTAAAGGATAAATGCATCGTAATTTGATTATTGACAAAATTGCCTCCATAGGGGTGCACTGTTTTGTGTTCTCATTAGCAATACATGAGTGTACCCACTTCTCCACGGGCTCTCCGATGGAGTCTGCTGTCCTACTTTGGGGCTTTTTGCCAGTCTGACAGGTGAGAGACAGTGTCTCAGGTCAGCTTAGTCTGTGTTTCTCTTTTGTGAACAAAGCTGCATGTATTTTCAAATGACTAGTACCACTTTCATTGTTCCTATTATTAAAAATAAGGTATTGATACATGTATATATGTGTATCAGGTATATATATATATATATATATATATATATATATATATATATATATAGAGAGAGAGAGAGAGAGAGAGAGAGAGAGAGAAAGAGAGAGAGAGTCAGAAGAGGATATCAGATCTACTCTCAGAGCTGGAGTTACAGGAAGTTGCATACCAGCCAATATGGTGGCTAGAGATTGAACTCAGGTCCTCCGGAAGGGCAGACTGCACTCCTAACCTCTGAGCCACCTCTCCAGCCCCTCAGAAACACAACTTCTTCTCCACCTGAGTGTTCCTGCCAGCAGTCACACTCCGAACCGGGTCTGCCCTAGAAGGCAAGCTGGGAAAGGGAAAAGATGGTGGGAAGGAATCAGGGTAAGACAAAGGATTCTGTTCAAAGCCCAATGTTTAATGAAGTACTGAGCTTATAAAGCATGGGAAAAACCCTTCTCCCCAGCCCCAGTCTTGGCCTAGTTCAGGTGCGAGCTGGTGGGCAGAACTTTAGGAAGATGACTCTGGAAAATCTTGGAGTTTATCAGCAGGGAGAGGTGTCTGCCCTGAAAGGCGACTGTTTGAAGAGCATGGCAGCTCTAACAAAGAGCCATCTTGGCAGGTAGGGAGGGGCCACCGCAGGTGGTCCCAAGTCAGTGGCTGCAGAGGTCTGAGAAAGCCTGTTTAGAGGCTGGGAGAATGCTACATTCTTCTTCTCCTTCTCCTTCTTCTCCTTCTTCTCCTTCTTCTCCGTCTTTTCCGTCTCCTCCTCCTCCTCCTCCTCCTCCTCCTCTTCTTCCTCCTTTTCTAAAGAACAACAACATAAATAACACAAATAGTGCGTTTGGTTTTTGGTGAATTTTGAGAAGTGTTTCAAGATGGCAATCTTTTGCCGGTGAGTCACAGATATTTTCTCCTGTATGTAGCAAGCATTTTCACTCTTTTAATCATATCTTCCATAAAGCAAAAAAAAAAATTTTTTTTAAAATTTTTATAAAGTCCGACTTGCTGTTTTTTCTCAGGCTGTCACTTGGTTGCTAAGGAATGGCTGCCTCAAGCCTTCATGGTCTTTTCTTCTAGAGGTTTTATAGTGTTAGCTTTTCTAGCTAAGTCTTTTATTCATTTTGAGCTAGCTTTTGTGTATAGAGCAAGGTATGGATTGTAGCTCATTTTCTTTTTGCATATGGAAATCAATTTGTTCCATTTGTTAAAAGGACCATTTTCTGTTTAACAGATTGTCATTGTTCTTTTGACAAAACCAATGTACCATATATGCATATATGTGTGTGTGTGTATCTATAAATGTAAACTTGGAATTGGTAGAATATAGAAATAGAATAAGCTTACACACTGACTTTGTGCCCTGGAACCTTGGTAAACTCACTTTCTATCTCTTGTAACTTTTTGGGTAGTGTTTTGGTACAAGCAATCATATTGTTAACTAAAGTTGTTCATTGACTTTATCCAATCCGTCTGCTTAAAAAAAAAAAAACAAAACAAAATGAAAAACAAGCCGGGACTGATCCCTAGGCGTGGCTCTCGCATCCTAGGCAAGCATTCTAGTTCAGAGCTACCTCCGGCCCTCTCTTTCAAATCTGCAGGTTTTCAATCTCTTCATTTTATACTGGTTAACGTGTACGATGTGATGCTGCATCCGGATGTGGAGAGTGGGCGCCTTTGCTTTATTTTCAACGGATGTGGGAGAATATTTGCTCTTTGGCCACTAAAACATAGCATAATAAAGTCTTTTATCATTATGGATTCTGCTTGCTGTAGGGTTTCAGTAATGACATCCATCTCCTTGAGGAAGTTCCTACTACTCTTAGTTTGGTAAGAGTTTGTCAAAAGTCACATCTATCTACCTACCCACCCACCTACCTATTATTTATTTACCAATCTATCTATTTTTGTTCTCATGTATGTAGACGCACATGTCATGGTGTTGATGTCTGAAGACAGTTTGTAGGAATAAATCTTCTCCTTCCACCATGAGGGTCCTAGGGATTGAACTCAGGTCATCATTTAACCCAGGAAGCCACCTCATGCCCTTCTGTGAGCTTAGATGATGAATTTTGCAATAGTCCTTTCCTGTTCCTGTTGATATTATTCAATCTGCTGGCCTGTGAGTTGTAATGACTAATTTTGGGTTGTCGGGCTATTCTTTCATGCCTGGAATAAACTCATTCAATTATTATATCTTTGATAATATAGACTGGTATATTAAGACTTATGGTATTGCATATATGAGGGATATTGGCTTGCATTCCCTTTTATTACAATTTTGTTTTTATTTCATTAAAGAGAAGAAGTTGGCTACTTCTTCTCTTGCATGGCTTAAGGCAAGCCTGCCTTCCTACAATTAGTGACCAACTGAAATGTTAGGTCTCCTCCCAGGCCCAAGATTCTGTCCCCCTGACCAGGAATTTTCCCTTACTGGATCATTACTGCTGCTGTGTGCACCCCTCCTCTGAAGAGGTAACCCTAAAATCATTTAGGAGCCAGACCAGGGATCCAAACCCCACTTCTCACACTTTTTAGCTCCACCTGAGACAGGCCAAAGCATTTCCAGCTTTTGGCCAACAAAGAAAAGGGTTACTCTTTTTTGGTGTCTTTTTACCCTGAGATGCTTAGCCAATGGCTGCCTCTTGTTCTTTTCTCTAACTGCCACTAAGAAGTTGAGAAGATGTCCCATTTGGCCTCTCAGAACTCAGTGGGGACATTGGCATGGCAGGTGGCCGACCCTCCAGTTGGCCTACCTGGAAGACCCCCAAAGCACAGTGGCGGTTTCATTTGTATAACTGCCGATGTAGGGAAGAAGGGAAACCCTTGACTGGTGCCTGCAAAGATACGGAGGAAAGAGAGGCAGGGCTATTGGCATCACAGGCAAACGACAGGAAGAAGCCAACAGAGGGAAGTCTTTAAATGTTCAAACCAAAAGTCTTTAGAATCTCTTGATGGGCTCAGGAGTCTCCATCCACTGGGCTCTTGCTCATTTCTTCCTCTGGCCTACAAAAACTGGACTCAGGAGTGATGAATCCAGCATGCTTTTCCAGAGTGGGAGAGAGAGCTGGAAAGCCCAAGTGAGTTGTGAAGGTCAGAGTAAGTTATATGTAAAAGATAAGGTTTTTGAGGTAGTATATATGATCTTAAAATTTCTCAGTTCAAAGTTCAATACAGTGATATTAAACTTCTACTTATATCAATAGCATTCTCTTAAGTTATTGATCTGTTCTTGGTGGCAGTTACAAATACTGCCTTAAGGAATAAACTATGTGTCTGCTTGAGGCTTGTTTAAAGTGTTGGGGTCTTGGCTGACCTTTATCTAAACATTATACAGTATTTGAAATTACCAGGCTGGTATAACTGACCTCTGGGTGTTCAGTAGCCATAATAGGAGGTACACTAGTGTTGGCAAAGGGATCAAAAGGAAAATCTTTTGTCCTTTGTCCTTCATGGTCAACAAGGTCCCAGGGGACTGTGGGGCATCTCTAAAAATACCCCGCAGTCCTGATGAATCATCTTTTCTCTTGTTCTGTGTGGCCATGGAGATTCTACTGGGTGGATTCTAACCAAGGTCCGGTCTACAAAGAGGAAGAGTCAACAGAGAGGAAGAACTTCCTCAGTATTGGAAGATTTTAAACCACACATTCATGTCTTTACACCAGAGTGTTCAGTGTCAGTGTTTATAACATGTAGGGTAGTAGCGGTCCTCAGTCAGCTGGGGGCTTATTTATTTCATTCATGTATATTATAAGCTTTGACTTCATTCCCCATTGTCCCTGTCAGGTTTCCATCTAGTTCCTTTCCTTTTCCCAAATAGTCCTCCTTCACTTCCATGGTGTGGTGTGGTGTGTGTGTGTGTGTGTGTGTGTGTGTGTGTGTGTGTGTACTACTTAGCAAATGAAGAAAATAGTGATATTTGTCTTTTTAAGATTTAGTTATTAAAATGACACATGCTATCTTAGGGTTACAGTTGCCTCTGATGAAACACCATGACCAAAGCAACACGGAGAGGAATAGTTTTATTTGCCATACAGCCCATATCACCTGTAATATAAGAAGTCAGGGCAGGAACTTGGAGGCAGGAGCTGATGGAGAGGCCACAGAGAACAGGCTTTGCTCCTTATAGCTTGCCCAACCTTCTTTCTTATAAAACCTAATACCACCAGCCCAGATGTGTCCCCACAACAGTGAGCCAGGCCCTCCCCATTAATACTCATTAGAAAAATGCCCCAAAGACCTGCCTACAGCCAGGTCTTACTGAGGCATTTTCTCAATGGAGACTCCCTCCACTCTGATGACTCTAATGAGGTCAAGGTGACATAAAGCGAGTCAGGACATTTACTTCCTGACATGTAGGGCGTGAGGAATGGGTGTGCTGAGGCAGGCATGTGTGAGGTCAAAGGAAAAGTGTTAGAGTGAGCTTCGCCCTTTCTACCATGTGGGTTCTGGGAATTGAACTTGGGTCGTCAGGGTTAACAGCGAGCTCTTTACCTGCTGAACCCTCTCTCTCTGGCTCACGTCTCCCTTACGCTCTTGCTGTGATGATCTCAGCTCCCATCGTTTTCCTGCAAATGGTGTAATTTTGTTCTTCTTTAAGGCTGAAAAAAAAAAAGACCCTATTATTTCTTTTTCCACTCATCTAAGGTTTCAGTAAAAAGAATAGATATGAGAATATTCAGGATAGAATAGAGTTCTCGGTAGTATTTTAAATTTTCACCTAAAAAATACTCATAAGGTTTATAGTGATATCTACCATTCCTTCTGGTCACTTTAGACAGAAATTTATTGCTTGTATTGATTTCAGCAAAAATAATTAAATATTTTTTGCTTCACTGATGTTTTACTTTCCCCGTTTTTAATTTCCTTCTGTTTTGGGTAGTGTTGGGATTGAACCCAGAGCTTTCTGCATTGTAGACCCTATTACTAGGCTACATGTCCAGCCTGGTTCTCGTTTCGTCTTTATTCCCCCCTTATTGTTTGGTTTAATTTTACTTTGCTCTTCCTTATGCTTAGAGCCCATGCCTTTGACTGCAGCCACACCCCACACCAATTTTGATTATGATTTCATTAATTTCTAAGTATTTTCCTTTTTTTTTTTTTTTTTTTTATGATTCTGACTTTGATCCAGAAATGCCTTGGAAATTGGTTGCGTTTCCAACCACTTTTGTGGGTTTTCTAAATGTCTCTATTTCTGTTTCTGTTTTCACCTCATGATGGTCCTAGACCATGATTTAATTTTAAGTCCCCTCTTTGTATGTCCCCTCCCTCAGGCTTGGATCTTGGGAGCAATGATCGGGTTTCCCATCATTCCAGCCATCTGTATGCGCCTGGTGTGGGAGCTTCCAGAGGAGGGGTTTGCAGACCTTTTATTTCCCTCATCTTGGCCTCTAGCAACTGATTTCCACACATTAGCTGGCTTCCTCTTGTCGTCTCATGTGGCATCTGGAGGGATTGGCTCCATGTTCATGTTCCCCCTCTCCATGGAGGTAGCAGGCTCCTGAGATTCCAGATTACCCTGTAGCCTGCAGCTTCATTTTCAGAAAGCAAACAAAACCAAAGAGGCCAGTTTTCAGATTGCTTGGTGACGATATTTGATTCCAAATTCCTATACCCTCTGAGCCCAGAGGCCTATCTCTTCTTCCTTCATTTATTTTTCTTCTGTTTATAACCCTTGACCCATTTTCTGCTTTGGCAATTATTTCTTTACATGGTCTAAAGTATGAGTAAATACATCCAATGAGGTTTTTGAAAAAAAAAAAAATTTTATGGTGCTGGAGAGATGGCTTAGCAGTTAAGGGCACTGTCCGCTCTTCCAGAGGTTCTGAGTTCAATTCCCAGCAAACACATGGTGGCTCACAACAGTCTGTAATGGGGTCTTCTGGTATGCAGGTGTACGTGCAGATAGAGCATTCATACATAAAATAAACAAATCATTTTAAAAAATTTACATTTATTTATTTAGTGTGTATGTGTGTGTGTATTTGTGTGTACATGTCTGCAGGCCACAGTGTGAATGTGGAGGTCAGAGGACAACTGTGGCAGTTGCTTCTCCCCTTCCAACATGCGGGTTCTGGGGGCTGGACTCAGGTCATCAGGCTTGGTGGAAAGTACCCTTACCTCCTGAGACATCTCGAAGGTTGTATTGAGTTTCTGATTCTACTTAATCAACTTTCGAACTACAATTTAGTTCTTTTTCCAATCTGAGTATTTGGCAAATAGGTGTCTGTTTCTCTGCTGATTTTAAAAAAAACTTCCCTTTATTTCTTTAAAGAAAGAATGCATAATTTTTTTTTTTTAAAAAAAAGTCTGATGGGAACACAAAGATGGTGGCAGCCGCTGGTACCTGCTGCATCTGAGGAGTCTGAGAGGCCCATGGAGGCTCTGAAACAACAACAGAAAAAAAGGCAAGTCTCGTGGTGAGATGCTTTTAAAAAGTAAACTCTTAAAACTGGAAAGAAAGACAACAGTACAGAGCCGCGCGCATGGCAGAGGATGACAAATCGGTACCCTTCACTGCCTTGTTTCAACCAGTAGGCTACACGCACAAAGGTCGCTCCTGACGAGCCCTGGGACTGCTGCCACCAAGGACAAGGAGATTGGTTGTGGCTTAGAGCTCCTAGAGAAACAGGTCAATACTGAAGAGGGCCAGCCCTGGAGTGCTGCCTGTAGCCTACAAGTACAAAGATAGAGCCCTTGTGAGCCTTGGGGCAGCTGAAACTGAGGTTGGAGAAGTGCGCAGCAGCCAGGAGCTCAAACAGAACTTGCCTCCGGACAGCAGCAATATCACCCCAACTCCTTGCGATGGATATTTGCATATAAGGCTTTCTGGGGAAAAATATACTGTGTGACACACTGCAGTCTCTAATGCCATTATAATGAACAAATGCACATTGGAGAGGTGGGAGAGATGGTTCTGAGCAATGACAGGATGTCTAAGGTGAAGAACAGTTCATTTACTAGATTGGATCCTCTTGAAAGACATCTACAGTTCATGCTGCCCCTCGAGGTCATGCTGGTATCTGTAGTCTGTTGCCCCAGGCTCTGTTGATGCTGAGGTTCATGTATCCATATGAACCATTGTCTGGGCTGTTAATGGAGGTCATGTGGATGTTCAAGGTCCATGCTACTTTCTGAAGCTAGGTGCTGTCCTGGGAGGACATGTTAGTGTCTATGGTCTAGGTTGCCACTGGAGACCATGTTGCTGTCTGTAGTCTATCCTGCCACTGAGGGCCATGTCTGGGTCCTATTCCAGTTAGGGGCTGTGTTAACGTTCATGTCCTGTGTTACCACTGAAGGCCATGTGATGTCTGTGGTCCGTACTGCTGCTAACTGTGATGATCTGTGCTGTTGTCAAGGTCCATGGTCCTATTGCAGCTGGGGGTCATGCTGATGTTCGTGTCCTGTGTTGCCACCAAAGGTCATTTGTATGTCTGCGATCTGCGTTGCCAGCTGAAGCCATATTGCTGTCCATAGTTCTACTGCAGCTGGGGGTGGGGGACATGTTGATGTGAGTGGCCTGTGCACCTGAAGCCATGCTGACGTCCTTGGCCTGTACTGCGGCTGGGGGCTATAATGGTGCCTGTGTTCTGCACTGCTATCAGAGACCACGCTGAGGTCTGTGGTGTGTGCTGATGCTGGAGACCACATGCATGCCCATGATCTGTGTTGACTCCAGAATCCATGTGGAAGCCCGTGACCTGGGCTCCTGACTGTGAAGGGCGAGGAAGCTACTTTTGTAGTGGTTTTGATGAGTGCTGAGTCACAGTTGAGAAAGAGGGACATGGAAAGCCTCTGCAACAACCTGTACCCGAATCCCTCAATGGTCACAGCCTAGACAGAAAGCCAACGAAGAGAAATCAGTCCTCTGGCAGCCAGGTTTAAGCTTTCCTTTCCACTGATCCCCACCCTGCCTCTTGTTTAGCTTCCCTAGGGAATGGGCCATTGAGTGAAGTGCTGGAGCCAAGACTTAAATGTCCGGAGGTCAGTTTTCCGTACTTCCTTAATTCTCCTATCTTACACTGTATGCCCCACCTCCTTGGCCTGGTCTTTGGTGTCTGTGTTGCTTGTTGCTTCTTGAGGGAGAAGCAGAGAGTGCAGTCTTGGTTTCTCTCAGAGGCATGAGTACTTCCTTAAGGAGAGTGGTCAGGCTTTCCCTTTCTTCTGGGAAGGTTTCATCTGGGTAAGTGCCCACTGCTGGACCATCTTCTGCTAGAATCCTTCCTGGGCTTCCTCCAGAGGAGGTGCCTCTGATGGCCAACATCAGAATCTTTTCTTGTGAGCTACAGGACTTTAGACCCTGCATGCTTTCTCCAGGACCCACTCCACCCCTTGAGGTAGGTTTTATGCTGTGTTCCTAACATTTCCTGTTTGGTCATTTGCAAGGAGCTGTCTGTGCCTGGAAATTTTGAGATTTGACATCCATCCTGTATGACCTTTCTGGTTGCTGAATTGAGGACAACTGGAGGTACAGTATGTACAGAGATAATCTATAAGGCAATCATAATGATCTAGGAAGGTGCTGGGCTTGCTTAGAATCCCATGGAATGGAGGCAAGTGACTGCTCTATGAGTATATTCAGAAGGTGGAGTCAGTGGGACCACTTAAGATATTGGTTACAGGATATGAGAAAAAGACATAATCAGGAATGACTTCAAGACTTTGGGCCTGGGCAACCGAAGGGAAATGTGTTAACAGCAACTGACATGAGGGGTTGGTATGGAGAGCAAATTGTGGCCAGTATGATGGTTAACCATCATTTTCAGCTTGACTGGATTCAGAGCCACCTAAGAGACACACATTTGGGTCTAAGTTTAACCACAGAGGGACGTACCACTCCAAATGTGTGTGGAGCCATTGTATGGCCAGAGTCTGAGACTGAACACAAAGGGAAAGACAGAAAGTGAGCTGAGTGTTAGCATTCCTTCCTGCATGTTGACTGCACATACAGTGTGGTTAGCCATCTCACACAGCCGTCACCATGCCATCCTCACCAAGACAAACCACATCCCCTCAGACTGTGAGGTGTCATCCTTTCCTAAGTCACTTCTGTCAGGCATTATCGCGTCAATGAAGAAGGCAGTCCTGAGTGGGGAGATCGGGAGCTCAGTTTCGACGATGTTAAATTTAAGACGTACAGGCACACACACATGACTACAGTTAGGATCTAGACCATTCTCCAAAGGCCTATGTGTCAATGGTTTGGTCCCTCGGCTTGGCATTATTGGTATATAAGAGAATGTTTAAAAGATCAAGGCAAGGAGAAAGAAGGTAGGTTATCAGAAAGAAGGTTGGTATGACCTTGAAGTGGAATTGTTTGTGTGTGTGTGTGTGTTGCTTTTCCTATTACTGTGACAAAATATCTGACAAGAAACAAATTAAAGGAGGAAGGGCTTCTTAAGGGTTTATTTTGTTTGATGGTTTGAGGAGTCCAGCCTACCATAGCATAAAAGACATGGCAGCTTGCGGGAAAGACATGGTGGAGGGAGCAGGAGGCTGCTGGTCTTTGGATCCACATACAGAAAGCAGGGAAGTGTCAATAGCCTATACAATTTCAAGTCCTGCCCCTGGTGATCACTTCCTCCAGCAAGGCTCCATCTTCTACACCTTTTCACAACCTTTCCAAACTACAACATCGGCTGGGGAGCGAGTGAGTGTTAAGTATACAAAAGCTATGGGGCAGTGGTGGAACATTCCACACTCGAACCACAGCAGTGGGTATAGGAAGAGAAGATCTTGAAGAACGGAGTCTGGGAACACTAAACTTAATGGGCGTAGGAGATAAAATTCCATTTCTCGGTTCCCTCCACTCTCCTTATTTGAGTGCTCCCTATCAAGAGCCTAAGCTCAGTGAGGAGAATGACCTTGTCTGCATTGTGGCCCCAAATTAGTGACTCCATAAAGACCTCAGAATAAATGAACACAAAGACTCCATCATTCGTGGGGTCTGTGGTGGTGAAGGTGGTGCAGGCAAGCCTTTGTGTCTGGTTCCATGGATCCCAGACCAGCTAACCTGGGGTCACAGCCGGGAATAGGTCTGAGTGGGAGCTCTATCACTGTCCCTTCCCCTCCAGGCACATTGTACTTGAAGCTGTTTATTGTGAGCTGAGCGACGAGGGAGCTGTCAGCTCCTACAGGGTGGCTAGGCTGCAGTTTTTGCAGTTCACATAGCCTGAGCAGTGGCTGTAGGAGGACAGAGGCTCTGTTGCTCAGAAAGCCTCTGGGGCACTCCCCTCCCCCTCCTCGATGCCTCTGTGTATGTTGAAGATGCAGGAAGTGTTGTAATCCTGTTACCCTGGTCAGTCGTTTCCTGCTCAGGAATCTAAAATCCAATTCCCTGAAACACAGTGGATGCCAAGCCAGAGGCTCAGAGCCAGAGGACTCGTGAGTCTTCACTAGCTTTCCAACAAGCAGACTCCCACCAGCTTATCCCCGAAGGATGAATCTAGAAGAGGCCCAGCTTGACCCCAGGCCCCCATGCCCACACATTTTCTCCCTTGCCCAACTATTCTCTCCCTTACCCCGGGTTTTCTGTCCATCCCCATGGGGTCCAGTTTCACCCTCCTCTTCCACCCATGTCTTTTATTCGGCATCCTCCCTGTCCATCCATTTATCACTCTCTAAGACAGCGGGTCCTCTTGTCAAGCAGACTTTCTCCAGATCGATGCTTTACATCTGTGTCATCTCGGGCACACGTCTCCCAGGCTTGGCATAGGCTGGCTTCCTTGGTGGTGTATTCACCTGTAACCTTCAGATATGGAGAGCTGGGCACGGTTCCAAGGGCCCTGACCTGCGGACCCCGCTCTCTGCTCATCAGCTGTCCGTCTCCCGAGTCTGCCTGGGGCTACAGCTCCCGGTCGCAGTTTGTGGTTGCCCTTTCTTACTCTCTTGTGGGAAGCAATTGATAGAGCGCTTCCTCACGGCCCACTTCACATGCACCAGGAGCCCCCAAACCTAAGGGCTGGCAGAGGTTAGACGCCAAAGAATGCTAAGCTAGTGCCAGCAAGATGGTTCAGGGGAGGGTAAGGGCACTGGCTGCCAAGCCTGACACCCTGAGCCTGATCGCCGGGACCCACATGGTGGGATAGAACCAATGCCTGCACATTGTTCTATGAGCTACACATGCATGAAAAATGTAAAAAAATAAAAATAATGCTAAGCTGATTAAGGGTGAGTATGGATGGAGAAGTTGCATATAATGTTAAGTAGAAAGTTAAGCTGAGGATAGTGGCTTATGCTGGCCATCCCACATGTGGGAGGCTGAAGGAAGAGGATTATTGTGAGTTCAAAGTCAGCCTGGACTATGTAGTGACTTCTGAACCAAGCTGGGATTCAGAGTGAGGCTCTGCTTCAGAATCGAACCTCGCACTGCCACCCATGAGTCTATGACTGGGTGACAGCCATGGTGAACACTGGATGTATCTCCTTTCGGGTCTTCTATTCACATCTATACAGAATTGCAGTCATAAGTCTATCCAGTCCACCCCTAGAAGCTTTTTGCAAGTCCAAGGAAGCATCACTGTGTGTCTCATGATATGGGACCTCAGCTCTGTGAGGGTAAAGGTCGTTCCAGCCTCCTACAGGCAGTCTGATCCTAGACCAGACCAGGCTTGCTTCCTCTGAGAACCCAGGGCTGTTTCCTCGGTGGTTCACCAGCTTCAAGCCCAACTCCAGACAGAGGTCTCCTCTTCACCTTTGTAGTAACTCTACTTACTGGGTCTTACTCTTTGCTCTGGAACACTGCCCCCACCTGGCTGTTAGCTGCAAGGACAGCCTAGATTCCATCTCCAGGGAGCAGAATCTACCTCTTTTCTCTGTTTCCTGGACGACCCACTTTTGTCGTTGTGTTTTTCCATTTAGAATTCAGGACATTTCTCTTTCACAGGAAGGTCCAGAGGCTCTTGGCTCCTGCTTGCTTGCAAAAGGTGGCTGGTGCATACAGATGGCCATGTCCCTTGGATTGCCTGAAAGCATTACCTGGGCCATCATGGTCCCAGAAAGGCAGGAGGAGGAAGTGTGTATGTGTGTGTGTGTGTGTGTGTGTGTGTGCAGGCAAAGGCGATCTCATCCTGTTGGGACTGTAGCACTGGAAGACTAGAAGGACCTGACTCTGTCTCCCCTGCCTGGTAACACTTCCCAGGGCATGGCAGCGCTTTGCTCCAGGCACCTTAGCGACACAGTGTGCCATGGGTGGAAGGTTTTGCTTATGACATGAATGTCACATACCCTTTGTCTCCCCACCCCAAACTCCAACTCCCAGTAGGTTTCTCTTAGTTCTTCCTCCACCCAGAAGCTTTCTCTCTCTAGGCCCTTTGTCCCACATTCTTTTAGCACAGGGCATTTCCATCATGCCTCAGGGCCCATGTTCTCTGGCTTCCTTAAGTTGTCCCCCTCTCCAGAGGGCACTGCCTATCTGTTCCTTGTATTTGATGTAACAGAGCTACCGACTCAAATGGTGACCAGTCCATGCCAGATCCCGAGGTGACTCCCGGCAGTTAGTGTTTGCCCTTAGAAGATGAATGTTTGAGAGGGATGGCTAGGGACTTGGGTATGTGGACCAACATGTCTTAGGGCTAGAAAAGGAGTCAGGAGACAAGGAATGTTGGCTTCTGGCCATGGTCCTTGGTAGTGTTATTTGTCCCCTTGCCTGGGGCTTTCCAAATGACAGGGGTGCCTGGTCCCCATGAGGGTTAGCACCCACTACCACTTGCTCTACTTTAGACACCAAGGATAGAAGCTTCTGCAGGCAGGAGTTGGGGCCACTTGTACCCTTCCTGCTGTCCGAAGGCTGAGTGGGCTCTAGCTGGTTCTTCTACACCCCCCTTCTTGGGATACTTGCTGGCCGCATCTTCCTTTGTTCCCATTCAGAGATCCCAAGGCATGGAGTAGCTAGTCACCTTCTTTGGTACCATGGAAGCAGATTGTGGACCTCCAACCCTGCTTCTTCTGGGTGTTTCGTACAGACTGGAAAGATGACAAGCAAGTAGTAGGACCCAGAAATAAGTGAGGTGGCACAGAGTGACGTGGCTCTCTCTAGGGAAAGGAGGAGGTGGTGCAGACAATAACAGGGTTCCACTAGTATACCTCCCAGTGGTCCCCGAGGGGCCATTTAAACAGGCCAGAGAGACCTTAAATCATTGCAATGCTTCTGGTGGCTTCCATCATAAAATTTTGTGACTTAGCACCTCAGGGACTCAGGGTAGAAAGAAGTGTGGAGAGGGAACGTGGACAGGAGCTCTGTGGACAGGCTTACACCAGGCTTAGGTTGGCTTGAGCTGTTGGAGGAGTCCCACAGTCCCATTGGGCTGCACTGTGAAGTCTGGCCTCTGTGTTGGGAAGGGAACAT
The DNA here is from genome assembly GCF_900095145.1 of Mus pahari. Classification (NCBI taxonomy): domain Eukaryota; kingdom Metazoa; phylum Chordata; class Mammalia; order Rodentia; family Muridae; genus Mus; species Mus pahari. The sequence continues at coordinate 51,194,434 of NC_034591.1, forward strand.
AAGGCTAGAAGAAGCAATCTTTTTTTCTCTCCTCCCTAGTTTCCGACTTTGGTCCCAGAGACACTGTCAAGTTGTGTGTCCTGAAGATTAGAGGAGGTAACGGCTGAAGTTTTAAAGATGCCCAAGGTCCACACTAGCTCCTTAGCTATTCCAGTAGACACTGCTTCCTCTCCCTTGAACCCCCCACCCCTTTCTCCCTTAATCGAATGCACAAGACTAAACTCAACTTAATTAGGAGGATTATGTGTCTTATAAATTTAATGTTTAATATTCAAGCTGCCGCTCCCCCTGGCATATTTATTAAAGATGTCCTGAGGGGAATGTTAATGGGCCATGATGTCATAAATACTTAGACCAAAAGATGCTGGAGGCAGGGAAGAGAGAAGTGAAGGAACTAGATCACATTAAAAACCAGAAAGGAATTACATTCTTCTCTTGGATTGGGCTTGCGATGGAAGCAGCTGGGGTTTTAAGATAGGAGGACATCAAGATGAAGAACCGGGAGCTGGGTTCTTGTCCAAAGCTGAGTGACAATGAGGGACCATGTCTGTTGGCTGTGTTGGACCAGTTTTGGATCTAAGTATGCGTGGTGCTTTCAAGAGGCCAAAGCAAATGTTTGAATGAGGAATGCCCGTAATGTCCCAGGCAGGCGCCACACCCATTTGGGTCATCTCTGGTCCCCTCGAAGCAGCCTCAATGACATCTGATGTCGAAATAACATTGGGATGGAGGGAAAGAGATTCTCCCAGGGCTTTGCAGAGGCGGACACACCCATCTCCAGACCCTGGGAAGAATTTTCTGGTGACTAGATTCCTAGTCTCCAAAACTTTCCAGGCTTGGCTGATTCACAGATCTCTCTTTCCTGATGGAGTTGATGTCTCCAGCAGTTCTGAGAGAGAGGGATGAGTGTCCCACACCGCTCCCTGGTGACGTCGTGAACTGAGGTTCCTTTGAGAATGTAAAAGGCAATTGGCTGTGTGGATCATAGATCAATCTAGTTAGGCCATCCTGCATCCAGTTCAGTGGTCCAGTTCTCCCTCAGCTCAGCATGCTTTGACCTCTTAGAGTGCTGGGTGAAAGCTGCCATTTTCAGGGTCAGGAGCCTTCTTATTGTTGCTGTAGATGCTGCTTCTCTGCTGCCCCCTTGGGGAAGGATGTCTCATAGACCCAGAGGCACCAGTTGGGCCTCACCATCACGCATGCTGTTTCTGAGAACACGTAGCATCCATGAGTGTTTTTATTAGCATCTTGCTCACTTTATTGATATTTCTTTCTTTCCTTTGAAAGATTTATTTCCTTTTATTTTATGTGTATAAGTGTTTTCCTGGATCTATGTATGTGACTGGTATCACTGAAGGGTAGAAGAGGACATCAGGCCCCCTGAAATTAGAGTTACAGATAGTTGTGAGTCTCCCAATGAATGCTGGAAACCCAGTATCTTAGTCAGGGTTTCTATTCCTGCACAAACATCATGACCAAGAAGCAAGTTGGGGATAAAAGGGTGTATTCAGCTTACACTTTCCACATGGCTGTTGATCGCCAAAGGATGCAGGACTGGAACTCAAGTAGGTCAGGAAGCAGGAGCTGATGCAGAGGCCATGGAGGGATGTTCCTTACTGGCTTGGTTGCATTGACTTGCTCAGCCTGCTTTCTTATAGAACCCAAGACTACCAGGCCAGGGATGGCACCACCTACAAGGGGCCCTCTTCCCTTGATCACTAATTGAGAAAATGCCTTACAGCTGGATCTCATGGAGGCATTTCCCCAACTGAAGCTCCTTTCTCTGTGATAACTCCAGCCTGCGTCAAGTTGACACAAAACTAGCCAGTATGCCCAGTCTGGGTCCTCCAGAAGAGCAGTGAGTGCTCTTAACTGTTGACCTGTCTCTTTAGTGTCTGACTCAGATGTAGCCATCTTTTCCCTCCACAGGGAAATCGAGGGGAGGAGCATGAACTCCCCAACACAGGTCCACAACAATGTTCCTGAAAGGGACCTTGTTTCCCCCCCTCCCCCCCTTGATTTCTGTTGATACAAACCAATTTAGGGATGGCCTTGTGACTGTAGTTGAGGTAGGGCTTTCTTGTGTTTCTGGAAGCTTCTTTGTGAATGTAGGGGTAACTTGGGCTGATTGTTTCCAGCTGTGAAGCTTTATCTGCGACTCTGCAAGCAGAGGCAACTGGAGTGCCATTCAGGCTCTTGAGAGATTTCTGTATCTGGAATGCTCTGCTCACAGTCGCCCATGCAGACACCATGCCCAGTTTCATTCCTTTTACTAGCTTATACACCGTGTGCATGTGAGTACATGTGTGTGCATGGGCACATAGGGACTTTGTCTGAAGAGAGACAAGCAAAAATCTGTCTTCCTTCAGGATCTGGCCTTGGTGGGGAGGCGACCCTAGATCCCTTGGGTCAATGTGACCTAGCATCAGAGGGCAGGGACAGAGCAGTGGAGAGAGCTATGAACATCTGGCATGGCTGACAGTGGCTACCAGGGAAGGCTTCCTCAGTAAGTGAGGTCTAAGTTGGGACTTGAAAGCTGTGCAGGATTTAGGTGGACTAGGGAATGGGGAAACACAGTCCGGGGATGGCATGGGCACAGGCTCAGAGGGCAGACGTACATTGCAGCAATGATAGAGGAGAGATCAGAGGGCAGGGCAAGGTTCGAAGGCTAGGGATAAAGGGATGGCCAGGCCTGATGACGGAGGGCCTGTCACCAGGAAAGGACTTTACCCCAAGGACAAAAGCTCCCAGTGAATACCACAGATGCTCACCAAATCCATTTGCAGGAACAAAACAGCTCACCTGGGTAAAGAGATGGTGGGAGCCTGTCTCAGAGTCAAGGAGACCAGAAGTGGGCTATTTTTCTGCTCTCTTGTCCTATCTGCCACTAGCTGAGTCCAGGGTGGAGAAACAGGTGACATGGTCTGAACAAGCAGCAGACAGCACCAGAGAAAAATAGGCAGCTTTGAGAAACATCAAATTCCTTGTTTACTTGCTCAAATTCCATATTGTGAGAAAAACTAGAGGTCCACAACAGGGCAGGCACTTCTCTGCCTGAGACATCCCTGGGCCCCACATGTTTCCCAGCAAAGACAGAAGAGCGCAGACCCTAGTCCCGTAGCCCTAGGGTCAGGGCTTAAGTGATTGTGGTTGAATTTCTGTGGCAACTCAAATCAAGTTTGGTTTTGGCCTGGCAGAATGCAAGGGATAGTGGCACCCCTGGGGGGAGGGGTGAACAAAGGCGTTTGTGGCTCTGACTCAGAGCAGAGGAAGGGATGTTGTCCCTGTAGTCAGAGCTATCCTGAGTTTCGGTTGAAAAGTGTCATGATGTCATCATGGAACACAAAGCCTGTGAGTCCCTCAAGACGTGCCTGAGAATCCTGAGATCCGAAGGAGAAGGGAGGTGCCAAGTATGTGGGAGATGAGCATGCAAGTCATATTGGGGAATTATCCTAGGAGACCATGAAGGAGCTCTGTGGCTGGGGTAGAGGGCATATGTCGGGGGTGGGGGACCTCTGTGCAGTTCACTGAGCATGTCCTGGAGACATTATGGGTTCCAATCTCTGTGGAAGAACCTCCTTTTGTCCCCTGCTCATGGTAAACTGGCAGCCTGGTGTCCTGAGGACATTCTTCTCCTTGTCTCTACCCTTCCAGAGGGTGAGAAGACAGAGGCCTGGGAACTGCCTTCTCCTGACCCAACCCTCTTAGGGAATTTACAGCCTGGAGCTACATCTTAGCTAGGATGGCTATTTATGATCAAAGGCCTTGACCAAAGTAAGCCAGAGAGGAAAGGATTTATTTGGTTTACACGTCCACATCTGGTCATCGAGGAAATTAGGACAGGAGCTCACACAGGGTAGGAACAGAGACTCAGGAGCTGATCCAGAGGCCAGGAAGGAATGCTGCTTCTTGGTTTGCTCCTCATGGCTTGCTCGTCCTGCCTTCTTATGGAACGGATGGCACCATTCGAAGTGAGCTGGGCCCTCCCCCATCACTCACTAATTAAGAAAATGCCCTACAGGCTTGCCTACATACAGCTGGATCGTACAGAGGTATTTTCTCAATTGAGGTTCCCACCTTTCAGATGACTCTAGCTTGGGTCAAGTTGACCTAAACTAGCCAGGACAGGTCTTTGCAATTCCTCCCTCTTATCTACATGGTTCTGATGAATCTGAAATGTAGTTTTGGGGACCTCTTTTTGTCCTCACCCCTTGTTGAATTTGTAGCACAGGGTTTCAGAGACCTCTTCATCCTGTTCCCAGCCTCTCGGTGAACTTGAAGCACAGGGTTCCAGAGCTCTTTCCTTTCATCTCTGACCTCTGGATCCGTATTCACCGATAGCTGCCTTAGAAGGCTTTGGTGATTTCCTGGGGAGAGTCTGGAATAACATCCCGAAGCTGGAGAAACTGCAGTGAACAGTGTCCGGAAGCCCACGAGCCTCAGAGTTCCTTCCCACACTCTATTGCTAAGTTGTCACCCTCTTTTCCTCTTGGTGACATCTTGAGTTAAGAAATGAGAAAAGAAGGCTGAGGAGCTGACATTGAATGTTCTTAGCTGCCATTTGCATGCTCTGCCACGAGCTAAGCTTGATGAGCAAGAGTATGATATTTCTGCTCAGTTAGAGTGGGTCTCATCTGGGAGTCTTTGGGAGGGAGACCTAGCTTGGCTTTGGGATGGACTGTGTATTTTATATACTTCAATAGCCTTGTTTTGCACAAGAAAACCAAGAAGAAGGAAGACCAACGTGTGGATACTTCATTCCTCCTTACAATAGGGAACAAAATACCCATGAAAGGAGTTACAGAGACAAAGTTTGGAGCTAAGATGAAAGGATGGACTATCCAGAGACTACTCCACCCGAGGATCCATTCCATCATCAGCCACCAAACCCAGACACTATTGCACATGCCAGCAAGATTTTGCTGAAGGGACCCTGATATAGTGGTCTCTTGTGAGGCTATGCCAGAGCCTGGCAAACACAGAAGTGGATGCTCACAGTCAGCTATTGGATGGAACACAGGGTCCCCAATGGAGGAGCTGGAGAAAGTACCCAAGGAGCTGAAGGGGGCTGCAACCCTGTAGGTGGAACAACAATATGAACTAATCAGTACCTCTGAGCTCGAGTCTCTAGCTGCATATGTAGCAGAAGATGGCCTATTCGGCTATCACTGGGAAGAGAGGCCCCTTGGTCTTGCAAACTTTATATGCCCCAGTATGGGGAATGCCAGGGACAAGAAGTGGGGGTGGGTGGGTAGGGGAGCAGGGTGGGGGGAGGGTATAGGGAACTTTCAGGATAGCATTTGAAATGTAAATAAAGAAAATATCTAATAAAAATGAAAAAAAAAAAGCCTTGTTTTGTTGCTTCCTTGGGACAGAGACTGACATGATTCTCAAAGGCCTGATGTCAGAAGTATGGCTTTATATTTACAGTCTGTGATACAGGAGGCAGGAAGGTGGGACCCCATTTCCCCCTTTTTTTCCTGCATCTGTGATTGGCATTCTTAGGTCAGTTAGCAGTCCAGGCCTTAGCCTCAGAGTCCCAGCTACTCCATGGAGGTGGATACCTGTGTGGAAAGCAGAGAGGGAGGGGATGACCCTGGCCTGGCTTGAGTATCTGTTCTGCAAGAGTGTGTCGCATAGTGTGCTCACATGCAAGGGCGTGGTTGGCATGTACACTGCACAAACCAGGAAAACCAATAACACCCGACTGAAGTCATGAAGCTGACTCCTTCCATCAGGGAAGACAAATAGAAAGGGAAAAGAAATAACTCCAAATGTGAAACAATAGCAATCTAATTACTATTACTAATTTATAAAGGAAGCGATGTTTCACCAGGTAATGGGACTATATCAAGGAAGGGACAACCTCAGAACAAAGGATAATTTACCAAGCAAGGTCAGTTGACGGATTTACATGTATACACCTCACAAACCTCAAGCACACCCCCACCACCGCACACAACATATACCACCCTACCACATACCCCAACCCACTTGACATCCTACTCCACCACACACCCAACCCCACTCTTCCACAGCACATACCGCACCCTATGCATACTGCATCCAAGATCCAGGGATATGGAGAGAGACTGGGGAATGATTTGATGTAAGCATTTCTGGGCTGAGAGACACCAGGTTGGAGAATCTTCTCAAAGCAGACTAGACTCCTCATGAGAAATCATCAATGCTCGACTCAGAAAGGGAGGTGCGGAAGAGGGAGAGTCACCAGTTACTCACTGAAGGCCGGACACAATGTTCCCCAGAGAATGAGCTTCCATCCCTGTGTGTAGCACACCCTCGGCACTACTCTTCTCATTGCTGTGAACAAATGGAGGGCATGAAGCCACGTTACAGGGGAAAGTTTATTTTGGCTCTTGGTTTGGGGGGCTACAGTCCATCGTGGCAGGCAGGGGAGCTGCGGAGGCAGGCATTGGGGGCAGCAAAGGCAGGGGAAACTTGCTTACATGAGAGTGGATCAGGAAGTGGAGAGGGGAGTTCATGTGACTTTCTCAGCTCATGGAACAGAGTCACCCACGTTCAGGGTCATTCTTCCCTGCTTAGAGTTAAATCTTTTTGGAAACACCCTTATAAACATACCCAAAGGTATGCCTCATTAATGTGCAACGTGTTTCTTAAAATTTTTAAAAACAACTTATTTGGTTTGCTTTATGTGTATGAATGTTTTCCTGCATGTATGTATGTGTCCCGTATACATGCCTGGTTTCCATAAGGGTCAGAAGAGGGCATCTGATTTCTTGGAACTGAAATTACAGATAAAATGATCCCACAGGTGCTGGGAATCGAACCGTTGTTCTGCAAGTACAACCACTGAGACCTCTCTTTAGCCCCTGAGGTGTTTCTCAACTCAATTAATAATCATATCCCTTTATTGTGGCAGTCAGGGACACTTCCTACTTCTTGAGGATGGACTGGATTTGCATGTCCAGAAAGAAACTCCGCTCAAGTTGAAGGCCTGGGCACAACAACTTTAAGAGCCTTCAGCTGAGAAATGCCAGGTCCAGAGCTCCCTGCAGCCAGCCTGCTCCCTGGCTTCTGCTTGCTGGGTCTCTCCTTGACCTCAGGTGACAGGCTAATAACAGACTCCCTAGGGAAAGCCAGATCTTGGCCGATCCTCTGCAGAGATATTTCCCATTGGTTCAGCTTTATTTGTGGTTCCCACCAGCTGACTTACACTGCCTTTCTGTGCGTTCACAGTAAGCTCTGACCAGGTCTCAAATGGGAAAATGCCCAGCAAAATCTCAATTTTCTACAGAGATTCTGTATCATCCATGAAATGAAAGTTTTGTTCCTTTGAAAGATCTTTAATCAGAGCACAATGCACAGGTGGCAGAGAAGGCATCTGGATTCTTAGTGGTTCCAGGGACAAAACCGTCCGAATTAAAGCACATGAGAGCCCACATATCCTGTATACTGATGCATGTCTACATCACATGTGTGCACGGGTATGTGCTGAGTTGGGTTGAGGAGGACAGGAAGACTTAAGGAGACAGCCACTTTTCATTCTGTCACTGAAGAACTCTGGAGGGGAAAGTCGACTTAGGTCAACTCTGCCTTTTAAGTTAGGGTGGGACCTTGGGCAAGCCACTTCAATTCTGGGAACTCCATCCATGAAATGGACACAAGAGATCTAAGGCATGAAATTGAAACCATTACAGGCTCAGACAGAAAGGGATTTTATAAGGAGAAGGAGGTGTTTATATCACCGGAATAGCAAGAAGAAAGGATTTGAAGGCCACCCGGCCAGGAAACTGCTGCTGTCTACACAGACGCCGTCATAGTACCTCATAGTCCTGAAGCTAGTGACAAGACCGTGGGCTCTGGAGTGTACCCCAGCAGCACTGATGGTCCACCTGTAGTCCTACCTCTCCGCTGCAGAGGGCTGGTGTCTTCCAGGCTCCAGGCTTCAGGCTCCAGGCCTGGAACTAATATCTCAATAGGCAGATGGTGAGCAGAGTTTAGCTCTGTAGTTGCCAGAGGTGGGAGACTCCATCCGAGCACTGGGTAAGTCTTTTTTTTCCCAGAGTCCCACGATTCTGGTAGGGAGACTGTACCTGGTGGGTCTCAGTAGAAAAGACCATCTTTTAGAAAAGATGGTCTCCCATCTTCCAGGGTGGCCTTGAATTCATTTTGTCGTGACAGATGACCCTGGTCTCCTTATCCTCCTGTCTCACCCTCCCCAGCGTTTGTGAGATTGATTATAACACTTGTGCCACCATGCCTAGTTTATGAGGTGCTTAGACTCCAACCCAAGGCTTTGCACACACCGGGAAAGCACTCTACCGATTGTGGTACCTATCTCCAGCCCCAGAATTCTCACTTTTTAAAGATTCTGCTGATTGTGCCGTTGCTCTTGCCATACTTTGTCTGATTAGCCTCTGTTCATAGTCCACATCCCCAAAGGGGCAAAGAGTCCTCCAGGCTGGTGGAACCACAATGTTCCCTGAGTGTCACTTCTGAGGGGAGAGGGTGAGGAGGGAATCTGCCAGTTTATGTCTCTTTTCAGGATTCTACTCATCCCAAGTCTCACCCTTGTGTAAGAATAAAGATTAGAATTTTAGGAGCTTAGAAGATGGCTCAGTTGCTACAATGCTTGCTGATTTTGGATTTCCAGTATTCAAGTCAATGCCGGGTGGGTGTAGTGGCCTACCTGTAATCAAGCAGTCTGGAAGTACAGATGGGGTTCCTGGGGAGACAGGGGATCCCTGGGGCAAGCTTGTTAGACCAGGTTTAAGTGATAGTTCTTCTTTCAATAGGCAAGGTGGAACGTGATCAAGAAAAACACCCAACATTAACCTCCGCCTTCCAAGTGTGTAACACATATGTGCACATGCATCTGCACACACACACACAGAATTGGAAGAAGAGAGACAAAGTTCAGAGGAAGATAAGTTCTCCGTGTTCACACAAAGGCTTTGGACCCATTACTGGAGCACATGGGGCCCCTGCTACCCAGGAGGCTGTGAGTTCAGCAGGGCTCCTATCTCGGGCAGCAGGGAGAAGCAGGTGGCTCCATTCTCTGTCTCTCCTCTCCGCTTCCTTGCCCACCAGTGCAGTCCAGAGATAATGAGCAGAGCAGAGGGCAGGAGCCTGCTGATGCTGTTGTATTGTGAGGAGTAGGAGACAGAATGGAATGGAATTTAAACACCGTTTGATGAGAAACCTTCCCCATGCCTGCGTCAGTCCTCCAAATTGGCACTAATTGCCACCTCCTCCCAACACACCTGTCGACAGAGCGGCAGGAAGGGACTGGCTGCCTCTCTTTTAAAAGCCAGTTCCCCTTCTAAGTGGTGATGGTGATTGGCAAGTAGGGGATATGGGGAGAGTAAGGTAAGGGGGCTCCGCTGGGGACCCGGGGACATATGGAAGGCTCTAGTGGGGTGCCCCCACACCCCATCTGCTGCCCCTTGAATCTGCAGGTCTCTTTCTGAGAAAGGGCTGGGAAGCAGACTTCCTTTTCCAAAGGCCAGCATGCTACAGAGGTTAAGTGGTTGTTCCACACGTGAGTCCTGGGGTGGGACTCTCTCTGTGGTGCTCCTGAGTCTCATCCTTGGGCACACCTGGTTATGAACACGGATTGTTCCAGTTGAGGAAGCATCAGGAGATAAGCTTCTATTTTCAATGAAGACTTGTATAGGCTTAATAGAGCCCCAGAAGCAGCAAGAGGGTAGAAGGCTACCTCCGAATGGTTAAGGGGACCACTTTGTCTCAGTTCCATCATGTTGCCTCTTAGGGACAGTGTTACCTTCACTCTCCATTGGAGGGGAGAGGCTCCGGTGGTCTGAAGTTCTAGGTCTTCCATGCGCCTCTCCCCTCCCTCTCTTCCTCTTCTCCCCCTCCTTTTCCTCCATACTCTGCCTTCAGAGATCATGTATTCTTTCTGGCATTCCTTTTCTGTTTTTATTAACTTAAATGCTATTTAATTTTTATTTATGGTTATTTATGTTTACACCTCTCAGTTTGTCTATCTGTC
>NC_034591.1:51207140-51209492 GCF_900095145.1 Mus pahari
TGCCTCAGGCTTCCAAGCTTACAAACAACTATTTCTCTGGACATAAGTTGCATGAATCCCAGGCCTTAAATTTCATTTTGAATTTCATTCCCCTTCAAACTCAAGACCTTTGGAAGAGCAGTCAGTGCTCTTCCCCACTGAGCCATCTTGCCAGCCCATGCTATCTTCTTTTATGTTTCTGATACAGAATTTGAATCCTCTGGAAAGATTTTACTCTCCTTTGCATCCCTTTGTGACTTCCAGGAAAGGATTCTTCCTCTTGGAGTCTCAAGGACAGATGAGTTTCCTTTGAGAGATTCTGTCCAATTTCATGGTGCTGCCTTGTGGTTTCGAGAACCCCGACTCTTGTCATGGCTGCTCTCAGCTATAGCCAGAAGCTGGCTGTGGTCCCCCTTCCGTCCTCGGCATTGCCTAACAGCTCTCTATGCCAGTTGGAAGCAGCCATATTTGGTGTATGTGCTCATGGTAACTCCTGTACCGGGTGCCAGGCTCCCGGAGAAGATCTGAGATTCTGGAGGAGTCAGGGTTCCTCTTGCTAGTGGTTAGAACAGGATCTCCTACTTCCTGAGATGGAGAAGGAATGCTTTTGTCACCCTGTTCACAGGCTGCTGCCTTTTCTTAGGCTGCTAGGGCTACAGTCACCTGCCGCTGCTGGGGCTGCTGGGCCCACAGCTTTTAGGGAGTGTTGCCTGAATCAACTCAACAAAAGAGGGATGAGTATCACTCCAAACAAGGAGAAATCAATTAATATTCTTGGAACTAACTCTCTTAGCTGTATCATCTGTCATCAGGAAGCCAGTGCAAATGGTGAAAATTCAGATAAAGACTAGAGCAGCAGGCCATTCCTTTCAAGCTGGGATGCTCTGCTTGGGGAGGTCTTGAGGAGCTGACACTTCACCATTACCCTTACATGCTAATTACCAACTTTAGAAAACACCTGAGGATGTCATTAATAACACCACCTGCCATGCATATTATACTTACTTCTGGGAACTCTGATGACAGAGAATGCATGATTTCATTTATTGTCACTGATGTGCTAGAAGGTGGCACCTCCCCCAGCCCCTTTCAGATGCAGATCCAGAGGCCAGGGAGATCATTGCATGTTAATGGCTAAATCAAGTTTCAGTCCCAAGCCTCCTTTGTTGAATTTAACAGCCTCTTGAAGGTAGGTCTCCTTAGAGAGACTTCCTGTCACCAGGACTGTTTTGCATGCTCTAGGAGAAGGTGGGTAAAATATCAGATGCTCAATAGATCTTTTTTTTCCAAGGTAGCTGCTAAACTGGTATCTGTGCTGGTTGACTTCACGAGGGCTGTTGTTGAAGGGCTAGTGGTAGCCAGACTCTTCCCATAGTGCAGATGGGTAGGAAGCCAGTCTACAGCTGTGGTGTTTACACTGTTTGCCAAGCTGGACTGCCAAGTTCTGCCTCGTGGGTTCTGGCACATGGTCTTCACTCAGCATCTGTAAAGGGTCCAGCCAGGATCCGCTAATGATGGATCTGTACAGACATGGCCCTGCCCTTGGTGAGTCTGTCTGAACCAAAGAACATGTCCCTTGGTCATCAGATGCATTGGCAGTGATTCAGGTCGTGATGGAAGAGAGGACCAAGCTTTCATCACTGACACCCTTTCCATACCCACCCCTTTGAAAACCCATGAGCAGAGACTTTCCTGATGCCATGTTAGAAGAGATGCAGTAAAATCATGTGTGACCCCATTTAGTATTAGCACTGTATTAGATACTTTCCCCATTATGACAAAACACCCTCCAAAAGTGACTGGAGAGGAAGAGAGGCTTAATTTTGACTCATAATTTGGGGATTGTGGTAGTTTGAATAGGAAAGGGCTCCCCAGACTCCTTCATTTGAATGCTTGGCCCTGGGGGGGGTAGGGTGGGGGGCATTATAGGAGGTGTGACCTTGTTGGAGTAGGTGTGGCCTTGTTGGAGGAAGTATCAATGTGGGGTCAGACTTTGAGATCTCAGGAGCTCAAGTCAGTTCTTTCCCAGCTGCCTGAGGATCAAGATGTAGAACTCTCCTTCTCCAGCATCAGCATGTGTCTACCTGCATGCTACTATGTTTCCCACCATGATGATTTTTATATTTTGGGCAGATAAACCAAGCAGCAGACCAGGCCAAGGTGTTCCACGTGGGAGAGGTTTAGTATGCGGGAGTGGGGGAGCAGCGAAGCGGGTAGAAGGGTAGAGAAGAGCAGAGAGAGAGACGAGGGGCTGGCTTCCTCTCTTATACAGAAAATGACGTCACACCAGTGAGGGCGGGAACTGAGCCAAGTGGGTTGTGGGAGAGAAGGTCGTTGTCCTGGCAACACAGGTCAAGGGTCACATGGCTAGGC
>NC_034591.1:51211302-51252274 GCF_900095145.1 Mus pahari
GTTGATGCTTTCCCTTTATTATCCTTTGAAGGGCTGGATTCATGGATAGATATTGTGTGAATTTGGTTTTGTCATGGAATACTTTGGTTTCTCCAAGACAGCATTTTTAATAAATGGTGCTGGCACAACTGGCTGTCAGCCTATAGAAAAATGTAAATTGACTCATCCTGATCTCCTTGTACAAAGCTCAAGGACATTCTCATAAAAGCAGATACACTGACATTTATAGAGGAGAAAGTGGGGAAGAGCCTCAAACACATGGGCACAGGGGAAAAGTTCCTGAACAGAACACCAATGGCTTATGCTCTAGGATCAAGAATCTACAAATGGAACCTCACAAAATTGCAAAGCTTCTGTAAGGCAAAGGACACTGTCAATTGGACAAAACAGCAAACAACAGATTGTGAAAAGATCTTTATCAATTCTACATCCAATAGAGGGCCAATATCCAATATATACAAAGAACTCAAGAAGTTAGACTCCAGAGAATCAAATAACCCTATTAAGAATGGGGTATATAGCTAAACAAAGAATTTTCAGCTGAGGAATATCTAATGACCTAGAAATACCTAAATAAATGTTCAACATCCTTATTCATCAGGGAAATGTATATCAAAACAACCCTGAGATTCCATCTCACACCAGTCAGAATGGCTAAGATCAAAAACTCAGGTTACAGTAGATACAGGCAAGGATGTTGGAGAAATAGGAACACTCCTCCATTATTGATGGGATTGCAAGCTGGTACAACCACTTTGCAAATCAGTCTGGAGGTTCCTCAGAAAATTGGGCATAGTATTACCTGTGGATTCAGCTATACCACTCCTGGGCATATACCTAAAAGATTCTCCAACATATAACAAGGACACATGTTCCACTATGTTCATAGCAGCCTTATTTATAATAGTCAGAAGCTGGAAAGAATCCAGATGTCCTTCAACAGAGGAATGGATACAGAAAATGTGGTACATTTATACAATGGAGTACTACTCAGCTATTAAAAATGATGAATTCATGAAATTCTTAGGCAAATGGATGAAATTAGAAAATATCATCCTGAGTGAGGTAACTCAATCACAAAATAACACACATGTTATGCATTCACTAAAAAGTGGATATTAGCCCCAAATTCAGAATACCCAAGATACAATTCACAGACCACATGAAGCTCAAGAAGGAAGACCAAAGTGTGGGTGCTTTGGTCCTTCTTAGAAAGTGGAACATGGGAGCAAATATGGAGACAAAGTGCAGAGCAGAGACTGAAGGAAAGACCATTCAGAGATTGTCCCACCTGGGGATTCATCCCATATACAGACACCAAACCCCCAACACTATTGTGGATGCCAAGAAATGCTTGCTGAAAGGAGCCTAATATAGCTGTCTCCTGAGAGGCCCTGCCAGAGCCTTACAAATACAGAGGTAGATGCTTGCAGTTAACCATTGGACTGAGCGTAGGGTCTTCAATGGAGGAATTAGAGAAAGGACTGAAGGAGCTGAAGAGGTTTGCAACCCCATAAGAAGAACAACAATATCAACCAACCTGACCCCTCAGAGCTCCCAGGGACTAAGCCACAAACCAAGGACTACACATGACTCCAACTGCACATGTAGCAGAGGATGTCCTTGTCAAGCATCAATGGGAGGAGAGGTCTTTGGTCCTATGAAGGCTTGATAGATGCCCCAGTGTAGGGAAATCGAGGGTGGAGAGGTGCAAGTGGGTGGGTGGGAGGAGGAACACCTTCATAGAAGCAGGGCAAGGGGGATGGGATGGGGGTTTCTAGGAGGGGGGAAACTGGGAAAGGGGATAACATTTGAAATGTAAATAAAGAAAATAGCCAATAAAAATTATTAAAAGAAAAAGAAAAAGAGAAAGCAAGCAAGCCAGTAATCAGCACCCCTCCATGGTCTTTGCATGAGCTCCCACCTTTAGGTTCTTGTCATGTTTGAGTTCCTGTGCTGACTTCCTTCAGTGATGGACCTCATTGTGTAAGTGTAAACTGAAGAATCCCTTTCCTCTTCAGCCTGCTTTTTGGTTATTGTGTTTCATTGCGGCAATGGAAACACTAAGACAGTAGAATGTATTGAATTCTAAGATGTAAGATATAATGATACTTTGAGCTTCGTTAGTATCTGTTGTAATGTTCCCCTTGCATCTATCATTTTGTTAAGCTGGGTCTTCTCTTTCTTCTGGTGAGGCTAAGGGTATGTCAATTTGTTTATCTTTTCAAAGGACCAGCTCTATGTCTCCTCTGATTTTAAGATTTCTTTCAATTTATTGCTTTGGTGGTAAGTTTGTTCTCTCTGATTTGTATCTTTTTAAATTTTATTTGTAAAAATGTGTGTGTGTGTGTGTGTGTGTGTGTGTGTGTGTATACACCATGTGTGTGCAGGAGCTCATGGATGCTACAAGAGGGCATCAGATCCCCGGGAGCTGAGAACTGAACTTAGGTCCTCTAGAAAAGCAGCAAGCTCTTTTAACCACTGAACTACCTAGCCCTTCTGATTTCTTAATGTCAGCATTTAGAGGTATAAACAATCCTCTTAGGATTGTTTTTATTGTATCTCAGAGGTTCTGGTATATTGTGTTTTCATTTTCATTTGACTCTAGAAGTGCTTTTTTTTTTTTTAAAAGAAATTTCTTTCTTGTTTTCTCCAAGAACCCATTCATCCATCACCCGATAGTATGTTGTTTGATTTGCATGAGTTGATGTATCCTCTGGAGTTTATCTTGCTGTTGATCTATAGTTTTATTCCATTGTGATCAGGTAGAATACGAAGATTGATTTCAACTTTCCTGTATTTCTTAAAATTCAAGTAGTGTTCTTTTTTTTCATTTTTATTAGATATTTTCTTTATTTACATTTCAAATTCTATCCCAAAAGTTCCCTATACCCTCCCCCCGCCCTGCTCCCCTGCCCACTCACTCCCACTTCTTGGCCCTGGCATTCCCCTCTATGGGGCATATAAAGTTTGCAAGACCAAGGGGCCTCTCTTCCCAACGATGGCCAACTAGGCCATCTTCTGCTACATATGCAGCTAGAGACACGAGCTCTGGGGTTACTGATTAGTTCATATTGTTGTTCCACCTACAGGGTTGCAGACCCCTTCAGGTCCTTGGGTTCAAGTAGTGCTCTAATATACAATCTATTCTGGAGAAGTTCTGTGGGCGTCTGAATTCTGCATGTATTCGGCAGTGTTTGGTTGTGATGTTCTATAGATGTCTGTTGAGTCCATTTGCTCCATGGTGTGACTTAATCCAGATGTTCCTCTTTCTGCTTTTTGTCAGAATGACCTTTCTATTGGTGACAGCGGGGTATTGAGGTCACCTCTATTGTGCTGGGGTTTATCTGTGACTTTAGATCTTGTAGTATTTGTTTTATGAAATTGGGTATACCCATGTTCAGGGTGGAATTACACTAGTAATGCTCCCTTGATAGAATTTTTCCCTTAATCAGTATAACGTGACCTTCCTTATCTTTTTCTATTTGTTTTGGTTTGAAGTCTATTTTATCAGATATTAGACTAGCAACATCTGCTTCTTTCTTAGGTCCATTTGTTGGGCTTAGGTTCCATGTTCACTTTCCCCATCCTTTTACCCTAAGGATGTCTGTATTTTGTGGTAAGGTACATTCCTTGGAGGTAACAAATAGATAGCTCTTGCTTTTTAGTCTATCCAGTGTACTGGCCTGTAACCTTTTGATTGGATCTGAGACCTTCAAAATTCAGTTTTGTTGAAAGTTTTTTATTGTTGTGTTTTTGTTTTCTTTTAATTTCCCCCCTCTTCTTCTCTTTTTTAAGTATTATTCTAGCATGGTTTATTCTTTCTGGTGTCCATGTAGTTAGATTTGTTTTTTCTCTTCAGTATAACACAGTGGTTCTCAACCTTCCTAATGCTGGGACCCTTTAACACAGTTTTTCATGTTGTGGTGACCCCCAACCACAAAATAATTTCACTGCTACTTCGTAACTGTAATTTTGCTATTCTTATGAATCATAATGTAAATATTCGTTATAAAGGGCATTATATATGTTATCCCCAAAGGGGTCATGCCCCACAGGTTTCAAACTGCTGACTGAAAAGATTTCTTCAAGTATCTTCCGTGGAAGCAGCTTGTCCATCATAGATTCTTTTAGTCTGTGAATATCATTGAATTCCCTTTTCTGGGATAGTAGTCTGGCTTGGCAGTTATTATCTTTCAGAACATGAAATATATAATTCTAAGGTCCCTTGGCTTTTAAAGTCTGAGTTAAAAATCTGGTGTGATTCTAATGGACCTACCTTTTAAGTGACTTCATTTTTTTTCTCTTGCCACTTTCAGCATACTTCACTTGTCCTGAATATTTAATATTTTCTGCATCATCTGATGAGAGGATGTTCTTTCCTGGTACAGTGTGGTGTCCAAATGCTTCCTGTATCTGTGTTGACATGTCTTTTCCTAACCATAGGAAATTTTCATTATTATTATTTTCATTATGAATTTTATTTTTATGCCCTTAGAATGAGAGTCCTCTTCCTACCGTATAATCAGTAGATTTGATCTTTTCAGAGTGTAGCATATATCTTGGAATCCACACTGATTTCTTCTTATTTTATCTCTGTCTTTGCAGAGTAGTTCCAGGTTCTCTACCTTGTCTTTAAGCTCAGACAATCTGTCCCCTCCTCTATCTAGTCGATTACTAAACCTCTCCAAAGAGGTGGGTTTTTTTGTTTGTTTTTTTTGTTTTTGTTTGTTTGTTTGTTTTTTTAAATGACCATGCTTTTCTTTTATTTCCAGAATTTCAGATTGGCTGCACTTTAACATTTTTAATCTCTTCATTAAATTCCCCTTTTATACCTTCCATAACCTTCTTTATTTAATTCAGTTATTTATTTGTGTCTTGGAACAACCATTCTTCTGAGGTCTCTGTCTGGGACTTCATGTAACTCACTCATGCTAGAAGCCATGACTGTAGGATTAAAGAATTATGTTTTTCTTTATGTTTCTTCTATTAGTGTTGAGATTTTAGCATCTGGTGTTATTTTATTACTTGGTTTGTTATTTCAAAAATCAACTAACTATTCTTTTAGTTGAAGTATTTGTCATTTTCAAAAGGGACTTGGATGCAGTAGAACTGAGTATTTAATTCAGAAATTAACTCAGAATCTCAGGGTTTCTGGTGCAGGTTCTGTATTATTCCCTGAGTAAGGTGCTAACAGTGAGAGTAGCCAAGGCTGTGTGAGGGTACAGCTGTGCAACTGTCACACTAGCTAATTAAGAATAGCAGCCCCTTTGACTTCAATAACTATTGGTGGATGAAGAAAAACCAAGCATGACATGTAGTAGATTCAGATTTCAATTAATAAGATTAAGAGTGAGAGGGAAGTAGTGTGGATAAGGATAAGAAATAAGTCCTAGATCCACTTAAAACAAAACAAAGGGGCTGGTGAGGTGGCTCAGTGGGTAAGAGCACGCGACTGCTCTTCCAAAGGTCCGGAGTTCAAATCCCAGCAACCACATGGTGGCTCATAACCATCCGTAACAACATCTGACTCACTCTTCTGGAGTGTCTGAAGACAGCTACAGTGTACTTGCCTATAATAAATAAATAAATCTAAAAAAAACAAAACAAAACAAAACAAAACAGGAGATGGATGTAGCTAGAAGGGAAAGTTGCGATATGGTTATGGCCTATAGATTTTAGAGACTGTTAAATACATGGACGTTTCCAAGTAAGAAATAAAGAGAGAAGAAGAAGAGAATTATGAGAGAGAGAGAGAGAGAGAGAGAGAGAGAGAGAGAGAGAGAGAGAAAGAAGAGAATAAGAGGAGGGAGTGAATGGGATATGGCTGAAAGGTGCAGCAGTACATAGTACTGTACACTGGTGGAGAACCATCAGCGACCATCCCAGAATGAAACTGAGATGCACACAAACAGGAGCAAACCCATCCCGAGACCCATGTGCAAGAGTGGAAATTAAATAATAGAAGCTAAGAGATAAAAAGAATGCGTAGGAGGTGAATTGCGAGCACGGCTGTGCTGAGGTGAAAGGGGACATTTTTCAGCTCTCCAGGGCTGGGGCAGGTTTTCTGCAGTAGTGTGTGATGGTGGTGGCAGTTGGGGGAGGGAATCCTTGGCAGCCTCTGAGTGTGAGGGGGTGTGGCAGGTGGGGAAGGGAAGGTTGTAAGTCCTTTCCTGGTCATTCTTCGGACCTCCACACTCTATGGCAGTCTCTTGAGACCTTGCAGACTCACAGTGTATGGGAGAAACACTTCCCTGCCAGTTTCTACTGTTCCGTCCAGGGCAGCTCTGCTGGGCATTGTCATCTTGATGCCAATTTGGGAGGGCTTCCAGCTGGGCTCCTTTTCTCAGCTTTCCTCTTTCAGGGAACTTACCTTCTAAGAAGGAAAATAGCAGATGAAAGTGCAAAACCAAGACTATTTAGCACATGGGATGTGATAAACATCAGGAAGAACATGGAAGCAAGAATGGAAGGAGAAGAAAGGAGTTCTGCCGGTGTGTAAGCAGAATCTGAGAGAGCAGGGGGAGCCGCCCGCACAGTTACCTGGGGGCAAGCTTCTTAGCAGAAGAAATATGGGCTTGGGGAGATGGCTCATTTGGTAAAGTGCTTTATGAGTAAGTGTGAAGACCCGAGTTTGGATTCCCAGCACTCAGGCAAAAGCTGGGTGTGATGGCACATGCCTGGAACCCCGGTGCTTGTGACAGAAATAAATGGATTCTTAGAGCTCATTGGCCAGCCAACACAGACCATCAGTGAACTTCAGGTTCAGTCAAAGATTCTGTTTCAAAAACTAAACTGGAGAGAGATAGAGGAGGGACCCAGTGTCAGCCTCATATCTCCATATACATATAATTTCACAGACATCCACACACTCACTCACACACACTCATACATACACTTACACTCACACACACTCACATACACACTAACATACACACATTCTCACAAACACACGTACACATACATATACTCCCATACACACTCACACACTCACATACACACTCATTTACACACACTCATATTCACACACAGACACCTACACACACATATTCATTCTCTCTCTGTGTGTGTTACACACACACACTCACACTCACACTCACACTCACACACACACCCTTCATAGAAAATAGTAGATGCAAGACTCTGAGGTAGGAGTTGATTCAAACAATAGCCAGGGAGCCAGTATGGCCAGATAATAGCTAAAATGACAGCGTCAACAAAACCAGTGAGACAGCAGTGTTGCATTTGGTAGATGCCTTGCCCAAGATTATGCAGGTACCGCGCAGAAGAGCTTAGTCTGGATATCTGGGCATGTGCAATGCAAGGCCTGTCCTCTCCATCTGCAAACAGGGATGCAGAAAGGAGTTTGCAGGGTTTGTCAGGTATAATCAGCGTCTTAGAGGAGGGAGCTATGCACAAAATAGAAGAAAAGGGGTATTCCCTTTGTCGTGACTAAGTTAACAAACCACAGTCTCTCTTTAGAAACACCCAGCTACAGTGGCTGTGAATAAAACCAGAGCAAAGAGGCATTGAAAACAGGAGACAGAAACAGGGGCCCGGTGGCTGATAACTGAGGTTGATTACATTCTCCTGGAAGCCTCTACCAGACCTCCCTCCTTCCCGCTGTCTCCGACACTGACCGTGGTGCTGAATGCTGATGTGCTGAACACAGGGCAAAGTTGGCTGTGGCGGGTGATTTTTGCTAGTGCAGCAGTCTGTGCGGAAGCTGCTGGAGTGTCTGGTGCATGATGTCAGCCCAGGCATGTGATCAAGGCAGAATGGAAGAAGGCAGGAGTGAGGTCATCCAATCCGTTTCTCGTTCTAAAATTGGTCCATGTTAAATGAAGCATAATGGGCTAAGGGGTCTAGACACAGAGGATGCTGGCTAGGTGCTTGTGCCACGCCAGAAGCCAGAAGTGCCCACTAGCTTCCTATTTCCCAGTGGTGTTCACAGTAGGGCCTCATGTCCTGTGTTCCTCGGTCACTCATATTTCTTCTTTTGGTCTTGTTTTCTAGTCTGCAGTGCTTAAAACCAGCCTTTACTTTTTTGCCTTCCTGAAACTACACCATTCCTCTTTTAAAGTGCAGGTCATCTATGTAGCTTATCTCTGAGGATCAAACCATGTTCCGCTCCCTTCCCATTGTTCCATTTCATATGCTGTTCTCACAAACGTGCAATTTTGGGTACATGATAGATCTGCAAAAAGACCTCAGATCCTTTTGCACTTTTTGTGCTTCCACAAGTTTATTGTACTTTCTGGGGTTAATCTTTCACCAGGGCCATGATTGTCCTTGCTGTCTTAGGAAAAAAAAAAAAAACCCAACAAACCTTATGTGTTAAACCAGTTGAAGTTTTTAAAAGCTGTTGAATCGTTCTAAATGTGTTAAGTACGACTGAGGAGGAAGGAAGCATGGGCTGGTGAAATCAAAAGAAAACAATATTTATGCTCCTTTTCAGGGATGCTAATTACGTTGCATTTTACAAGTCAATTATGAAAAGTATGGATTACCGTGGCTTGTCCTAAATGGCTGCCCCAGATGGCAGCTTGCCAGGTTATTGGTCGTTTATGGATACAAAGATTACGTGTCTGAGTTATTGGCTCTACTGCTTCATTATTCTAGTTCTTTGGCCTCAACATTTGATTTTGGCCAATAAATGTGATCTTGCCTTGGAGGCCTACTACTTCCTGCAGGCTAAGAGGAGGGAGAAGGACAGGAAGGGTCTCTGATCAGCTCCCCCCGCCCCCACCCAGATCTGTCCCATGTGAACGCCATGGCATTGTCCTTCTGAGGAATTCAGCAGCTGCTTCTGTAACCTGGACATCAACAATGCACTAAGAAGGGCTTGTCTGAAGCTCTGGGAGAAACCTGCAGAGGTCTGATGCACAGAGGGATGCTATGGAGAAAGCTTTTCTCAGAAAGGCTGGGCCCAGTGGCAATCATCTGTTAGCCGAGAATCTCTGAGAGCAGGGAGGAGGGAGTAAGCGCTTCCCCTCCCCACTTTCTCCATGTCTCTCTCTGGGTCTCTCTCTCTCTGTGTGTGTGTGTGTGTGTGTGTGTGTGTGTGTGTGTGTGTGTGTGTAAGAGAGATATGTGAAGTGAGTGTTGAGAGATCATTCCAAGAGCTAGGAAGAATGAAAAGTGGAAGGACTGGGGAGGAAGGAATGACTGTAAGATAACCCATTAGGAAGAAAAGCAAAAGAATTGGGAAGGAAAAACAAAGAAATTAAATACAGTGTATGGATGCGGGGAGAGGGGGACCAGGACCAGGGAATACAAGAACGACTGAGAAAACTGTTGGAAAGGAGTAAGCTTTGACAGGGGAATGCCGTTGCAGGTTGTCATGCAGAGGTCCTGAAGAAGAGATGACAGCAAATGAGGATGGAAGAAGGAAATAGGAATAGGCAGGATGGATGGGTGGACTGAGAGGGAGCCAAAGACACAAAAAGGAAATGAATACCCCACGGTCACAAGAAACCAAAGATGAGATATATACGGTGACATTATCAGAAAGCAGAGACTGGAAGACGAAAGACAACTTAAACCATTTTCTGGTCTGTTAAGTCACCCTGGCAGCACAATGCGCTGGGAAATGATGTCTGCCTGTGATCATTGTTTACTTAGAAAGCTGGCTGACATGAGCCGAAATTAACACAATAGGACGGAAAATTGCTAATAAAACAAAAATCCCTGCCGTTAGATTTTCATAGCCTAATTATTCAGCACGTTCCTCACTAATGGCACGAGACATTACCATGCTAATGTGTTGCCCGCATATGTCGAGGAGGAAGGGGTGGGAGGGACTTTGACTCTGGGCAAATGGAGAAATCCCACATTCCCAGATGGAGGACGGGTGAGATGGGTGGGGTACCAGTGGCTAAGGAAGCGGGGAGTCACGGACTTCTCTAGGCCCACACAGGAATTAAAGCCCTGGGGTTTGTTCCTTTGCTGTCATCAAAGCCCCACAGGCCCTTCTGCAACCCAAGCTGCTCTCGGCATCTACCATGTGTCTTATCTGTCTGTGGCTCACATAGCTGGCCAGGATTAAGATTTGAGTGCAGAGAAGAAGAAGCAAAAGCCATGTCCAGGCGCTCCTCCTGACAGCAGGAACCTGGCTTTGTTTACTTCTTCACCTGGCATAGCCTGATCACTCTGGCTCAAGTCACACACACAGTTAATTTATTCTTGTTCTTGCTTTTATTGTAAATCTGTTCTCTTTTACTAACAGACATTCTTATTTATCCTAGAAAAAGTAAAAAAAGAAGATCCCCTCCCCCCAAATCAAGATATTGTATTTCTATTTTCTTAGAAATTCCTTATTCCATCCAGCCATGGATTCACAGATCTAGGCGGGCATACAATATTAGCCAAATGGCTGTTTCTGGACCATGTGATAGATGCAAAGACCAGTATTTCCTCCAAGATATTCTAGTTCTCCTGGGGGATGTGAGGTCAGCAGCACACTACAAAGGAGCTTTTCAATGAAAGAAAAAGAGACTGGGAGAGAGGTGTCTCCAGGCAGGTCCCATGTTTGTGGAGGATGGTGACAGCTACTGCTTGAAGGTCTGTCTGATTTCTGCCTTCATCAGCCTTGAAAGATTGCAACCACAGTCAGACAGTCAAGCTGTAAGCCTTGCTTGAATGTGTGTGTGTATGTGTGTGTGTATGTGTGTGTGTATGTGTGTGTGTGTATGTGTGTGTATGTGTGTGTATGTGTGTGTGTGTATGTGTGTATGTGTGTGTGTATGTGTGTGTATATGTGTGTGTATGTGTATGTGTGTGTGTATGTGTGTGTGTGTGTATGTGTGTGTGTGTGTGTGTGTGTGTGTGTGTCTACCCCTAGCATGGCAGGCTCTGGTAGCTTTATTCATCTCCTCCTCACTTTGGAAACAGCAATGTCCTTTCTAAAAAACCTATTTTGAGGGCTCAGTGATGAGATTCTTTTCTTTTTTTGGTTTTTCAAGACAGGGTTTCTCTGTGTAGCCCTGGCTGTCCTGGACCTCACTCTGTAGACCAGGCTGGCCTTGAACTCAGAAATCCATGCCTGCCTCTGCTTCCCGAGATTAAAGGTGTGTGCCACCACGCCCGGCTCAGTGATGGGATTCTTACCTTTTGTACACCACGCCGTGGATTTGGTACTCAACTCTGCAATAATCAAACCCCTAAAATAATAATAACAGAAGAAACTGATTCTATGTTAATCCAGTAACCACGGTAACAGTAAGTGATTGGCTCAAGAATGGTCACATGATCTAATCCATGCCCGGCCATAGTATCCTTGGGTACTTTCTGGAACTGGTAGCCAAGGTATTTTCTGCCTCATTGTTTCTGTCTCTGCCTTCCTGGAAGTCTCTGGTGTGGATTTACCTCAGTAAACCCATTCAGTCAGCCCATCTTTTGGACTTCTTGGATCTACAGAACAGCTCATTTTCACTATGCTTAAGTTGTTTTGAGCTAATTTTTTTTTTTTTTGTCACATGCAAATCAAGTAGTCCTCAGTAACACTGTTTCTTCCATTCATCTCAGCTTCAGAACGCTTCAGGCGTTCTGGGCCATCATCAACAGAACGAGACTTTATAATTCTCTACAACTCCCATGTCCTTTTGTAGCATACCATCTGCTTTTGTGACAGCGGGTGAAGAGCCGGGTCGAGCATCCTGCTGAGCAGAGCTCAGTGGAGGGAAAGCTGGTACAGAGGTCCTTGATCTTACCTACAAAGCCTTTTTGAAAACACTTTTCTCAGCCTTCCTTCCTTCTGTCGCTCTTTGGACATGTTCCCTCTTGTAAATTGATATCAAGAGTCTGAAGCCAAGGGAGAATTTCGCAAAGAGCTAAGGTTTTCAGAAGGGATTTCAGAGTAGTGAAGCAACTATGCGGGTGGGGCTTGGTTGAGGCATAATCTTTGTCAGTTGCTAGGCTTGCTGGACTCACACGGCATGTCTCTGAGCAGCCGCCATGTTTCTCCATAGCCAGCATGGGTTCCTCTGTGTGTTATTGCGCATGCGTCTCTTGGTGGCAATGTTGGCCCAGGCACAGGAAGTGGAAGTCATTAGGGCTAATGACTGAGCTTTAGACTTTATTTTCTTTCTGTGGGCACACGATATAATTATATTCCCATTCCTTAAGGTGGGTGTGGCTGGATGACTTGCTATTAATGAAAAGTGAGCTGGAACCACATAGCTCTTCCATGCATCTCCTTAAAAAGCTCTTCTGCATGTTTTCTTTTATGGTGGCTGGTGATATTCAAATGTGTTTTGCCCACTGGACTATTCAGAGGTGTGTGGGTATGAAGTGTGAGCAAGATAGAAACTACCATTTTCAATTATCAGAGTTCAAGATTCTCATGAAAATATGATATACCTCTATTCATGTCTTTGACTTTTCTCATCATATAGTTTCCTCTTATGGTCTGTATATATTTTGCTGGCTCTAACCTAAGTATTTAGTTGATATGCATGTGGATAATATCATGTCCTAAGTTTTTTTTTTTTTTTTTTTTTTTAGGTTTTTCGAGACAGGGTTTCTCTGTGTAGCCCTGGCTGTCCTGGAACTCACTTTGTAGACCAGGCTGGCCTCGAACTCAGAAATCCACCTGCCTCTGCCTCCCGAGTGCTGGGATTAAAGGCGTGCGCCACCACGCCCGGCTCCATGTCCTAAGTTTTGTATTCTAACTGCTCATTGTGGGATATATCTGAAAACAATTACTTTTGTATGGTAAACCTGTGCTGGACCACCTTGTCATTGTTTGTTAATTCTAAGGGGATTTTTTTTTTTTTGAGTAAGTTAATTTTAATAAATAAATAAATAAATAAATAAATTAATTAACTAATTAATTAAACAACTAATTAATTAATTTGTGTACCTATGCCATGGTGCACATGTGGCGATACGGGGGCAACTTGTGAGAGTTTTCTGCTTCTATGATGTGGGTTCCAGAAATAGAACTCAGGTCCTCAGGCTTGGCAGCAAGCCCCCTTACCTGCTTAGACATTCCTACAACTCCTGTATCAGAGGATGTCAATTTCTTAGGATTTTCAATACAATCGTAGCATCTTTAAAAACGAGAGACAACTTGGTTACTTTTCTCCACTGATGTAAATTTTGCATCCTTATCTTATTCCGTAAATTTTTCCAGATGATTGATATGAAATCTTTCTTCTGTTCAAACATACACGCTCACTGTTGTGTTCTTCTGGGGTTTGAGCTATAGTCTTAGGTAGCCCAGGCCAGTTTTGAACTTGTTTTATACTCAGGCTGTGTAGAATGATGAGAGAACTCCTTTCATGTTCCTGGTCTTTGTGGAGCATCGGCTAGCATCTCATCATTAAGTTCAATGCCAGCTGTGGAGTGTGGGCTTTCCATATCAAACTGTCGTTTCCATTTTAGTTTTATGTTTTGTTTCCTAATCCACAAATGGGTGTTGATGTTATCAGATATTTTTATATCGGTCGTAAGAACATGCATTTTCTTTTGTTAGCCTGTGGATATCATGGATTATGTGCACTGACTTTTAAGTTTTTTTGTGTTGTGTTTTTTTTTTTTTTCAAGACAAAATTTCTCTGGGTAGCCTGTGTTCTTGTTTTTAAAATAAAATCCCCCAAATTTCCTTTACCAAATGAAGACTCAGGAGTCAGACACTGTGGTAAAAGACTGCTCAGAGAGGCAGAGAAGCACCCAGCTGACCTCCGCACTCCACTGACATCCCAGAAGGAAAAGGTTTCTCCTCATGCCTTCTGTTTGCTTACTTTTTTTTTTTTTTTTTTTTTTCTTTTTTTTTTTTTTTTTTTTTTTTATGTTCAACCAACTGGTTGCTTACTCAACTTCTTAACCTGTTGTTGACTTTATTTAGATCTTGTTTACAGAATGCTCTTGAGTTAAAGGTATGTGTTCTGCCAACCCAGCCACAAAACCTTTGATCTAAAATTTGTCCTGCCTACAAAAAGTGCAGAGACAAAGATGGAGAAGAGACTGAGGGAATGGCCAACCAATGACGTGCCCAACTTGAGGCCTGTCCCATGCACAAGCACCAATCCCTGACACTATTAATGATACTCTGTTATGCTTGCAGACAGAAGCCTAGCATAACTGTCCTCTGAGAGGCTCCACCCAGAAGCTGACCAAAACAGATGCAGAGACTCACAGCTCCATTACACGAAGCTGAGGGAGGTTTGTGGAAGGGTTGTGGGAAGGATTGAAGGACTTGGAGGGGATAAAGACTCCACAAGAAGACCAATAGAGTCAACTAACATGGATCCTTAGGGGCTCCCAGAGACTGAACCACCAACCGAAGAGCTTACATGGTCTGAACTTAGGCCCCCTGAACATATTTAGCAGATATGTAGTTTGATCTTCATGTGGGTCGACTAACAGCTAGAGTGGAGGTTATTAGATTAAAGATATGTGCTAGGGCAAAAACCACACCACAACAAGAAACAGGTTTTTCCAGTTCACAATCTAGGGAGTCACAATTTGATCAAATATCTTGCAACTGCTCCGATTGTCCTGGACCTTGTGCTGTAGACCAGGATGGCCTGAAACTTAAAGATCGACCTACTTCTTTCTCCTGAGTGCTGCAATTGAAGGTATGTGCTATCACACCCAGGAACTTTTGGGTTTTGAATCAGTGAAACAAGCCCATCAGCTGCAAATGTAAATTCTTTTTTTCTGCGCAAGTGAATTGCATTGGTGATATTTTGCATCTGTGTTCATGAGTAAGATGATCTTTAGTTTTCTTTTTTAGTAATGTTTCTGTCTGGCGATGAGGGACTCACAGGGAACCGTGAGGTGCTCAGTCTGGTTCTGTTTACTAGAAGAAATAGACTCGGTATCATCCCTTCCTGCACTGCGTTGTCGGATTCTCGTGAAACCATTTGGACTAGGCACTTCTTCTGTTTTCGGAGGCTATTAATTATTAGTTCAACTTCTTTCTTTCATGTGATCTCCTTTCTCTATGTGTGCATTTCAATAGTTTGTATCTGTCAAAGAACTAGTTCATTTCACTTAAGGTGACTGACATGCAGGCACATGGCTATTTGTAATCTTCCATCACTCCATTTTCACATTCTGAGACCAGTTGATTCAGCTTTTGTCCCATTTGCATGTTGATAATTTGTAGCCTGACTGGCACCTTGTCTTAAAAATGCTTTTATCTTATTTTTTGTGTGCAGGCGTTTTGCCTGCATGTGTATCTGCGCATCACACGCATGAAGGGTGTTCTCCCCTGACCCTGCCTTGGGTGCTGGGAATCAAACCTGAGTCCAATGAAAGAGCAACCAGTGCTCCTAGACCCTGAGCCTCCTCTCCAGTACCCTAATATTTTGTTTTAAAGACTCATCTTTTGATTTTGACTTCTTGTATTGATTTTCTGTTTCCATTTCATTGACTCCTGCTCTGATTAAACTCTTTCTTTGACTAGTCTCCTTAGGTTTATACTGTTCTCTTTGTTTTAGGAGTAGTCTAAGTACATTGGTCCCCTCCACCTTTGAGGGATGGCAATCAGCCCATGAGAGACTTCTCACCTGACTTATCCCAGTGTCCTACACAAAGGTCACGTCCTGACCACAAAGACTACAGAGAAATCCTGAGGGACCTAGAAAGGACTTCACAAGTCACCCATTCTTCCTTCGGAGGTAGCCTTTGCACTCACTGCCCTTCCAGCTGTCCAGAATTTCCTCTTGATCTTCTCATGGCTGGTCTCTTTTTTACTGAAGGCTTCAGTCTACAATTCACCTTTTCTTATAGGTCTGTCTGAGGACTTCATTTAAAGCAGCCACCCAGGACCTCTCCACCCTAAGATCATACTGTAGCTACCTATTGCTTACCACTAGCTCATTCACATAGTTATTGATTTATTTATCACAGAAACAGATGAACACGGCACAAATTGGAAACTCAGTAGTGTGTGTATGTGTGTGTGTGTGTGTGTGTGTGTGTGTGTGTGTTGCATGAGTGTATGTGTGTGGGTGCATACATTTGCTTATGTGGGTGCATTCAGAAATTTTGATACTGGGTATCTTCTAGAGCATTCTCCACTGTATTTTACTTAGGCAGGATCTCTTGTTGAACTTGGAGATCACCTTTTAGGGTAGTCTAGCTAACAAGTTGGTCTTGGATATCCACTGTCTTCCTTGCAAGCTCTGAGATGACAGGCAAGTCACCATGCCCACCTGGCTTTGAGGGCAGTCGCTGAGGATCCAAACGGCAGTCAGTCCCCATGCTTACACAGCTGGCTTGTATTGTATCCACTGAGCCATCTCTTTAGCTCCAAGTATTGTCTGTTAAGTGAATGAATCCAGTTTAAGGCCAGGAAAGAAAAGTGACTTTGTCAAGGTCACACAACTCATTAGCAGAGACTGTGGCTCCTGACTCTTGCCTAGGCTTTACCTACCATACCAGTTTTCAGTGTTCATAGAGACAGTGGTAAAATGGACAAACATTTCTCTCATATGTGTTCCTGTCCCCATGTTGGCTCCTTGTGCATGCCAGTCATAAATACAAAATTGGTAGAGTTTATGTCTTCCTAAACAAAGACATAGAGCCTTTAGGATGCCAAGTGAGGTCTCAGGCTTCTCTCTCTCTCTCTCTCTCTCTCTCTCTCTCTCTCTCTCTCTCTCTTGCTTGTGCACACTCTCTCTCTCTCTCTGTGTGTGGTTGAGGGGGGAATTAATTTGGGGTCTGAAACCAGCTTGTTCTGACTTTCAGTTTCTTTGTTCTGCGTCAGCTGCCCGACTCCTGGGTACCATTTGTCCTTTCCTAGTGTGTCTGCACAGAAAGCCTAAGCAGCAGGTGCCGGGAATTTCAGGCACTATGGTGGGATGGCAGTGGGTATGGTATAAGAAGTCAGCACAGCTTCCCTTTTGTCCTTCAAATGGCACTACAGAGATGACATCTGTCCCTGTCTCACAAGTGGGACGCACTGCTCTGGGGTCCTGGACTGCAACTGTCACACTGTGTCAGTGGCCTTGAAAGCTGTGTCATTGGAATGAAAACTCTGCTCAGCTCCATTCGACCTTCTCCTAACAGGACAGGCAAAGGTGGGATGTGTGTCATTGCTTCCCAAGTGACTGGGAGACAAAGCTTCCCATTAACGATCGCTATATGCCACAAAATGCCATGAAACTCAAGGACCAAATGGTACCAGGTCCCTCAGCCATTGTCTGCAGCCCGGATCCCGGATCCACTTGGGCACTGTCCCTTCCTTTGTTCTTCTGAGCTCATAGTGCAGCTATCTGGCTGACTCTGAACCTTGGGCACATTCAGTCATCATTCCTTGGGATGTGACGTGTTTCTCGGACTGGCTTCCTTTCCAGTCCTTGTTCTCCTGCCTCAGCTTGGCTTTCGCTGCCAGCCTTTCCTGTCCTCTCTTGCAGGCAAAGCCATTCCAGTTGCATTCAAAGCCGCCAGTGCACATACACAGCCAGGTCTTACAGTGTGGTGAGGTTGTAGGTCTGGGAAAAGAGGTGGGGGCACTCAGCACTCAGAACAGCTCCCTGCGGGTGACTTCCAGAAGCTCAGAGCCTCTATACTAAAATCTAAGCGTCGTCCATAACCTACACTCTTATCCCCACACTTCTGAAAGAGGATCTTAGGGTCACTGCTGTCTCTCCCTTCATCTTCCATGGCTACAAAATCCACTTTATTCCAAGGACCATTCTAGGTTCTGTCATAGAAAAGTTTAGGTCTCTGATACTCTGGTACTTCTGTGTAAGTTAAGTCATAGCTGACTTGTGTGACGCACCATTCCAGCGAGCAGTGGCTCATGGGCCACTTACATCCCCAACGCATGTGTCTTGCCCTTCCCTCTATATGCAGTTCTCTTTGCTCATTAGGTTCAGTTATATTCTCGGGCTGAAGCCACCTCTAGGGGCTGAAGTCTAATTCACCAGATTTCTCTTTTGGAGACAAGGAAGAACAAAGGCAAAGGCAATAAGGATGCAAGGGGAAGACACACCTGTTCAAGACAGAAACCCTCAAAGCAGCTCCCTTTGCAAACCAAACACTGAAAGTAATTTGTGTTGAGCTGCGATCTCCCTGAACTCAAAAGCGCAGGTGTAGGGAGATGAGAGGGAAGAATTATCTTGGAGATACAGTAATAAGCTAATACAGCGTGCATGACAACTCTGGGACCGAGATTCATAAATATATTCATGTTTGCTTGCCGGCAAGACTGATTAAAGACCCAAGCAAAAGTTAGAGTTGAAGAGTGAGAGAAAGTGAGAGCCAATTGCAGAAGTTCAGGGGGAGCTATCAAGACGAGCCCAAAAACACGTCATCAAACCACAAACAGCCATGGCCTAAGACATTCCGGCTGGGAGATACCATACATGAACCTGCCAAGAAACGTTGTAAAAAGTCACATTTACCGTTCATCAGGCTTTGGGCACGTGCATGTTCATGGCTAGGAGAAGAGAGCTCCCTTCTTGTGTGGCATTCTCAGAACTGCTTTCTAGTTACCCAGCAGGAGAGGAAAAAGCAGGCCCACCCAATTCAGGGGCAGAGGATGCGTCACAGAGAACTGGTTCCCTCACTAGGGTGCTCCTTGACTTTGGGTGTTGAGGTTTCTACGTGGGAGGAGACATTCCTTGGGCCTGGCTGTTCACTCTCATGTTACTTTTCTTTCGCCTTTTGACAGAGCTGAAAAGAGCTCACCCACAAGTGAATGGGTTTTTTGGGGGAAAAGCCACAGAGGCAAAGAGCAATCCAGGAGGAGTGGTATTCAATAAAACCCAGTGAAGTGGAGGGAAATGGAGGCAGTTCAGGGAATGGCCTGCTTCCCTCTAGGCTAAGGGGCCTAAGACTGGCTCTTTAGTGGATCAAAGAGACATTCTGTGGTCTGGGTCTCAGGTTCTCCATTCGTGGAGTGGGTTTGAGAATCCTTCTCTCCCCTCCCCCGTTCTCTCTTTCCATCCCCTGCTAGGATCCATCTCAGGACTACCCACTCTTCTGTTACTAGACTATGTTCCCCCTTATCTTCTCGATCTGATCTTTTGCAATAGTTAATTTCACAGAGATGGTAATGAGCTCAGACATCAGATGCTATTCCACTTGTCCGTTGCTCCTGCACCTGCCCTCTATCCTTCCTCTTCCCTTCTCTCCCCACCCTTCCTAGGCACAGGTTAAGTGTTACCTGCTTTATTCACTCACGTTCTCAAGCTGGTCCCACACATCATATTTAGGATACATTTATTGTCTTCATCTCAGTGATGAGAAAGATGAGATGCACATGTGTCACATCTGCTCTCGCCCAGCAAGAAAGACGCAACCACTAGTTCTTCTAACAGCAGTTTATTCAGGAACCTTGAACAAACTTCATCATCTCCCTCTGCATCTCCCCCAAGACTCGGGATCCAAGCCCTTTTATACTCTCATACTCCAATCGTGGCAGGCCACGTCACCTCACCAGGCGCTTGGCCTCAGCCAACCAGAAGAGCGGGAACATATCACCACCAAATATGGACCTGTTTACCACAAACTCCATAGCCAACAGGTGCCATCTTTTAAGGTGCGGCTTCGGGTAGCCCAGGGGAGGGGCCGTGGCCTCCTACACACATGGATGCTAAAAGGTGACGGAGAAGTCTTTAGAGCAGGCAAAGGGTAGGGTTCTGCCAAGTTTAGTCTTATCCAAAGCCTTTACACTATACTGCTTTAATTTCCATCTTCCCCCTCCCCTTTCTCTTCCCTCCTTCTCCTCCTACCCCTGTTCTCTTTCCCTTTCTTGTTTTTTGACACAGAATCTCACTCCACACCCAGGCTGACCTCATCCTCTCAGCAATCCTCCTGCCTCAATCTCCTAATGCTGGGGTTGTGGCATATTTCAGTACCTCTATGGTTTTTAGTTATAACATCATTTAGTTATTTTCTCTGAGCCCCAGTCTTCTCTTGCTAAGTGGGTAGGAGGACTGGATGATCAACTGTTTTTTTTTTTTTTTTTTTTTTTTCCAGTTTAGGAACTCTGGTCCCTTGAGTCCTTCGGATAAAATCAACTCCATCCAAGCTTGATCTTTCTGTGCCTACTGCCTTGCCCCCTCCTGCCCCCAAATCACATTTCCTCGTGAGGTCCTTATCATAGGCACTATCAAGGAAACCCTGGTCTCAGCACCAGTAGGCAGAGAAGGACAGTTGGGAGCCTGGCATGTGCTGTACGCCTGACTATCACTACTTGGTGGAGGGATGCAAGAGACTCAGCAGGTGATCATATATCTTCAAGACCCATGCTGCTAGGTCAGGTCAGTTATGCAAGAAAGAGAGTTCTATGTTGTATAAACACATTTGCAGCTAGAGCTTCGAGTGGCCCCCCCTGGGGACTATTTCTGGGCCTTGGTGGCAAGAACTGTCTTCACTGAATGAATGACAGAGCTGTGGGGGAAAGCTAAGCAGATGGTGATTTCTCTCAGTATGAAGGTGCACTTAACTAAGGGCTGTGGGACCAGGGATCCTAGCTGGCTTCTAAGTAGCGTGTCCCACAGTCCACTACCCTTGACCAGGGTCTTCAGGGGCCAGTAGAATCCTCTGGGAAATCACCCAAGTTGGGGTGAAGCTGGTCGGCCTCTGCAGGAAGAAGAGCGATCCCCGCTTTGCCTTGTCTCCCTGTCTTACTTGGGAGCGGGTGGTGTGGTGTGATGGGTGTGAGCTGATGGCACTAACCGGGCAGAGCAGTCTGGGAAGGAACTTCACTTTATCAGTGCACGATTAGCCGCTCATATTAAAATGGGGGGATGTGCTCTAGACTCTGTGACAAGCCACAAAGCTATTAAGAAAGGGCTTGGCATTTAGTCATGGCTTGAGGTAAAGGTCTTACTCAGTCTCTTAGAGGCTAGGTGGCTTCTAAGTCACAGAAATTTATGTCTCAAGGCTCTAAAACTGGATGTTGAGGCCAGGATGCCAACACGGTGGAAGCCTCATGGGATGCCTGCACGGCAGAGGTCTTTATGAACAGACCGCAGACTTCCCAAATCCTTACTTGCCAGAGAGCAACCAGCAGCAGCAAACTATCTCGGGACTGATACGGGCATTGATCCCATGCAGGAGGGCCCCACACTTGCAATCGGGCACAGTCTCAATCACCCTGTCAAGGTGCACTTCCCAGTCCCATCACTGTTGGGATTTCAACAGATGGTTGTTAAAAGAACACAAGCATTCAGTCCTCAGCCAGATCAAGGTGTTGAAGTGCTTCAGGTACGATGTCAGGGAGACATGAGGATGGTTGTCCAGTTCAGTTAGAGAAGCACGAGGCACCACTGTCTGGCACCACCAATAGCCCAGGCTTCTGCACGTTAGGACAGCTTGGGGTTGAGAGTGATGCTTTCTGTCTTAATAGCTCAGTGTTGGGTCTCTGGGACTTCCTTATGCATGGTCCTGGGCTTCAGGATCCAACAGGACATCAGTGGGAGCAGCTTTCCTCCAGGTGAGCACCTGAAGGGAGCTTGCCGATGTGATCGATCACGACTCTCACAAACAGCTGGCAGGGACTCAGCACAGCCTTGGTTTGTTCTCCTCTTTCAAGGTGAGCAGCCCTGCCATCTTTCTGTTCAAAGTCCAGGGGAGAAAGAATTCCAGTTACCAAGCAGAACCCACCGTCCACAAGAAACAGCAGACTCCAGTGCCTGGGTCCTGACTCGAGGGAGGATGAGAAACATGCCCAGAGATGGACTGGAGACTCCATCTCTCCTGTCAGCCTCCCTGGAGATGAGACACCTGACCCACTGGGGTGTTTCCTCCCTGAATCTCCTCAACTTCCATTTGGCATCTAGGTGAAAGAGGCCAGACACCTGGGTGCCCTTGATTAGCAAAAATAGCTGTTGTGGAGATTTGGGCATCTTTATTTGCAATCATCACCATCATCATCATCATCATCATCATCATCATCATCATCATCATCCAAGGCAGCTAGCTCAGGCTGAGGAACCTGCCCATAGATGTGCATCAGGCAGACTCTGCAGATGGACACACAACTAAGAGGGCATGGTTCTGCTGTCTAACCACTGTGCTGTCATCCTGGTAGGTGGTTGTCTCTAGACTCATTCTCCAAGTTTTGTACATTCATCTTGATCCACACTGCCCATTCACTATGGCCACACACCTTCTGTGACTCCTGAACACTTCTGCTGCAACTTGTCTAAGTGAAGAAGTATCATAAATAGAAAGTACAATCAGTTTCCAAAGACTTATAATGAAAAGCATAAAGAAAAAAAAACAGATGTGAAACATCTATTTTTATATAGATTATATGTTGAAATGATAATCAATTGGGTGTATTGACTTAAGTAAAATGTCAGTATGATTTATGTCACATCTTTCTTTTTCATAATTTTGCGTCACCCCCCAGAAGCTTTAAGGTTGCATGTGTGGCTTATATCTGGGGCTCCTGTGAAAGTGCACATGGGTGTGCTTGTGTCCATGGCTGAAGTTATAGCTCAGTCCCAGCCCCAGGGGACATGGGGCTTGTGCAAGGCATCCCCTCCCACCCCCATGCTAGCTTTGCTTTTTACATCCTGGGCTTTGCCTCCTGTAGCAGGAGATTGGAGTGGTGGTGGTGGGGGGAGGAGGGAGTTCTTAATACCTGCACCTCAGAGCTGTGGCAATAAGTGACATGCCCATCTAAAGCATGCAAAATGGAAGAAGTCCCCTGTAGGTGTGGCCCTTGTTTTCCTACCCCAGTTTCTATTCCCTGCTAAATGTGCTACCAGGTAGTGGTGACCAAACGCCAAACTGGGAAAAAAGCTCCAGAGAATGTGTTCCTGCTGCTTATGCACTTTCATTGTTCTCTGCTAACTCCCATGAAGGTGTTATTGCTGCGAGAGAGCTCTCTGCCCTTTCTGCCCAGTGATGATGGATCGTGGGACCACAGATGCTAACTGGTGATGTTGGGTCAAACAATCCACCTCCAGCTTACAGTCTTCCCCAGCCCTGCTGGTGGGGTCCTGTCACCAACTCATGTCAGAGTCTCCTTCAGGTGGACTCTAATACCAGGGAGGCTAAAGCAACCTGGTGATGACATTGGATAGATGGTGGGTCTGTGCCACGTGGACTCTTCTGGCAAAGGAAGACTGTAAGTGGGTGGCAGGGGATCCAGTTGGCTCCAGCTTCTTAGTTTTTATCTTAATAGATAAATTATGTGTAGTATCACATACAATATAGTGTTTTCAGGCATATCTGCACGGTGAGTGACCGAATCCAGAGAACTTACCTGTGACATACTTGACACAGTTTAGGCGAGTCGCTCTATCACTGGGGCCCTTACTGTGCGGATATGAATTTCTAGTGGGAAGCATGGAAGAAATAAATGTATTTAAATTAGTCGAGCAACTCAGTCCTGAGCCTACACACGTCAGGCACATGACCATCGATAAGTCTCCAGGTCTCTCCTTACTTCTACAAGGAAGTAAAGTTGACATAGCTATTGTAAGATGGACTCAATGTATGTGAAACGTTCATTATGGACAGTTATTTGAGCTGTGTCCACTACAGAACTAGCAGGGGCATTTCCACCTCTTTGCTGTGAGAGCACTATGCTCATGTGGAAGGATGCCAGCAGCAGCAGCCCAGGGAAGGACATATGAACTCCTGGAAATTGCTCCCTCTGCTTGTCAAATCAATGTTTCCCCTCTGCACTGTGCATTTAACCACCGGAATCATTGCCATCTCAGAAGACTATGGGTCAGAATTGGTAAGTCTAAGGACAATTTGTGACTAAATTTCAGCTTGCCCATGGTTTAGAGTAAACAAATGATTCATACTATGCCCTTGGCCCATTTGTAAATCCCCTCAGGGCACCTACTTCCTCTTTAATGAGATGGGATGAGTAATCCTGGCCTCTCCTTCATCTTACAAGCCGGTAACAAGGATGAGTCAGGTAATGGCTACAGAATCCTTTGAGGTCCTTGGAGAAATGGTTGCTATATAAATGCAAAGTATGATGTCCATTTCCATTATATCATAATTTGCAAATAAAATTTTAAGCCTACAGCACATCCATGTCAATGCCTGCCTGGCCAGTCATCTGCCATAGGCACTTTTTTTTTTTTTTAAAGTGAATGAATCATCTCTATGCATTACTCCTTGGGAGCACACCTTCCAATATGCAGCAGGTGAGGTTATATTATTATGCATATTTGTCTTCCTATGCCCAGCATACATGTCTGTTCTGTCTCATGTCAGTAGATGGGATTTCTGAAAGGCCCGTCTGTAGGGACCATTTTGGACTTTTGATTTCTTTGAAAACCACAGAGCTATGGTAAGAATATGTGTGTGCTTTAATCCCAGGTGTGGGACATGGGGACTGCTGCAGATTGTCCACAGCAGCTGACAATGATTTTTTTGCCTTGTGGAGGGGCGTGATTTTGCCAGCTGCAGACAGCTTTTGTGATTGTGTGACATTTGGAATTCTGGGACTTTCGAGAGTGTGTATAAATGCTAGGGCCCTGAGAGGCAGGGTTGTTGGTTGTTGGTTGGTTGCGGTTTGTTAAGTAGTCATGAATAAAGAAGAAATAAGAAATTAGTTACCCTAATGGTGAAGATCAAACTTGCCCCAAGGAACTCTAATCAGCAGGAAGCAGTCTAAAGATAACATCACCTTTTTTCCCTTCGATCCTTTTTTTTTCTCCCATATTGAATGTTAGTGGTTGAAAGGACAGGAACAAGCTTGGAGAAGGGTGGAAGAAAGAATCCACCAAGTAGGCAAAGTCTGGCTACACCCATCGTTAGTGATGAACATGGGAGGAGCTTTTTTGCTATTGATAAGGACTGTCTTCCAATGAGGATTTCATGCTCATTGTTCTTCCTGT
Organism: Mus pahari; assembly: GCF_900095145.1. Classification (NCBI taxonomy): domain Eukaryota; kingdom Metazoa; phylum Chordata; class Mammalia; order Rodentia; family Muridae; genus Mus; species Mus pahari. Next base: position 51,236,085 of record NC_034591.1, read on the forward strand.
TTCCATTTCACGACCCTCTTGATTGAGCTGTTTGGAAAAGAGGTCCAGAGAGGTGCTAGAAAAATGGCTTCCTAAAGACTTTAAGCAGGGTTCCCCTGATTCCAAAGAGGAGATGGTTTGATAGAAACACTTCAGTTCATGTACCCCTTTAGAGGCTGTTAAGGGTTGTCAGTGATGTTACTAAATAACCTCACCTAGGCTAGAATGACCAAACCTCAACATATAGGAGGTTTGGGGTTTGTTGTCCATGGTTATGAAGGCCCAGAGCGCCTGCCAAGGTGGATCACAGCTTACAGGGCTGAGTTTTCTTCCTTTTAAATAAAAATATACTGAAATTTAGCCCATAGGGGGAAGTGTGTATTGATCCTAAATTGAAGGAGATATTTCTCTTGTGTTTAAGAAGTCTCCTGTGTCTTGTACTCAAATGTAGACAGTTGGGATCTTCTGGGGTTGTGTCTCCCGGGATCACCCCTATTCATCGTGTATTGACCATTCTCGCTTTGTGAAAGAGTCAATTTATGTTCACAAAATCCTCCTGTGCTGGAGGGTTGAGATTTTTGCATCTTCTGTCTTTATGGGCACCAATGAGCAGGTTTTATAGTCCAGTGTTCTGAAAGCCTTGGGCCTCTCTGTCCCAGCTCTCTGACCATTTTGACTGAGAGCTGGCACACTGATAGATACCACTGACCAAGCACGTTCCAGAGTATCCCTCAGTGAGGGCTCTTGGCCCGCTCTGAGATTTCCTCCTTCTCCCTTAAGCCAGCCTCATCAAGTGAGAGCACAGCTTCTTCTCTGTCTTTTCTCATTCCCACCTTGAACCTAAGACCACCCTTCTGATGGCTTGTGGTGTTTGCCACCCCTGTGTCGCATAGTTGCCTGCCTTAATTACTTTTCCCGTTGCCATCATAAAATACTATACTCTAACAAAAGGAATTTAAGAGAGAAAGGCTAGTTTGGTTCCCAGTTTGAGGGAACGGTCCATCATGGTGGGAAAATCAAGATGCCAGGAACTTAAAGAAGCACACTGAATGCTTGTTTATAGTAAGGTCCAGAGTCCTATCCAGGGCATGGTGCCAGCTGCAGTGAAGTCTTCCCATCTGAGGAAGCATAATCAAGAAGATAACCTCCTATGGGCGTACCCGAGTTTGAAGTGATTTTATATCTCATCGGGCTGTCAGAGTGGGCTAACCATCAGAGCACCTTAGATACTAACTATCTGAAAGCATCTTACTGCCTTTCTTTCACATTACTTCGATTTTCCTGCACTCTTTGCCTTGGTTTGTGGGAACTAGTAGGCAAAGCAATCCAGCAACATAGGAGTCATCCCACTGCCCTCACCTTTATTCCTTTTGGTTATGACATCGTGCCAGTGGCTCTCAGTTCTACTTTGTGTCTTCCCTCTGGCCCTTGGGGAGTGTGAGCTATGGAAGCTTCTCCCTTGGCCTCTCACTGAAGTGTTACCCCATAGCATCTACTCTCATACTCACTGAGTCCTGCTTGAAATCTTTGTTAGGTCAACCTGATGGTCTCATTGTGCATTTGGACAGTTCAACAGCATTTACACTACATAGTTCTAGCCTTATGCTGGCCTTTGTACTCAATTACCTGTGTTTTACACTTGGCCAGGATGTCCTCAAGGGCGAGGACTCTGAGTGATGTCACTTGTATAACCCATAGTTTGGTATAGAGAAAGAATTTGCCAAGTACTCATTTTTCAAAAGGTTTTGTGTTGACTCACGATGGGCCCTGTCCATGGTGCTAGGTCCTCTCCCCTTGGCTCCTATGTCAGAAAAGCATAACAAAATTGGGCGTTCATGCAAACCATTGACTCTGTTCCATGAGAATCTTTTATTTAGTTTCTAAATGCCATTTTCTGTGTCCCAGTGAAGCAGCAATGGAGTCATGTTTTCTAATACAGATTTCACTTTTGACCAGCACTAAACCTTAGGATTCTGCTAATGTCTCAGGTCATGTACTATATAAAATACTACAATTGGCATACAGACCACTGGGTACAAGGAGAGCCAGGTGCAGAGTTTCCCAGGAAACAGCCCATAGCTCATACCCCATAGCATTTTGTTGTACATGGTTAACTCATATTATCTTTGCATGTCAGCTCCTCATTCTACTTTCTGCTCTAAGTGACACAGCCACCATGCAATCTTTTGGGCATCAGAGATGATGAAGATGACTGCATCAGGACTCACTGTCTCCTGCTCTGCTACTCTGCCCTCAATTTATTACTTCATTGACAATCAGACTTTATCCTGTTTCTGACATCATCTGAAGGCTCCCTTGGCTCTCATACATCCATTCTCATTTCTCTAGACTCTTTGGGATTATCTACTCTCATTTAAGAATTATAAACCCCATTCATTATGCAGGGTGATGTTTCCTTTTTTAAAAAGCAGACAATCCAACTTAGTGTTCTCCCTCCCCCCGACTCGTCCCGTCCCTCTCTCCCTTCCTCTCTGTCTGTCTGTCTTTCTTGTGTAGTATGTGTGCAGACATGTGCCATGGTGCTTATGTGGAGGTCAGAGGACAACTTGCAGTAGCTGGTTCCCTTCTTTCACCATGTGAGTTGTAGGTTGTCAGTTTTGATGGCAAGTGCTTTTACCCAGTGAGCCCTCTCACCAGCCCCCACTGTCTTTTCATTAATGCTTCCATGGTGTAGCTTCCACTTCTGAAATATCCTGTAATTAGTTTTAAAAACTGGTTTCTTAATAGGAATCATGTTAGTTTGAACTTGTTTTTATTAGCCATTCTGTTCATTTCTGCTGTTTAATTTGTGTATTTATACCATTTGCATTTAATGCATCATTGTTACAGTGGACTCTAACATTTCTTTTTGTTTTTCATTTTTTTTCTTTCCTACTTTTAAAAGAATTATTGGGGTATTTATTTACTGTCCCCCTTTGGTTTATATATTGACTTTTGATTTATATTTCTTTGTACTGCTTTCAGTGGCTACTCTAGGAGTTTTATGCACACAAACAAACTTTAAAAATTTAACTAGAATTAAGAATTTACCACATCAAATGAAATGTGGAAACAGTATAAACTCCTTGCCTATTTTGTAATAGCTATTATGCATGTTATGTCTATCTTGGCATGTGCTGCGCCCACCTGTAGTGAAAACTCCATCCGGTAATATAATACTGCTTTTTAACAAAATTAAAGAACGTACAAGGATAAAAACCCCACAAGCTCATTATGTTCTCTGGTTTTTAGGCCACTGAGGCTCTTTTCTTGATGTTTTCTGTATCTCTATGCTGTTCTTGCCCTTCACCTTGCAGCCCTTCTGTTAAAACAGATCTGCTGATGAGAGATTCTCCTCATTTCCCTTCATCTGAGCACGCCTTCATTTCACTGTAATCCCCTGAGTGTCTTTTCTGAATACACAATTCTGCCAGCAGCTCTTTTGTTTCAGCACTTTAAAGATCCCACTCACAGTCTCCTGGCCTCCATGCTTCTAGTGAGAAATTCACATTCTGAAGTTTGGTTCCCTGATGCTATTTCTTCCCCTTTGGGTGATATCTAGAGTTTGTCTATATCTTTATCTTTTGGCTGTTTGATTATATATCTAGGTGGGTCTTTCTTTGAGTTTCTCCTATTTTAGATTTGCTGAATTCCCTGAGTTATAAAATTATGTCTTTCATCAAACCTGGAAAAAATTCAGTTATAGTCTGTGCAATTATTTTGTTCTGTACAACCTCTTTCTTCCCTTCTGAGACTCTAAAGACATGAATGGTGCAACCTTTGATTTCTTCTATGGGTCCTTGAAGCCCTTTTTTCTTTTGATCTATCTGTTACTCAGATTGGGTGATTATATTGATCTGTCTCCAAGTTCACTGATCCTTTCCTCTGCCATCTCCATTATCCTACTGAGCCAGTCTAAGTGTGTTTTATTTCAGACATTGCAATTTTTGGTTATGAAATTTACATTTGTTCCTTTTATGTAATCTTTTGTCTTTTCTAGGATTTAAAATATTTTTGTTTTTAAATCCAGAAGGAACCATCCCAACATCTTAAAGCACAGTTATAACAACTGCTTTAAAGTTAGTCTGTTAAGTCTAGTATCTGTCCCTTTGATCTTAGCGCCTGCTCATTATCTAGTGTTGGCTTCGTGTTTATAGTTCCCTGAGTGCTGAGTACTTTTGGATTTTTTCTCAAACACTTTGGAAGGTGCATTATGAGCTTATGACTCCCACTAAAAAATGACATGAATGTTGATTTTTGTTAAAGTAGGTGATGAACAGTTCAGTCAGACTCAGAATATAAGTTTCATCTCAGTTTTTGTAGCTGGTTGTTTTAATGCCAGGTCTTCTTAGGTCTTCAATTGCCACTTAGGTCTGCACCTGCCTCTCACATGTGCAGCTCAGGAAGCATAAGAGTTATCTTCTTTCCACTCTTTTCTTCTCTTGGATCAACAAGACTATCAGTCTCTGTCATGACTTGAATATACTTGGCCTAGGGAGTGGCACTATTTGAAGGTGTGGCCCTGTTGGAGTAGGTGCATTACTGTGATCGTGGGCTTTAAGACCCTCATCCTAGCTGCCTGGAAGTCAGTGTTCTGCTAGCAGCCTTCACATGAAGATGTAGAACTCTCAGCTCCTACTGTACCATGCCTGCTTAGATGCTGCCATGTTCCTGCCTTAATGATAATGGACTGAACCTCTGAACCTGCAAGCCAGCCCCAGTTAAATGTCCTTTATAAGTCTTGCATTGGTCATGGTGTCTGTTCACAGCAGTAAAACCCTAACCAAGACCGTCTCCCAGAGGCCTCCTCTCCTATTCTTTGGAAACTCATAATGTCTTACAGAACCACCATGTAGTTTCAAGGGATAAAGATCATTCTTGGGACATCATAAGAGAAAAAGTAATGGAAAAATGATGTGTGTTTATCCTGTACTCTGACCAAGGAGCTCTTTTCTTGGGACCTCTGGCCACAAACACACACATTGCTTGTATAACTACCTGCTTCATTCTCACAGTTCTAAAATTAGGTTCCTTTTAAGGACATTCTCAGAAGGGAAATAAAATTGGAAAAGCGCTGAGCATTCCTCTACAATAACCAGTGTTCTGCTTCTGTGGACAGACAGAATTTCTCTATAACTTTTTTTTGCTTCTTTTTAATCTCATATGAAGTTTCATAATTGTGACTACTCTGAGGTGAAATGCCAGCAGACTAAAGACAGGAAGTCAGAGGATGGTAAGATAAGACATGGGCTTTGTTTCTATGGTTATCAAGAAGGACATTGATTGCATTCAAGTTGAATGTGATGGTTAATATCATTTGTCTTCTTCACAGGATCTAGAGTTGCATAGGATACAAGGATCTGGGCACATCTGTGAAGACATTTTTGGATTGGGCTGAGGTAGGAAGACTCATCCTGAATGTGGCGGCACCATCCCCTAGGCTGGAGTCTTGGACCGAATCAAAAGGAGAAAGTAAGCTGTGTACCAGCACTCACCTTTACTATTTCTAACTTCAGATGGCTGTGTACCAGCACTCACCTTTACTATTTTCTAACTGCAGATGGCTGCGTACCAGCACTCACCTTTACTATTTCTAACTGCAGATGNTTTCTAACTGCAGATGGCTGCGTACCAGCACTCACCTTTACTATTTCTAACTGCAGATGCAGAGTTCCTCCAGCTCCTGTTACCGAGCCTTACCTACAATGGTAGGTTGACTCAAGTTATGAACTCAGATAATCCCTTCCTTCTGCGAGTTGCTTTTGTCAGGTATTACAGCAGTAAGAGAAGTAATTTGTATGAAAACTAGTTCACCTTTCTTGATAAAAGAAATCCCCAAACCCAAACGGTCTATGTCTTTCTTCTTGTAACGCTATGGGTCTGTTTCAGTTTGTCTCTGGGTTTCTGTTGTGATCCTTTTGCCTTCTGTGTGACTGGTTATCTCTCAATACCTAATAGAAACCATCATTTCAAGATACATATCACGTTTCAGTGTTGTTCAAATGGCATTTGCCCTTTAATTGATACATAATCAACAGATTTAATCACTAACGAAATTTCTAAGTCCCCCCCCCCCTTGTAGAAAATGCTGTGCTAATTCTAAGATTTGTAGGAAAACACAGAATCTAAGTATCTAAAATAACTGGAAATAAAGGGACATTGTTGCAGGAATTGTGATCGCTAGCTTTGAAGCTGACTGTGAATCCAGTGCAGTAGCTCATTTTTTGATGAAAAGTGAGACACAAGCATCAATGGAGTGGAATGAGAGCCAGGAAGAGCATGTCACGTCCAGGAACGACTTAGTTAGCGAACGACAGCCCTCAGCTTTGTTTGTGACATCTCGTCCTCCCTGTGAAGCTGTGAACATGGAAGGTCACAGCCACAAGGTTAGGCGAATGTACACTGACAGAAGCAGGTTCATGACACAAGGCTCCATGCTCTTTGAAACTCTGGGCTTCAGCCTTCACTTCCAGTCGGTCATTTTCTACCTGTACCTCTCAGCTCGTTGCTGAACTTGGGCACTTTTGAAAAATACCTTATCTAGAATTTTTTGTTTCTTTGCCAGTGGTATGGCTAACTAGGTTTAGGAATCACCACACTGCTAAAAATGCAAACTCCATATTGAATATTAACATTCTTGATGAATGATTCTGGAACCTGTATTTTTATGTACGGTTCAAACCTAGCCACACTAATCCATGTATTCCTAATTTATTGTTTCAGACTGCTAGTTAGTATTCTATTGTGCCACAAATTACATTTTTCTTTGGGTGTTTAAGTTATTTCCAAATTCCAAAGTTTTGTTTATAGGCAATGCTTCAAAAAAATTGGATAATTTTTGTGATATAAAATGTCAAGGAGAATATTATTGAGCAATAAATTAGATGCATTTTAAAATTCAAATAGACATTTTCTATATTGCTCCCAAAGTGACTGTGTTTATTTATGTACCCCAGAACTTTTCTTCTGTAATCTCAAATTCCTGAGATTTAAGATAGAACTCCATTGAGCAAGACTTTCTTTCTAGGTGGCTGTAGAGACACCTGTGCAGCCGATTGATGATTGATTGGCTGTCATCAGGCCACACTTTGCAATTACAGATGAGGGTAGGGCAGATGCATGAAGTGAAGGCTGCTATTCCACAGTCACCCCAGACATTTCAGAATCAGGATTTCTTGACAGTGGCTTCACAAGTCCACCCTGACCCCAAAGCCTTTGCACACCTCGAGTTTTGATTGTGTTCTCTAGGTCACTCTCTGCTACAACTATTTTAGGTTTCTTGGAAGTTCAGATGAGATAATAATATGATAATGTCTTAGAGAGACAAAATACAAATGGTATTAACATCGTTATTTTAAAGCCCTTTGTTTGAGATGCGGTCAGGTGTAGTTCCAGGCTAACCCCAGACACAGATGATCTTGAGTCTGGCACCATCCTGCCTTCACATTCTAAGTGCTAAGTGCTGGGATCACAGGCATATGTTACCATGCCTATTTGTTTAACTCATTTTTGAAATTAATGATTTTAGTTAGCATATGAAATAGTGGGCTTCATAATAACACTCCCCACATGCATGCCATTGTACCTCGCTCATAATTGTCTCTCCCCCTGAATTACTCTCTTCCTTATCTCCCCCCCTCTCATTGGTTCCATTCTTATCCCGAAATGTTCCAGACTCCCACCCACACCCCAGGTAATTGGCAAGCCAGAGGACAGAGCTGCTCAGTCTCACTAGGATGATCAGGAACTCTCTCTTTTTTTTTTTTTAAAGATTTTTTTTTTCACAGAAAATATTTTTATTCCACTCTTACACATGTGTGAGAGTAATATGCTTTAAAGTTAAAAGACAATTCAATGATAAATAGCCACATTTCTTTATTTAAAATCTAAAAGTAATTTAACTCAGGGTTAAGTAGACTAAACATACTAGACCCTTATAAGATCTAGGGTTTGGTCTTAAGTCTCCTGCCAGGATTGGCTTCCAGCTGGGCAGGTTCTGAAATGGTTTTACCATATTGCTTGCTGGACTCCAGAATGTAGCCCATGGTCAGCTAAGTGGTGGAAGACAATGCAACTAAGTGTCCAGCGTCGCTTAACACCACGTGGGTGAGATGTCATAACACACCGATTTCTGATTCTAACAGGACAGCTATCCCGTGGAAGAGCAGCAATTTCATCACCAGCCATTTCCTGAAGATCCTTTGGCAAAATGGTATTCTTTCTGAGCGAATTGATCCAAAGTCTCTCATCTGCATATTCATAAGCCATTTTTCGTCTCTTCAAATCACGCAACGTTCTCCAGTCTACATAGTAACTTCGAACTTGACCTGACACTGATGGAGGAACTGCCTGCCGGAAGGTCCGCAGCAGGGAGCCCAGCACAGTTGCAAACATGCTGTCTGCCAAGCCGGGATTTTTTTATTTATTATATGTAAGTACACTGTAGCTGTCTTCAGACACTCCAGAAGAGATGTTAAGAGATGGTTGTGAGCCACCATGTGGTTGCTGGGATTTGAACTCTGCACCTTTGGAAGAACAGTCGGGTGCTCTTACTCGCTGAGCCATCTCACCAGCCCAGGAACTCTTAACAAAATACAAATTCTAATTTGGTGGGGCTGGGCAAGACCTGGGATTCCATGTTTCTCAGTTGCTCCCAGCAGTGGTAAGGGAGCTGGGGCTAGAGTAGCGTTCATCAGCCCCAGGGACAGTCATGGCGGACCCTTTTCTTCCCAGCCCATTTCTTATTCATGAGCTTTTTTTGGGCTAGTTGTACCTCCAGCACAGGTCTGGGTGTTGGAGTCAGGTTAAGTTGGACTTCTGCCTGGGTGAGAGCCCTCACACTCCATGCTGTTCCATGCCAGATTGTTTTTTTTTTTTGGGGGGGAGGGAGGTCTGAGTGTTTGGTAGTAGTCCAAAAAGGCCAGACCCTCTAGACTTGAGTCCTGCCCAGCTCTTGCTCCTCTATCTCTTGATTTTTCTAACAATGAAATAAATAGCCAGTGTGAGGCTCTGAGTGGCTCTGGTTCCCTCCCATTCATTTTGATTGCTTGATGGCTGCTTTGTGTCTCCTTGAGCCTTCTGGCCCTGTGCCACTTGAGAAGCAAATCTGGACCTGATGTCTGTTCTGCTGGCAGACACTTCTCAGGCAATGGGAGATCCTGGCTAGCCAGATGTGACCCCGGCCTCACGGGAGTCCAGGGTAAAGTCCTCAGATCCTGCTTCAGCTCCCAGGCGATTTGTTCCAGCCTTATCATTCAGACACCTGTGAGCAGAGTTTAGTTCAGGGCTTGTTGCTGGGTTGGCATCCTAGTCCTCTGAGCTGACCCATGTCTCACCTCAGCCTCATAACTGCAAAGTGAAGAGGAGAGGGAGTCCAACCATGACTTGCCAGAGTGAGACCTGTGACTGCAGTGACCTCTGGGGGCCTCTGACATAACTACCTGCTCTTGTTGATTGAGCTTAGTTCACTCCCCAGCCCGTTTGGTTAGCTAGGAGCACTGAAGCAGCTCCCAGAGATGGAGAGCGACATAACAGACCTTGGTTTTCTCAGTAGAGATGGAGAAACGTCTTAAGAAGACTAAGGTGCCTTTGAGGTCTTCTAAACATCTACATGGCCACCTTCTTAGTGTGTTCTCAACCTAGTGTGGGGAGGAGAGGACGGGAGAAGGGAGAGAGGGGAGAGAGGAAGAGCAAGAGGAGGAGGAGGAGGAAGAGGAGGAAGACATGTAAACAGAGGAGGAAGAAGAGAGAAGGGAGAAGAACAGAGAGGAGAAAGGGTGAAGGGGGCTGGGGAGAGAGGGCATGAGGTTTCCATGTCTTCTTCCATAAGAGCACTGGTCATACTAGACCGGGGCTCATCTTTGTGACCTTATTTAGTCAAGTCTGGCTAGGCTGAGATTAGGGTTTTAACCTGAATTTGAGTCATGCACGAACAGCAAAGCCTTGGCGTTTTACCGTGAATCTTTATACCATTTGCTCTGCAAAGCTGTCCCCGGCTACCTACTCTGTAGTGGCCACACACCCTCCACTCCCAGTCCCCTTTGTTTATAAATTATTTACACAGTGCTCAGTGCTGAGACTTAGATAATGTTGCTTTAGTTAGGAAGTCTTCTGTCCATATCTACCCCTCCAACAGGGAGAAGCAGGCACCCTGGGCCACTCTCTCTCCAGAATGGAGGGCAGTGCTTGACACACATTCTAGGTGAGGGGGTGGGCCGGGAGGCACTTCACAGAAGAGGTATCCCCTGGGTTTCACCTCAGAATGACACAGAAGAGACAGGAAGACAGGTGGCAGTGCTGTGTCATGGCTGCGCTCTGAACACAGGGTTATTTGCATTGCCTGTCACTAGTGCATTGAAGGAGTTTCTTACATTTAAATTGTTTTAGAATTGACAAGTAAAAATTGTGTTTATGGCATACAGTGATATATGTATATATGCATAGTTTATCTTCTTAATAAATCCTCTTTTGATATGAATTTATAGCCCCATATTTGGAGCTGTCCTATGAACATTGAAGATATCTTTTCCCAGTCTGTTGCTTGCCTTTTCATATATTTTAGTAATGACTTTTAAAAAGCTGTTCACATTTGAGATGATGTTCAATTTATCGATTTGCTTCTTTTGTGGCTCATGTTCTTTGTGTGCTAAAACATTTCTACCTATGCCCAGTTCCAAAGATCTTACCTTCTCCTCTCAAAGCTTTATAGTCAAGTTGCGTTTTTAAGTCTCTGATCTATTTTAGGCCGGGTATGATGCCCTACACCTCTAATTCCAGCACTTGGGAGGCAGAGGCAGGTGGGTTTTCATGCATTTGAGGACAGCCTGGGCTACACAGTGAGATCCTGGTCAGCCAGGGCTACACAGCGAGACTATGCCTCAAGAATAAACAAACAAACCAATAAATGAAACAAATGAAAATGCAATTTAGATATTTAAGTCGGTGTCAGTACATACTATGAGCTTTCTGGGATGTCTTGAAATTAGCATAAGTTTTTCTCCACAAATTTTGGGGCCGTTTTAGATCTTTGGATTTTACCTATAAATTTCGAATCAGTTCGTCAGCGTACTAGCTTTCTGTTAGTGCAACAAGTACCAGACATAAACCCACTTGTAAAGGGAGGAAGTTTATTTGTCTTGGGCCAATGGTGACCCAGCACATCACAGCAGTAACCAAGTCACTCACCTCACAGCTGGAAATGAAGAGAAGAGAGAAGATGCCAGCATCTCACCATCCTCTTTAAGTTCACAGCTCCAATGATCTAACTTCTTCCAATGAGGGCCCACAATACTCTTAGGTCTTTGATTGACATTTCAGATCCAAACCTTATCAGTCCACAGACAAAGCCTGATGGGATGTTGACTGGAATCCCCTGAGGTTGATTCTGCTGATTAGTTTAGGAAGACCAGCTATTTTACTGACACTAAATGTAGGCTAACTCCATCACACACACACACACACACACACACACACACACACACACACACACACACACAACCCACTTAGGTTGTATTCTACTGTTTTCAACACCTTCTACAACTTTTCTAGGCCAAGCGCCACAAGCAACGAAACTATTTAAAATTTTCACTTTCCAATTATTTTCCGCCAGTATAGAAAAACACAATGGACTCTTGCCTGGTAACTTTGTGTTTTATGACCCTGCTACATCTGTAGCAGTTCTTCTAATCCCCAACGTGAACGATTTGTACATTTTTCACAGCCATTTTGACACACAGTGGTTGCACCTGTTGTTGTGGTCGTCCTTAGCTGGAAGTAGGACCACTGATTTTATTTCTTTTTCTTCCTCTCTCGTGACGTTTATAGATGGTTTAGATCACAAAAGCAGCAACAGAGAGTCCCACTAACAGGCAGTCATTTGTACCCTGTGGCAAACAACAGACCCTTGGGATTTGTCTTAATGGGAACAGCTGTTGGGGTTTAAAGATGTCCGGGCTTCTTCAAGTGACTTAATGGATCCTGAAGTAGGTTATTGACTTAGGGAGGACTTGCCGGTTCGGATGGGCTGATTTTGAACTTTAGCTTCTGGGGCTGGTGGGTGTGGAGGGGTCATCTGTGTAATTTAGTGGAATACCCATCTTCCCCTGAGGTTGGAGGGGGAAGAATGGAGGAAGACACATGGAATCTATTTTTGCAGCTTTTTTTTTTTTTCTTAATTAGGAGAAAAGAGATGGAACCTGGAATGTGAGTCTACAACCCATTCTTCATTCTCCCCAGCGCTCAGGGTAATGGTGTTTAACAGAAAGACAAATCCATCCATCTTCCTGGCGTTTTAGCCCAGGGAGGCTGCATGGGCTGCTGTCAGAAGCAATATTAGGGGCTATAAAAAGCCGTTCAAATCCCTCCCCCTTTTAATTCTCACTCTGTAATCTGCTTCCCAGGGAGAGCAGGGCTGAGGTTGCTCATTCTCCATCATCTGGAAGCTTTGGCCTCGTGGGTATTTATAGGGATTCAGATCAGCTTTCCCGGTCCATTCTTCTTCCATCTCCATCATTTTCCTGCTATAGCGGACAGCACCATGGAAGGATTTGTCTCCCTGCCTTATCCTACTGATGTTTAAATTGGCTGGTTGCTATGCCTCGGGTACCAGGGGTCAGGACAATTCCTCAAGATGGTAGCAGGCTGCTGACAGTGCCTGATACTTGGGAGCCAAGAACTGAGCTGCACCAGCCTTTCTTCCACGTTCTTGTTTTACCACTGGCGCGTGCACTGTCTCTCCTCCTCTTCTCTTGAGAGCATCATTTCCAGCATCCCTCCCTTTTGCCAATCACATTGACCCCGGGGGTGGGGTGGGGTGGGGGAGAAGTCCATCTCCTAAGAGTTTTCTTCCTCTGCTCTCTCAGGTTGCTATGGTGCCAAGCTTCTGGTCACATTATTTCTCCTCCATTTCCACAGCAGGTTCAGAAAATCGAGTTCCACACAAGTCGTGTTGCACTGACCGCATGACAGGGACGTGGGAGGGAAGAGAAGGATGGAGGGAAATGGGATCATGTGGAGAAGGTTCTCTGGAGGAGACATGTGGATGTAAGTACTTGTCACCCAGGCTAGGACCAGTGAACTGTACCACCATTCAGTACGGTTCTGTTTTCAGATGGTCTCAAATCCATCGTTCTCCTTCCTCAATCTCCCAAGAGTTGCTAGGATGGCCCCACACCCCCGTGACCAGCTAAGAAAGGCAATTTGATGATGAGGTCTGACAAGGATGAGCTTCACACATGAATAGGACCCTGAGTAGTGGGTGAAGTTTCTACAAAGACAGAGGATGTGAGGGCAGCAGGGCAGCTTGGAGGATTTAAGCTGGAAAATGCACTACTAAGGGCCCAGAGGTGGGAGTGCACCATCACCAGTGTGTCTTGCAGGGTGTGGTGCAAGTGGCTCAGGAGAAACAGGAGGACCAAAGCCAAACCGAGCAGTCAGGGCACTGTGGAGGACTTGACTGCCATACTAGGGAGATGATACTGTGGGGAGCCAGCAAGTGTGGGAAACAGAGTATGCAATCATGACAGCTAGGGGTTAGGAAACTCCCTTTCCCTGGGGAGGTGGAGACTGCAGCAATAGACCCAAGAGCATCCTCTCCCAGTGGTACACACTCTAAACTCATGGGTGGCATGTCTGCTTGTAGGTCAAATTTCTATTCGCTACAAGTATGTAAAAATAAGTATGCAAATCATTTACTGATAATGATTTAAAAAATATTTTAAGACAGTTCCTTTGGAGCTAGAGAGATGGCTCAGCAGTTAAGAGCACTTGTTGCTCTTGCAGAGGACCCAAGTTAGGCTCCCAGCAAATTGTAACTCATTAACTGTCTGTAACTGGTCTCTGCTTGTTTTGGCTGGTGATGCTGCCTGTGTTCTGGGTTCCAAAGCCTGCATGGTACTTTGATCATGGTGTCATTTGTGCTAAGGTCAGGGGTCTACTAAGGACTGGGATCCTGCTACATTTCTCCAAGAGCAGGAACCTGGCTATCCAGTGAAATCACTGCAGTTCCTTAAATGAAGTCATCTGGGATCTGAGCTGAGGTATTTGGGGCAGCGTTCACAAGACACAGTTTGAGAAGCTATGTTTTAGCTGGCCAGGAGCTATGGATGGCTATAGCATTGAGAATGGGAAGCATCAACTTCTGGAAGCCACTGTGAATATATTGAGAGGCTCAAAAAGGTCTCCGACCCCTCCCTCTGACCCTAAGACACAAAGTTTTATATGTGCAGACGTTCACTGCAATCCTTTTTTTATTTTTTTAATGCAGAAGGAAGTAAATAAAGGAAGAAATGAAGGGAGAAAATGAGTGTTCAGCAATAATGCACAGACCAATTAAATTATGGGTCATCCATAATGTTGAGTAGTATTGCTGCATAAAATTCAATTTAAGATACTTTTGGAAAATATTTAATGACCCATGAAAATGAATACAATATAACATTTTTTTTCATTAAAAAAAAAAAACAACAAAAAACCTCAAGTCTAGGGCTGTTAGGATGGTTCAGAGGGTAAAAGTGCTTGTTGAGCCCGATGTCACACGTTTGTTCTCTGGAACCCACCCGGTGGAGGAAACTGACCTCCACGTGTGCTCTGCGACATTTGTGTTGCCTGGCATGCATAAATGGATGTGCACACACTAAATAAATAAATAATACTAATAAAAAGCTCAGTTCTCTTGAGAAGCAATTTACAGGCAAAAATGCTTCCATTTTAAAGGGTAGAGTGATGGTTTTTATTCTATTCCTAAACTCCACTGAGGCTCAGCTCACATATAATAAACTAATCTTTTTATGTGTATAACTTGATAATTGTGCCTAGCCACATAACCACCATGCCCACTGTGACAGACATCTCCATCACTCGCCAATACTTTCTCATGCACCTTTGTGCACATTAGTTTTTCCTTACTCTCAGACCCAGGAGACCACTGAACCACTCTCTATAGTGATAAATTATATTCTTGCCCTTTAGAAGTTCATGAACATGGAAAATGCCAGCATTTGTCTTTCCTATATAGCTTCTTTCACGCAGTGTAAGAGTTCTGCAGTTCATATATGTCGTTGCCTATGTTAGCTGTTACTTTGTGCTATTGTGTAGTACTCCATTGAAGAACTATATCAAGGGTGTTCAGCCACTCTCCTGTTGATGAATGTTTGTGCAGCTATGGATGTGTGTATGTGGACTTTGATGCTGTATGGATATATGCATTTATTCCTTTGAGTAAATATTCAAAAGGAGAGTTGTCAGCTAGTCTGGGAGGTATATGTTCTGCTTTGTAAGACATTGCCAAACCAGGTCAACCCATCTACACCATTTTATGCATCTATCAGAGTACCAGTTACCCCAGTTTCCTTCTTAGCATTTGAAAGCATTGTGAGTTTTTTCCAATTTAGTGTGTGTGTGTGTGTGCATGCATGTGTGTGTGTGTCTGTGTGTGTCTGTCTGTGTGTATACATGCTTGTGTACACAGAAATCCAAGGAGAGGACATAAGGCTTACTCTATTATCCTGACAGGGTCCCTCGAGACAGGGTCTGTCACTGAACCTACAGGTAACATTTGTTGCTAGGATTGGTTAGTGGCCTGCAAATCTCAGCGAATCTCCTGGCTCTGTCATCCCTAGCACTGGGGTTACATATATGGCCAAGTCTGGCTTTAAAAAATAACTCTTCTTATATATTACATTTCTTATATATTATATTTCAGTTTCTCCTCCTTCTGTGCCCAGTCTCTCCCTGCCACCCCCTCCTCTCCACCAGATCAACTCCTTTTCCATTTCCCTTAAGAAAAAGGCAGCCTTCCTGGGGATATCAAACAAACATGGCATATCAAGTTGCAGCAAGATTAGGCACATACCCTAATATTAAGGTTAGACAAGGTAACCCAGTAGGAAGAAAAGTGTCTCAAAAATCAGGAAAAAGAGTCAGGGACTGCCCCAGCCCGCGGGACACTTTATTCCATGGTCCTTGAGGGGGAATCACAAACCTAGAGAGAAATGGGAATAAAGAAAGAGACAGAGACCATGCATGTTTGTCATAGTCTCTTTTACTAAGGGGAGATNCTCAGGTTAAATACAATTTGGAGAGGGGGGGAGTGATCAAAGGTATACAGTGAGAGAAATAATTGGNAAGAGTTATTTGCAAGTCTAATACATTTAGTGATTCATCTAGGGTCCTTGGCGCCACTGCCCTGGGACATAAGGCAGTTTATCTAAGAG
>NC_034591.1:51253292-51265808 GCF_900095145.1 Mus pahari
CTTTCCTTTCCTTTCCTTTCCTTTCCTTTCCTTTCCTTTCCTTTCCTTTCCTTTCTTTTTGGTTGTTTGTTTTTTGTTTTTGTTTTTTGAGACAGGGCTTCTCACTGTTAGCAGCCCTGGCTGTCTTGGACTAGCTTTGTAGACCAGATTGACCTTGAACTCACAGAGGTCTGTCTGCCTCCTGCCTCCTGCCCCCCCCCCATCTCCTAAGTGCTGGGATTAAAGACTTGTGCCACCATGACCAGCTTGTGCTAGGGTTCTAACTCACCCCCAGTTCCAGTTGTCTCTCCCAGAACTCTCTCTCTCCACCCTGATCCTTGCTGTTCTTATTCCACCCTCTCTGAATCCGCCTCAAAATCCATTCTATTTTACCTTCCCAGGGAGATCCATGCATTCTCTTCTTAGCCCTTCTTGTTACTTAACTTCTTTGGTCCTATGGTTTGTAGCATGATTATCCTTTACTAATATCCACCTATAAGTGAGTTTATACCATCTTTGTCTTTCTGGGTTTGTGTTATCTCACTCAGGACGATTTTTTTTCCTAGTTCCATCTGTAGCATCTAGTTATGAAAAAACAATCTATGCTATGATTTATACAAATTTTATGTTTTTTTTTTTTTAGCACCTGAGTAATACTCCATTGTGTACCACAGCTTCTTTAACCAATCTTCAGTTGTTAGACATTTAATTTGTTTCCAGTTTCTGGCTATTATGAATAAAGCTGCTATGAGCATAGTTGAACAAGTGTCCTTGCGGTAAGATGGAGTGTCTTTTCAGTATATGTCCGGGAATAGTATAGCAGGATCTTAAGGTAGTTTTCTGAGAAACTGCCATATTAACTTCCAAAGTGGATGTACAAGTTTGCAATGGAGCAGCAAAGGAGGTGTGTTCCTCTTGCTCTACATTGTCACCAGCATGAGCTATTCACTTGTGTTCTTGATCTCATCCATTCTGACAAGTGATGAAATCTCAGACTCAATTTGATTTACATTCCCCTGATAACTAAGTATGCTGAACATTTTTAAAGTGTTTCCTGGCCATTTGAGATTCCTGTTGAATTCTCAGTTCAGATCAGTACCCCATTCTTGATTGGATTATTTGATTTATTGATGTCTAGTTTCATTAGTTCTCTATATGTTTAGGGTATTACCCCTCTATCAGATATGGAGTTGGTGAAAATTCTTTCCCATTCTGTTGGGTGCCATTTTGTCCTATTGATGGTTTCTTTTGCCTTTTAGGAGCTTTTCAGTTTCATGAGGTTCCATTTATTAATTGATACTAGTTACTTTGTGTAAGTTGTATCCTGTGCCAATGCAATCAAGGTCATTTCCCACTTTCTCTTCTATTAGGTTCAGTATATCTGGTTTTAGGTTGAAGCCTTTGATCTATTTGGACTTGAGTTTTCTTCAGGGTGATTATATATATTTGCATTCTTCTACATGTAGATGTTAGTTAGACCAGCACTGTTTATTGAAGGTGGTTTCTTTTTTCCCCATTGTATTTTTCTGAATTATTTATCAAATATCAGGTGTCCATAGGTGTGTGGATTTATATCTGGGTCTTCCATTAGATTTCATTGATCAATCTGTTTGTTTTTTTACACCAATACCATGAAGTTTTTATTACTGTAGCTCTGTAATACAGTTTGAAATTAAGTATGGTGATACCTCTGGAAGTTCTTTAATTGTACAGAATTATTTTAGCAATCATTCATATATATATATATATATATATATATATATATATATATATATATATATATGTATTGTTCTTTCATGATCTGTAAAGAACTGTGTTGGAATTTTGATGGAGACTGTGTTGAATCTGTAGATTGCTTTTGGTAAGATGGCCATTTTTTACTAAGTTGATCCTACTGACCCATGAGCATGGGAAATTTTTCCATCTTCTGATATTGCCTTCAATTTCTTTCTTCAAAGACTAAGTTATTGTTGTACAGGTCTTTCATTTGTTTGGTTAGAGTTACCCCAAGGTATTTTATATTATATTATTTGTGGCTAATGTGAAGGTTGTTGTTTTCCTGATTTCTTCTTTCGCAGACTGTCTATTGTTTGTCTATAGGAGGGAAACTGAATTTTTTTTTTGTTTTAGTTAACCTTCTATCCAGCCACTTTGCTGAAGGTGTTTATCAGCTGTAGGAGTTCTCTGGTACAATTTTTGGGGTTGCTTATGTATAATACTGTATGATTTGGAAATAATGATATTTCAATTTGTTTCATTCCAATTTCTATCCTCTTGATCTCCTTTTGCTATCTTTTTGTTCTAGCTAGAAATTTAATACTATATTGAATAGATACAGAGAGAGTGAACAGCCTTGTCTTACTCCTGATTTTAGTGTAATTGCTTTGAGTTTTTCTCCATTTAATTAGATGTTGGCTATAGGCTTGCTGTATGTTGCCTTCATTATTATTAGGTATATCCCTTGTACACCTGATCTTTCTAAGACTTCTATCATGAAGAGGTGTTGGATTTTGTCAAAGGATTTTTCAGCATCTAACGAGATAACCATATGTTTTTCTTTCCGTGTGTTTATATGGTGGATTACACGGACCGATTTCCACATGTTTAACTGTACTTGTACCTCCGAGATGAAGCTACTTGATCATGTGGACGATGTTTTAGATGTGTTCTTAGATTTGGTTTGCAAGGATTTTATTGAGTATTTTTGCATCAATGTTCATGAGGGAAATTGGTCTGAAATTCTCTTTCTTTGTTGAGTCTTCGTGTGATTTGAGTGTCAGGGTGACTGTGGCCTCATAATAAGAAGTTGGCAATATCCTCTGTTTCTATTTTGTGAAATACTTTGAGGAGAATTGGTATTAAGTCTTCTTTAAAAAGTCTGATAGCAACTATGCTAAAACCATCTGGCCCTGGGCTTTTTGATCCATTTCTTTTTGATTTACCAATTTTGAGGAGTACAGATTTTTGAAGTACGACCTAATGATTTTTTTTTTTTTTTTTTTTTTTTTGGATTTTTCTCGGTGTCCGTTGTTATATTCATCTTTTATCTCTGATTTTGTTGGTTTGGATAATCTCTCTCTACATTTTAGTTATTTTGGATAAGGACTTGTCTATCTTGTTGATTTTCCCAATGAACCAACTCTGTTTCATTAATTCCTTATATTGTTTTTGTTTGTTTGTTTGCTTCTATTTTACTGATTTCACCCCTCAGCTTGATTATTTCCTGTTATCTACTCCTTTTGAGTGTGTTTGCTTCTTTTTTGTTCCACAGCTTTCAAGTGTGCTGTTAAGTTACTAATATGCAATATCTCCAATTTCTTTATGAAGAAACTTAGTTCTATGAACTTTCCTCTTAGCACCACTTCATTGTGTCCCATGAGTTTGGGTATACTGTGCATTCAATTTCATTAAACTCTAGGAAGTCTTTAATTTCTTTATTTCTGCATTGATCCAGTAGTCATTCAGTAGAGAGTTGTTCCGTTTCCATGAGTTTGTAGCCTTTCTGTTGTGTTTATTGTTGAAATCCAGCTTTAATCTGTGTGGTCTGATAGGAGTTGGGGATGGGGGACATTTTAACTTTCTTATATCTGTTGAGACTTCCTTTGTGACTGAATACGCAGTCAGTTTTGGAGAAGGTTCCATAAGGTGCTAAGAAAAAGGTATATTCTTTTGTGTTTGGGTGAAATGTTCTGTAGATATCTATTATGTCCACTTGGGTTATACTGTCTGATAGTCCTATTATTTCTGTTTAGTTTCTGTCTAGATAACCTATTTATTGATTAAGGTGGGGTGTTGAAGTCTCCCACTATTACTGTGTGATTTAAGCTTTAGTAATGTTCCTTTTACAAATGTGGATGATCTTGTGCTTTGGGCATCAGTGTTCAGAATTGAGAAGTCAATTGAATAGATTTTTTTTTCCTTTGATGAATATGAAGTGTCCTTCATCTCTTTTGATTAATTTTGGTTGCAAGTATATATTTTTAGATACCAGAATAGCTACACCAGCTTGTTTCTTGGCTCAATCTGCATGGAAATTTTTTCCAACCCTTTACTCTGAGGCAATATCTATCTTTGATGTTGAGCTGTGCTTCTTGTTTGCAGCAGAAGACCAGATTCTGTTTTCCCATCCATTCTGCTAGCCTGTGTCTTTTTATTGGGGAATTTAGTTCATTTGATGTTGAGATATTAATGATCAATGATCATTAGTTCCTGTCATTTTGATGGTGGTGGTAGTGGTGGTGGTGGTGGTGGTGTGTGTGTGTGTGTGTGTGTGTGTGTGTGTGTGTACATGCGTTGTTTGTTTGTTTGCTTGGTTTTGTTGGTGTCAGATTATTTATTTCCTGTGTTTTCATGGGTGTATTAGGCTCCCTGGGTTGAAGTTTTTCTTCTAGTACCTTCTGTAGTGCTGGATTTGTGGATAGATATTTTTTTAAATTTGATTTGTCATAGAATATCATGTTTTCTCCATCTATGCTGATTGGAAGTTTTGCTGGGTATAGAAGTCTTAGCTGGCATCTCTGGTCTCTTAGAATCTGCAAGACATATGTCCAGGTCCTTCTGGCTTTTAGAGCATCCATTGAACAGTTGGGTGTAATTCTAATAGGTCTACCTCATATGTTACTTGGTCTTTTCCCTTAAAGCTTTTAATATTTTTATTTGTTCTTTATACTTAGTGTTCTGATTATTATGTGGTGGGGACACTTTCTTTGCTGGACCAATCTATTTGGTGTTCAATAAACTTCCTATAAATTATGGTCATCTCCTTTAAGTTTAATAATTTTTCTTCTATGCTTCCATTGAAATATTTTCTGGGATTTTGAGATGAAAATCTTCTCCATCTTCTATTAATATTCTTAGGTTTGGTCTTTCCATAGTGTCTCAGATTTTCTGGATTTTTTTGTGTGAGAAAATTTGTAGATTTAATTTTTTTGACCAATATAACAATATCTTGTATTGTATCTTCAATTCCTGCAATTTTCTTTTCCATCTCCTGTATTCTGTTGGTAATTATTGACTCTGTAGTTTCTGTTCTCTTAACTAGATTTTCCATCTCTAGGATTCCTCAGTTTGTGTTTTTCTTCATTGCTCCTGTTTCCATTTTCAGGTCTTGACCAGTTTTATTCATTTCCTACACTTGTTTGTGCTTTCCTGGATTTCTTTAAGAGATTTATTCACTCCCTCTTTAATGGCTTCTAACATCTTCCATAAATTAATTTTAAGGTCATTCTTCTCGTGCTCCAGCTATGTTGGAATATCCAGGGCTTGCTGTAGTAGGATAGCTGCACTCTGGTGGTGCCGTATTGCCTTGGCTGTTATTGATTGTGTTCTTATGAAGTCCTCTAATAATTTGGGTTTGGGGGTAATTACAGACTTAGGTGTCAATTTTTGAGATTTTCTTTGTTGGATGGATTTTTCTCCTTCATTTCTGAAGTTTTCTCTCTGGTCTTCTGGCCAAGTAACCTGTGGTTCTGGTGACCAGTGAGTGCCTCAGCTGGGTTTTTTTTTAACAGCCTCCATGACCTCTGGGTTTTGGGTGCTGATGCTGCCTCTAGTAAATCAGGGGGCTTCTGCCAGAGTTGTGGACCAGGATATGGAGAGAGGGGATGTTGAGGGAAATCTGGGTTCGTTCTGAGAAAGTGTTGGTGGTTTATGAGTGGGATCTTACCTGGGGCTCTAAATACATGTGTGGCCTCTGGTAGAGCAGGGGACTTTTGTTGGAGTTGTGGGACAGTTGTGGGCTTTTCATATGTGTGCTAAGGACCTGAATTTAGGTCCTTATAGTTGTTCAACAAACACTCTCACCCAATAATACATCTGTCCAATCATGAAGTTTTAAGTTTGTTTTTTTTTTTAAAAAATAATTTAAAACATACTAAATATACTACCATATATCTATTAACTATCTGTTTATAGTAATATTTCACTGAGGTATTTTTTAAATTAGCTTTATTGACATATAATTTACCAATGCCAAATTCATGTATTTGAAGTGTCCTATATTTTGTATACTCATAGTTATGTAATCACCAATACAGTCATGTTTTATAATGGTTTTGTCTCATCAAAAGGGAATCTGTGCTCATTCGTAATCACTTCTGCCTCCTGTCATGGTTTGAATGTGAAATATTCACCTCACCTCAGACACATGCGTTTGAACACTTGGCTCTCAGCTGGAGGTCCACTTTGGGGAGTTGAGGGGCCTGAATGGAAAGAAGGGTCACTGGGTTCAGGGGTCCTGTTTCCGAGCCTGTTCCCTGCTTTTTGATCTTCACTGATGTGAATACTACTTCATGCTCTTGTCAGTATGGATGGAGTCAATTGGGTCTCCATACATTTCTGAACACATTGGACTGCACCCCTGACACCATAGACACAACCAAACCTTTCTCCTAAATTGCTTCTGTCTGTTATTTGTCATTACTAATGAGAAGAAAAGCATAACTTCTGTGCTCTATAGGGCCAATCAAAGAAGCAAGCACAGTAAATGTGTTACTAGAACTTTGTAAAGGAAATTCACATCTGATGTATACATATAAGTGATGCACTTGTTTTTATGTGGCTATGCAATATGTATATAAGAATACATATATACACACATATGTGAACAAGATTAGAAGAATATGTCCCACATGTACATCTTAATTGTCTTTTGCTTGTGCCATTTTATTTCCTTCTCTGAATCTTTTTTTATTGGATATTTTCTTTATTTACATTTCAAAAATTATCCCCTTACCAGGTCTTCCACCTGGAAACCCCCATCCCATCCCCATTTTCCCTGCCTCTATGAGGGTGCTCTGCCACCCACCCACCCACCCACTCCCACCTTCCCGCTCTGGCATGCCCCTGCATTGAACTCCCTCAGGCCCAAGGGCCGCTCCTCCCACTGATGTCCAACAAGGCCATCCTCTGCCACATATGTTGCTGGTGCCATGGGTCCCCCCATGTGTAGTATTTGGGTTGGTGGTCCAGTCCCCAGGAGCTCAAGGGGGTCTCGATGGTTGATACTGTTGCTCTCCCTGTGGGCCTGCAACCCCCCTAAGCTCTTTCAGTTCCTTCTCCAACTTCTCCATTGGGGACCCCACACTCAGTCCAATGGTTGGCTGTGAGCATCCACCTCTGTATTTGTCAGGCTTTGGCAGAGCCTCTCAGTAGACAGCCATATCAGGCTCCTGTCAGCAAGCACTTCCCAGCATCCACAATAGCCACCAGGTTTGGCGACTGTATATGGGATAGATCCCCAGGTGGAGCAGTCTCTGGATGGCCTTCCTTTAGTCTCTGTACCACACTTTGTCTCCATATTTTCTCCAGTGAATATTTTGTTCCCCCTTCTAAGAAGCACTGAAGCATCCACACTTTGGTCTTCCTTTTTCTTGAACTTCATATAGTCTGTGAGTTGTATCTTGGGTATTCCGAACTATTGGGCTAATATCCATTTATCAGTGAGTACATACCATGTGTGTTCTTTGATGGGGTTACCTCACTCAGGATGATATTTTCAAGTTCCATCCATTTGCCTGCGAATTTAATGAGGTCATTGTTTTTAATAGCTGAGTAATATTCCATTGTGTAAATGTACCACAATTTTTGTATCCATTCCTCTGTTGAGGGACATCTGTGTTGTTTCCAGCTTCTGGCTATTATAAATAAGGCTATCCTTACTGCATGTTGGAGCATCTTCTGGATATATGCCCAGGAGTGGCATAACCGGGTCCTCAGGTAGTACTATGTCCCATTTTCTGAGGAACTGCCAAACTGATTTCCAGAGTGTTTGTGCCAGATTGCAATCCCACCAGCAATGGAGGAGTGTTCCTCTTTCACNACATCCTCACCAGCATCTGCTGTCACTTGAATTTTTGATCTTAGCCATTCTGACTGGTGTGAGGTGAATCTCTGGGTTGTTTTGATTTGCATTTCCCTGATAACTCAGGATGTTGAACATTTCTTTAGGTGCTTCTCAGCCATTTGGTATTCCTCAGTTGAGAAGTCTTTGTTTAGCTCTGTACCCCATTTTTAAAATAGGGTTATCTGATTCTCTGGAATCTAACTTCTTGAGTTCTTTGTATATATTGGATATTATCCCTGTATGGGATATAGAATTGGTAAAGATCTTTTTCCAATCTGTTGGTTGCCATTTTGTCCTATTGACAGGGCCATTTGCCTTACAAAGGCTTTGCAATTTTATGAGGTTCCATTTGTAGATTCTTGATCTTAGTGCATAAGCCATTGGTGTTCTGTTAAGGAACTTTTCCCCTATGCCCACGTGTTTGAGGCATTCCCCCACTTTCTCTTCGATTAGATTCAGTATATCTGGTTTTATGTGGAGGTTCTTCATCTACTTGGACTTGAGCTTTGTACAGGGAGATAAGAATGGATTGATTTGCATTCTTCTACATGTTGACTGCCAGTTGAACCANCACCATTTGTTGAAAATGCTGCCATTTTTTCATTGAATGGTTTTAGCTTTTTTATTAAAGACCAAGTGACCATAGGTATGTGGGTTCATTTCTGTGTCTCCAATTCTATTCTATTGATCTACCTGCCTGTCACTGTATCAATACTATGTAGTTTTTATCACTATTGTTCTGTAGTACAGCTTAAGGTCAGGGATGGTGATTTCCCCAGAAGTTCTTTTATTGTTGAGAATAGTTGGTTTTTTGTTTGTTTGTTTGTTTGTTTTTGGTTTTTCAAGACAGGGTTTCTCTGTATAGCCCTGGCTGTTCTGGAACTCACTTTGTTTTTGCTATCCTGAGTTTTTTGTTACTCCAAATAAATTTGAGAATTGCTCTTTCTAATTCTATGAAGAATTGAGTTGGAATTTTGATGGGTATTTCTTTGAATCTGTAGGTTGCTTTTGGCAAGATGGCCATTTTTTACTGTATTAATCCTACCAATCCATAAGCGTGGGAGGTTTTCCATCTTCTAAGATCTTTGATTTCTTTCTTCAGAGACTTGAAGTTCTTGTCATCCATATCTTTCACTTGCTTAGTTAGAGTCATACCAAGATATTTTATATTATTTGTGACTATTGTGAAAGCTGTTGTTTCCCTAATTTCTTTCTCAGCCTGTTGATCCTTTGAGTAGAGGAAGGCCACTGATTTCTTTGAGTTAATTTTATATCCAGCCATTTTACTGAAGTTGTTTATCAGGTTTAGGAGTTCTGTGGTGGAATTTTTGGGGTCACTTAAGTATTCTATCATATCATCTGCAAATAGTGATATTTTGACTTCTTCCTTTCCAACCTATATCCCTTTGACCTCCTTTTGTTGTCTAATTGCTCTGGCTTTTTCTGGTTGGGACACTTTTAATTACTGCTTCTATTTCTTTAGGGTTTATGGGACTCTTTAGACAGTTTATCTGATCCCGATTTAACTTTGCTATCTGGCATATGTCTAGAAATTATTCATTTCATCCAGATTTTCCAGTTTTGTTGATTATAGACTTTTGTAGTGGATCTGATGATTTTTTGAAATTCCTCAGTTTCTGTTGTTATATCTCCCTTTTCATTTCTGATTTTGTTAATTTGGATACTGTCTCTGTGTCCTCTAGTTAGTCTGGCTAAGGGTTTATCTATCTTACTGATTTTTCTAAAAGAACCAGCTCCTGGTTTTGTTGATTCTTTGTATAGTTCTTTTTGTTTCTACTTGGTTGATTTCAGCCCTGAGTTTGATTATTCCCTGCCGTCTACTCCTCTTGGGTACATTTGCTTCTTTTTGTTCTAGAGCTTTCAGGTGTGCTGTTAAGCTGCTAGTGTATGCTCTCTCCAGTTTCTTTTTGGAGACACTCAGAGCTATTGGTTTTCCTCTTAGCACTGCTTTCATTGTATCCCATAAGTTTGGGTATGTTGTGCCTTCATTTCCATTAAATTCTAAAAAGTCTTTAATTTCTTTATTTCTTCCCTGACCAAGTTACCACTGAGTAGGGCATTGTTCAGCTTTCATGTGTATGTGGACTTTCTGTTGTTTTTGTTGTTAATGAAAACCAGCCTTAGTCGGTGGTGATCTATAGGATGCATAGGATTATTTCAATCTTCTTGTATTTGTTGAGGCCTGTTTTGCAACTGTTTATATGGTCAGTTTTGGAGAAGGTATCATGAGGTGCTGAGAAGAAAGCATATTCTTTTGTTTTAGCGTGAAATGTTCTAAATATATATCTGTTAAATCCATTTGGTCCATAATTTCTGTTAGTTTCACTGTTTCTCTGCTTAGTTTCTGTTTCCATCGTCTGTGCATTGCTGAGAGTGGGGTGTTGAAATCTCCCACTATTATTGTGTGAGGTAAAATGTGTGCTTTGAGCTTTAGTTAAGTTTATTTTATGAATGTGGGTGTTCTTGTATTTTGATCATAGATAATCAGAATTTAGAGTTCTTCTTGGTATATTTTTCCTTTGATGAGTATGAAGTGTTCTTCCTTATCTTTTTTGATAACTTTTGGTTGAAAGTCAATTTTGAATGGCTACTCCAGCTGGTTTCTTGGGACCATTTGCTTGGAAAATTGTTTTCCAGTCCTTTACTCTGAGGTAGTGTTTGTCTCTGGCACTATGGTCCATTTCTTGTATGCAGCAAAATGCTGGGTCCTGCTTACATATTCAGTCTGTTAGTCTATGTCTTTTTATTGGGGAATTGAGTCTATTGATGTTAAGAGATATAAGAAATAGTGATTGTTGCTTCCTGTTATTTTTGTTGTTAGAGGTGGAATTATGTTTTTGTGGCTAGCTTCTTTTGGGTTTGTTGAAAGAAGATTACATTCTTGCTTTTTCTAGGTTGTAGTTTCCCTCCTTGTGTTGGAGTTTTCCCATCTATTATCTTTTGTAGGGCTGGATTTGTAAAAAGACATTGTATAAATTTGCTTTTGTTGTGGAATATCTTGGTTTCTCCATCTATGGTAATTGAGAGTTTTGCTGGGTATAGTAGCCTGGGCTGATATTTTTGTTCTCTTAGGGTCTGTATGACATCTGCCCAGGATATTCTAGCTTTCACAGTCTCTAGTGAGAAATCTGGTGTAATTCTGATATATCTGCCTTTATATGTTATTTGACATTTCCCCCTTACTGGTTTCTTTTATATTTTGTGCGGATAAACCAGGCAGCAAGCCAAGATGTTCCACGTGGGAGAGGTTTATTATGCGGGAACTGGGGAGTGGGTAGAAGGGTAGAGAAGAGCAGAAAGAGAGTAAGAGAGGGGAGAGAAGAAGGCAAAGAGAAGAGGGCGAAGAGAGCGAGGAGAAGATGGCTTCCTATTTTATATAGAAAATGATGTCACACCAGTGAGGGCGGGAACTGAGTCAAGTGGATTATGGGATAGAAGGTCGTTGTCCTGGCAACACATGCCAAGGGTCACATGGTTAGGTGGGGCTTGGAGTCCTGGTGCTAACATTCCTCCCTTCTTGTTTTTATCAAAGAAGGGGAGAAAAAGAGGGGAAACCAATGGTGAAGAGGGAATAGGGGCATCATGTCTCTTAAGCTACTTCCTGCTGTTTAGGGGCGTCGTCAATTTTCAGGGTATATCTGGTCTTCACCATTGGAGTTTGTATGGCAATCGTCTGAGTCAGGTTCTCTATGGACAGTGATTTCTTTGTGGGCAGTGGCTGGTAATCCTGTAACAGGAGCTGGTTGACAGTTTGGTTAGAAATTTTTGTACTTGTCTCTGAAGGAAGGTAGAGATAAGATTAATAAAACAAGGAGTGAATAATAATGCCAGGGCGATGACCAAGAAAGGTATTATGAGTGGAAGGATTCACTTCCATATGGGGTTTTCAAAGGTACCAGAACCAGATGTCTCATGGTTGCTGAAGTCTCTTATGTCTGCCTGTAGCTCCTGGATTTTATTTTTTACTATCCCGGATTGGTTGACATAGAAGCAGCATTCTTCTTGTAGGAATAGGCAAAGGCCACCTTCTTTAGCTGTCAGGAGGTCTAGTCCTCGCCGTTTTTGAAGCACCATAGCTGCCAAAGAATCAATCTGCTTTTGGATAGTAAGCACGGTTTACACCAAAGAGAGGAACATAGGTGCGGTATGGGGCCATAGCAGCACTGGAGTTAGGACAGCTAACAAAGAGTGAGGTAAGGTTACTTGGTAGTATCACTGGAGAAGACGTAACCAACACTTGTGAACTAGTTCTGGGAGGTATGCATAGCCAGCAATCTTTAAAGCGCCCAGGTCTGGTAACATNAAGGAGCTGGTAGGCTGAAGTCAAGGTCTGAAGCAACAGGNGGAATGACAAGTTAGTATTATTCATTAGGGGTGAAGTCAGGGAAGTAAGAACCTTGGAGGAATNCTTGATTATCTCTCNNNCCTTTTCTATGTCTAGAGGTGGAGCAATTGACGTACTTTCTTTGAATATGGATGGTATTTTCTGGGGAACTAGACTGAACTTTGCGGTAGATCTTACCAGTAACTCCTATTTCCCACCTGGAGTCCCATGGGTCATGGACGTAGAAGAAGAGTGTCTTGCGGAATCGATAGAAGAAGGGATTAATCCATGTCCCTAGCATGTGTATCTCACAAGACCAGTATGGGCAGCCCCCATACTTGTCTGGCCA
>NC_034591.1:51265819-51277206 GCF_900095145.1 Mus pahari
GCTTGGGGCTTTGGTCATGGCCTTAGAGTGACTAATAGGTGGTGTGAAGGTGGGTGCCAAAGTAGAACACTTAGAGGGGCCTGCAGTTGGTGCAGAAGGAGGGGGAGAGCTGGAGGTGACAGGCCTTTGTGTTCTAAACGGTGCAGAAACAGGCCTATGATGGAAAGGAAGTGGTTCATAAGCTGGGTCCAGTACCGTCATGGCTAANAGGAGTTGAGTTGGAGAGCAGGAAGAACACATAGCAGGATTGGAATGAAGATAGATGAAAGATTTTGCATAGGTAACCTCTTCCCATTTACTGGCTTGCTGGCTGTATGTATTAAAATTCCTTAAAACAACTGGGTCTAAGGTCCCATTAATTGGCCATTGAGAACCATTATCTAGTGAGTACTGAGTCCGGACTTTATTGCAAAGAGATATCAATTTTGATGCCTTTAAAGGAGGCATGAACTTTAAGGACTCAAGGTTTTCTAGGAGACACCCCAGAGGTGTATCTGGGGGTATGTCTGAGGACACATGGTTGCCCATGCTCTGGAGGTTCCTGGTATGTTCTACTGGCGTCCCGAGAACAACTCAGGAAACCAAAATGGAAATCAGCCAGGCTAGAGTGCCCAAGTCGTCACGAGGACCTCTAGTGGCTACCCAGTAAGTCCTGGACTTACTGTGGGAAGTGCTCCACCCTGGCCAGGGATTTCAACCGACCCGCTGGGGGCCCGACCCGCTGGGGGCCTGTACGGAAAGAGCAACTTCTGAGATAGGAAGATCATGGGCAGTGTCTCTGCTATGTCAGCTGGGGTCTAGCCTCTTAGTCCTTGGGCAGAACTGGCCAGGCTCTGTTCAGTGAACTGGAGGCTACTCCCCTCTGATGAGCCCTGCTGATAGTGTGCCAGTGTCTGCATGAGAGTTTTTAGTGAACCGGTAAAATGGGAGTGTGGCAGTCCGGCCTATAAGGCATGTGGAAATGGCACAACTGACTTAGTTTAAAGTTTCTGTGCCCCTGGATAGCGGTGGGTCACATGGTGGAAATGGCAGACAGTCGCAGTCACTCTCCTTCCCCCCTGGCCTTTGCATGAGCCCAGGTCATTTCTCAAGCAACCGCTTAGGTGCTAGAATGTGGGGCCGCCAAGAGTTCTGGCTCAGAGAGGGGAAGGGGAAGTTGCAAGCCAAGCCACTGAGCTGCTGGAGTGGAGCCGCTGGAGCCGAGCTGCACACCACTACAAGACAAGGCAGTGGGGATCTTACTGTGTATGCTGCTGCGACCACTGGATGCCCCTCGGGCACACCAGGTGCTGGTGTGGCTGCTGTTTTTTTCTGCTTAATCAATCATTAATCAATCATTCCCGGTTTTGGCACCAATTTTATATTTTGGGCGGATAAACCAGGCAGCAAACCAGGCCAAGGTGTTCCATGTGGGAGAGGTTTATTATGCGGGAATGGGGGAGCGGGTAGAAGTGTAGAGAAGAGCAGAGAGAGAGTAAGAGGGGGGAGAGAAGAAGGCAAAGAGAAGAGGGCGAAGAGAGTGAGGAGAAGATGGCTTCCTATTTTATACAGAAAATGACTTCGCACCAGTGAGGCCCGGAACTGAGCCAAGTGGATTATGGGATAGAAGGTCATTGTCCTGGCAACACAAGCCAAGGGTCACATGGTTAGGCGGGGCTTGGAGTATCCTGGTGCTAACAGTTTCAATATTCTTTCTTTGTTTTGTGCATTTGGTGTTTTGACTGTTATGTGATCAGAGGAATTTCTTCTCGGGTCCAATTTATTTGGAGTTCTATAGGCTTCTTGTATATTTATGGGTCTCTCTCTCTCTCTCTCTCTCTCTCTCTCTCTCTCTCTCTCTCTCTCTCTTTAGGTTAGGGAAGTTTTCTTCTATAATTTTGTTGAAGATATTTACCTACCCTTTAAGTTGGGAATCTTTGCTCTCTTATTATTCTTAGGTTTGGTCTTCTCATTGTATCCTGAATTTCCTGGATCTCTTGGGTTAGGATCTTTTTGCATTTTACATTTTCTTTGACTGTTTTGTCAATGTTTTCTATGGTATCTTCTGCACCTGAGCTTCTCTCTTTTATCTCTTGCATTCTGTTGGTGATACTTGCATCTATGGCTGCTTTCTTTTCTAGATTTATATCTCCAGAGTTGTCTCCCTTTGTGATTTCTTTATTGTTTCTATTTCCATTTTTAGCTCTTAGATGGTTTTGTTCAATTCCATCACCTGTTTGGTTGTGTTTTCCTGTTGTTCTTTAAGGAATTTTTGTGTTTCCTCTTTAAGGGCTTCTACCTGTTTAGCTATGTTCTCCTGTATTTCTTTAAGGGAGTTTTTAATGTCCTACTTAAAATCCTCTACCTGCATCGTGAGATATGATTTTTAAATCTGAATCTTGCTTTTTCAGTTTGTTGAGGTATCCAGGACTCACTGTGGTGGGAGTACTGGATTCTGATGATGCCAAATAGTCTTGGTTTCTGTTGGTAAGATTCTTGCGTTTGCCTTTTGCCATCTGGTAATCTCTGGTGTTAGACGTTCTTGCTGTCTCTGGATGGATCTTGTTCCTCCTAAGAGTCTTTAAGCCTGTGTCAGCACTCCTGGCAGACCCACTCTCTCCTGGAGGAATTTGGATATGGTGAGTTGTGGTACCAGGTCAGCTCCAGGGCATAGATGGAAACTGGAAGGATCCTGTCCCCAGCTATTCCTTGGTTCCTGTGTCCTGATGGCTCTGGAAGAGTCCCTCTTGGGCTAGGAATTTGAATATAAGTGGTGGTCTTACCTGTGCTCACAGGCATACCAACACTCCTGGGAGACCAGCTCTCTCCCATTGGTATTCTGGTACTGGATCAGTTCTGGACGCTGTGGTTCAGGATCAGCTCCTGAATCTCTTGGAATCTCACTGAGCAAGTATTACCTTTGTAATTTAAAATCATTATTTACATGAAAAAAAAAGGCAGATTCCTTGAGGTTACATCTGTACCTGGGCAGCATCATCCCAGGAATGCTCACATTTATATTTGCAGCCTGATTTCCTTTGGGAAGTAAACTTGTAAGACCTTATTCTTCTAGGTTTCTAGTGAGTTGGCAGCAGGAACTTGCTGTTTGCAATATTTACGTGAACTGCCTGGGGGAGTCCTGTAAACTACTCTCTGACTTGCACACTCCATTGACAGACTGTCAAGTGCTCAGAAAATGTGCTCTAGAACACAAAATCGTATGAGCATTGACTCATGGGGTACAACTTGTCTTGTGATGTATTAGGAGAAGGGAGGAGGTGGCTGGGTGCTGGGTCCTTGTTCTTCCAGGTTAGGGAAGTATGTTTCTGGTCATGCATGTTTGTGTACACATATGCACACAGTCATATGTGACTATGTGACTGTTGCTGTTTGACTGTGAAATGCCCTTCATAGGCTCATGTGTTTGAACATCTGGTTAGCAGCTGGAGGTCTTGCAACCTTTAGGATGTAGGGCACAACTGAAGGAGGTGAATCACTATGGGTGTAGCCTTGAGGTTTATAGCTCAATCCTACTTTTTGGCCTTCTCTGTTTCCTGACTTTTTTCCAGATGTCACGAAGCTTTTACTGCCACAATGACCTGTATCCCTGCATACCATTAGCCAAGAAAAATCTTTCTTGTTTTATGTTTCTCCTCTCAATTATTTTTGTCACAGCGATGGGAGGAACAGTAAATAAACTATCATACCTTTTACTTTGTGAGTTGCTGTGGTCAAGAGGCCTAAATCTATTAATCTCCTTGTTTCTATTTGATGACCACTGCGCAGTCTGATTTAGGATCAGCCAAGTTCCCATTGCTTTCATGACATTCTCAATCCAGGCCTGTGGGGAGGAATCTTTTTCTATCTGTGCTTTTCATACAAGCATGCCTTGCTTAGAATCTGCACTTTACTTCCTATCTTCTAAGGTCACATGCTGGGGTGAAATTGAATCTGCATTAACTGTTTGTCTAAAGCATTAGACTGAGATGGACCTGGGCCAGAGATAGATAGTGAGCAACTATACTCAAAGAGTCTGGTGTAAGCAGAGTGTGGAGTTCCAAGGGTGAATGGGCAGGGAGATGAGGCTGTGCATTTCTCTAAGTCCAGGCAGGCACCAGGCCTTGTGACCTGTGCCCTAGCACTTCTCTGACCACCTTTTCTCTAGATGCGCTGCTTCTGCCAGCGACTCATTTTTACTGTCTCATGACTTCAGCTCAACAGGACTTTATTAGAATATAAAGTTCACTCCACCACCCCTTCATGACTGTTCACTCTAACTGTGCATGCTAAGGATTCACCCATTCTCCAACCCAGGAACCCAATTGATCCCTAACATAAATGACATCAAGGGAGGTCACATATGACAAGACTGCCTGGTATCACCTTTCAGCACAGGCTGTGGTGCCAGCAGTCACCCATGGAGGCAGAAAGCCAGGGTCACTGTGTTGCTGAGGATAGTGGCTTTGTTTTTTTGTTGGGGGCTTTCAAATGAAGAAGGTAAAGAAGTTGGGTATCTCAAATGCTCTCAAATTGGAAATGTTCTGAGTTCCAACATGTTCACTCAAAATGTTTCAGATTTGGGATTTGGGGTTTCAAAACAGTTAATTAGCAAAGGCACTGAAAATATCCCTAATTCAGAACACAAAACAAAACAAAATAACAACAACAACACCCTTCCATATCTGAAAGAATGGTCCACAGATCTTCAGATGAAGAATTCTCAACATGCAATCCATGAAATGTGTGGAAGCTAGATATGGTGGATGGTTCCTACATGCAATCCCAGCACTTGGGAGGTTGAGGCAGGGGAATTACTGCATACTCAAAGTCAATCCAGGCTGCATAGTGAGCTCCAGGACAACCAGGTCTATGGAGTGAGACACTGTCCAAAAATAGGAAAAGAACGTAGTAAGTGGGAGGTAGTCTTCAAGATTGGTGTCCTGGGATCCCACCCCCCTGTGAGAGTTGGCCAAACCTAGAGTCCTCTCACTATCCTTCCTCTTCTCTCTCTTCTTTGTAGTCACTGCCTCCTTCTCCTTCTTGTCTACCTTATTGTTCTCCTCCTCCTCTTGCTCCTTCGCCTGCTCATTGTCTTCTTCCTTCTCCTCCTTCTCCTACTTGTCCTCCTCCTTTTCTCCTCCCTCACTGATGTTGGAAAATAGCAGTTTGTGGTTTGTTCTATGAATAGGCTCATGTGTCAAGGAGGTGTTCTAGCTGTACTGGGTAGTTTTGTGTCAACTTGACCCAAGCTGAAGTTATCACAGAGAAAGGAGCTTCAGTTGGGGAAATGCCTCCATGAGATCCAGCTGTAAGGCATTTTCTCAATTAGTGATCAAGGGGGGAGGTCCCCTTGTGGGTGGTGCCATCTCTGGGCTGGTAGTCTTGGGTTTATAAGAGAGCAGGCTGAGCAAGCCAGGAGAAGCAAGCCAGGAAGTAACATCCCTCCATGGCTTCTGCATCAGCTCCTACTCCCTGACCTGCTTGAGCTCCAGTCCTGACTTCTTTCAGTGATGAACAGCAATGTGGAAATGTAAGCTGAATAAACCCTTTCCTCCCCAACTTACTTCTTGGTCATGATGTTTTATCCAGGGATAGAAACCCTAACTAAGACACTAGCCAATATCCAAGAAAGAACAGAGGGTGTGACCTGATATCTGTTAGAAAAGGATCTTGCTAATGACCAACTATTATAGCTTGGGAAGTGTGCATTCCTCAGTGGAATCTGGAGTTGGCTGTAGCTCTGTGAACACTGTTGATGTACCTTGTGAACCCCATCAAAGCAGAAATGATTAGCTAAACTCACTAGATCTCTGACACAAAGAAACTGTGAGCTACTAACCACATGCTGCTTTCAGAGTCTTCAAGCTACAGGGTAATGTAACACAAAGAAATAGATGTCAGCAGCATGAGCATCCGGATAATACAAATGTTGATGCACAGACACAGGGTTACCTCAGAGGTTAGAACAGGTGAATCAAGAAGCTCTCTGCAGAACTTAAGCCCAAGCACTAGCCCCCTGCATCAAGGGTAAGTAGGAGAGTAGTTGCTGTCTCTCCCATAGGACCAATTGAATCGTGGATGGAAAAAAAAAAAAAAGAAATAAAAAGGGAAGTTCATGACTGCTCCTAGCTATGATAGAAGAAAAAGTTTATTATAAATAAAGGGCAGAGCTGTAAAAGCAACTTATTCACCAGATGTAATTGTCATCTCAGAGGCTTACTGCTGAATAGACTCAGCCTTTCTAGCTCTTTCTGAATGCTGCCTGCTGGTCCAACTCAGCCGTTCTGTCTCAAATGCCTTTCCAAGCTGACTGATTCAATCTAGCTTCTCTCAGTTTCTCACTGAATTGCTCTGCTTGGTCTCAAACTAACTCTGGCAATTTGCTCTAATCTTCTGACTCCTTCTCATTCTCTAGCTTTTACTGCCTCTGCTGACCTGCACTGAACTGCATGAACTCACTAACACACTCAACTCCACTTCAATGCATTCACTGCACTGACTCCCAACTGACTGACTCTCTCTCCCTGGCTACTCTTAAATAGCTTCTCTTTTCTGTGCTGTTCTCATTAGAGGTGTCGTATCCTATCTCTAACTCATTCTGTCAAATCTTTCTCTGATTCGTCACTTTTTCTGCCTCTCCATTAGTCATCACTTCCTATCATGGCTGCTTCCTTCTACAAACTAACTTCGCCTTAAAGGTGTATACTAAGAACATGTCTGTGATCCAGTCAGAGGGATTGAAGGTGTTCAGTATGTCTGCATTCCAATCAGTTCACATAGATTTACATCTTTGAATGTGATCC
Source organism: Mus pahari (assembly GCF_900095145.1). Classification (NCBI taxonomy): domain Eukaryota; kingdom Metazoa; phylum Chordata; class Mammalia; order Rodentia; family Muridae; genus Mus; species Mus pahari. The sequence goes on from NC_034591.1 coordinate 51,272,602, forward strand.
CTTGACAAAGCAGCCATGTTGCTGGATTAAAATTCCTCTACACAGCCTAGGCAGAGACAGACATCTGGGAGAGTCTAAAGTGGACATGACTGGCTGAGCTGGACCATGTTGGGAGAGTGGGAGGGCAAGGGAGAGGAGAGAGAGGTGAACTGAGTACAGCAACCAATAAGGCAAAGATGTGAGATAGCCAAAATGGCTAGATTATTTAGGGAAGAGCCTCTAGGGGAAGGGCAGCCCAGCCCCTGAGCCAGAGAGTTTGTGGTAGAAGTGGGGGTATGTCAGCCATATGCTGTGACAGATTAAGTGCTAATAATGTCAATGAACATATATGAAATGCAAATAAGCAACTTCATTCTAGAGAACCGAAAAGGACAGCAAGTACCCACATTTGCCATAAAACCTGGGGTATGCAGAGAGTGTGTGTGTTGATTGAATGTCCTTTTTAACTCTAAAAGATAATGACTTAGAACTCATGCCATGAGGTGCCTAGCCCCTCCAGGTGCCAGAGAGCTGGTAGGGGTAGAGAAGGCTCAGCCTTGGAGAATATCCCTGGGATAAAAAATTAGGCACAGAAGACTATCACACTTGAGTTTTACTGGGGCATCATTAGAATTCTGAAGTCTGGAGAGCATTTAGGAGGTTTGGCCACAAACTCAAGGTCAGGGGCTCTTCTCAAAGTCCTGGGTCCCCAGTAGATTCTACAGAGGGGTTAGGAGTTCTTTAGCTGGGGAGTGATGTCATAGTCAGGACACGCTGAGTGCGGTCTCCTGCTTTTGTCCCCAGGGCAGACTCTTCTAAACAATTTTTTAAGCATTTGAATCTTACCTTAGACCTTGATTTTTGCCCATGGCATCTTTGCCTCAGTTTCCACAAAGCCAATGGATCTCATGCCTCCCTTTGCAGCAGTTTCATCTTCCTCATGCCCAGCATTTTTGTTCTTCAGGTCCTTCTGCAGATGGACAATACACATTTGAAGTATGTTTCTGCTCATGCATGTTTCTGTATACATGTGTACACATTCATATGAATGTGTGACTGTTATCATTTGACTGTGAGATGTTTTACTGACACACAGGTGAGTCATCTCCACAGAATCGTGACGAGATTCTACCACACAGGAGTATCTTTCCCTTTGTCCCTTTAAAACAAAGGGGTTTCAGAAGCTTTGTACTTGGTGGCTGGAAGAACAGGTGACACTCAGATGACAAAACAGGGTAGAGTTCACCCAGCCAGGCCTGAGTAGAAGAGGATGTGGTGGTTCTGTTCCATACACAGGAGCCTGAATGATTAAGCGCTATCAGAAGACTGATGTAAACGGAAGCATTGAGAAAGGGGAGGCCATTGTGTCTGACTTTCAAGGTTACCTGTGGAGACAGAACTGCAGCTCCCTGTGGCCTGGAAAGGCAATTCCTTTCTGATAGCTTTCTAATAAAGAAGAAAAACACTCTGGCTACCAATGCCTTCTGTTTGTCTCAGGTCTCTCCAGAGAAGTGCTAGGGCTTCGGAGATGTTATCTCCAGGGACAGCTGATGAGCAGGGGAGAAGACCTCATGGTGAACCCAGCCTCTTTGTCCCTAATCCAATCAGTTGTCTTCAGTCTTCTGACTCCTTTCAGGTGATTTACAGGATGGCTCTAAAGTCACCATTGGAGTGGGCAGCCTATGTTTGTCTGTGACAATACCTGCTCCCCCCCCTCTCTGTCTCTCTCTCTGTCTGCCTGTCTCCCTCCCCTGTGTGTGTGTGTCTGTGTCTGTCTGTCTGTCTGTCTCTTCCTCTTTCTGTGTGTCTGTCTGTCTGTCTCTCCTCTGTGTGTGTCTCTGTTTCTCTTTTTTCTCTCTCCCTTTCTCCCTGTGTGTCTGTGTGTCTGTTTCTCTGTCTGTCTGTCTGTCTCTCCCATGTGTGTATGTGTTTGTATGTGTCAGTGTGGATCTCTGTCTGTATCTCTCTTTCTGTATTTGTCTGTCTGTCTGTCTCTCCTGTGTGTGTCTGTTTCTATGTCTGGGTGTCTTTCCCGAGTGTGTCTGTGTGAGTCTCTGTCTGTCTGTCTGTCTGTCTGTCTGTCTGTCTGTCTGTCTTTGTGTGTGTGTGTGTGTGTGTGTGTGTGAGAGAGAGAGAGAGAGAGAGAGAGAGAGAGAGAGAGAGAGAGAGAGAGAGAGATATGCAGGCTCTCACTCTGTAGACCAGGCTTGGAACTCACTATGTAGCCCACACTGCTCAGAACTTAAGGTAATTCCACTGTCTCAGCCTCCTTTGTTCTGAGATTACAGGAACTGGTTAACATACATAGATACCTCGCTGTCTGAAACTAAGAAAACGCTATTCAAAGGAAAGTCCTGGGCAGAACTCAAGGCCCATCAGAAGATCAGAGCCTCTTAAAATCTAGAAGCCATCTTCATCTGTCTGCCTTGCTTTGGAAGTGCACAGCTTGCCTAGTCTGCCCCCTCCCCCACTCCACCCCCATGTGCAGTCTTTGCTACTTTCCAGACCCTTTTCCCTGCTAGCCTCCAAGTGGCCGGCTTGACACTTGAGTTTTCAGTTTCAGGACAGGTGGTTCTTAAGCCATCCTATGAGAGGGCACAGAGCTCTGGTCTGATGCTCCCTGGCCAATCTTGGCTGGTAGTTGAGAGGGCTTCCTGCTTGCGCCCTTTGCTCTGGTACAGAAGGATCTGGGCCTTCCTGACTCTGCTTCAGTTTCTTCTTGTTTGGGATCCCCTAGCCCTTGATTCCCAGACAACCCTCAGCATCCTTGTGCCTTTCCCAAGAGGCATTCCCAGGCCCCACCCTTGCCTGTCTGAGCTATTATTCTACACAACTCTGGACCTTCCTCTCCTCTACTGTTTATCTCTGTTTGCTCGTTTGTGTACTTGGCTGTCTCTGCAGCCAGCATTAAGTGCTGATGGTGGTGGTGTATGTGTGTATGTGTGTGTGCACACATGTGCATACATGCACACCTTTTTCTCTTGCTCCTTTTTCTGCCATGGATGCTATGTAGTGCTCAGTGAGTGAAGGAACTCACATGCTCAGTGAGTGAAGGAACTCACATTAAACAGCGTCTCTCCTTAGCTGTCACACTTTTGTCTTTATGCTAATGTTTTATTGGTACTGGAGAAAAAAGTGTCTCCTTTTTAATCAGCACTTATGATCTAATAAAGAGGTTTAGGAAAAAAAAGTGTATTTGCTACCAGACCTTCTACCTTGGGGAAATAAAGGCAGTGTTCTGGGCTGTAGCCACAATGTAATGTTCCAATGCTTATAGTCCAGGAGCTTTTGCGTTTTTTATTACAGTGAGTGTCGGAGACTCAGCTTGTGTGCTGGGGGCAACTTTGTTTGTTTTAAACAAGATCTATATGTAAATACATGCATATATTAGTGTATATAGATTAATGGTTATATTACTTAAGCCAATGCTGATGGCCATGAACTTAATGAATGTATGTTAGGATCACTTTAAGTCTGAAGTCATCCTTCTCTGGGGCGAATTGTTTTATAACAGTAGGCAAGGTGCCCGCAGAGGGAATAGATGAAAACCAGACTCACCTGAGGTAAGCCCCCCCGCCCCGCCTTAGGTGACCACCACTGCCACTGGCATCTCCCTGTCTGTGTTGCCCAAGTGCTGGCTCAGGCATGTACTTCCGTGTACCCTGTTATTCTTCATTGTAAGAGCTTCCTCCCCAGTTTCCAAGTCTCCCATGATCCTCCTTAGCAACCAGCGAGTGCCTCTGCTGGAGTGTGGCAGCTGTGGCGCTGGTGTGGAGGTGTTTGGACACAAACACCTTCTAATCCACTATTTAGTCCTTCGGTTTGTGTTCGCACAGCATTAACCGTAATGAACTCTTCACATACCGATGTCAGTTTAATATGCTGCTTCCCTAGGAAGGGCCTGGCAATTTAGCGTTAATTAATGATGACTTATTGCAAATTATGTTCCTGACTTACCGATGCTCCTGGGTGATATGCACATCTTCCAGATGAAGCCATAATGTTATTGCTTAGCATTCGCACAGTGCTTCACACGTCCCAAACACTTGGTAATTGAGTTAGCTGCTTTGTCACCATCCCTCAGGCTGATCCTGTCTTCTGGGTCAGTAGAGGTGTCCCTCATTATAGGTAAACTTGACACTCTGAATTTCAAACTTGCCAAATTGATACAGTGGAGGAATTTCATCTTACTGTCCCAGCATAGTCCAGAGTGGAAGGTGCATGAGACTCTGGCTTTTCATCAGGTATTCCGTGCAAGGAATGGGATTTGAGACATAGTGTGGTTGGGTGGCTCCACTCAGCATTTTAAATAGCCCAGAAACACTTGAAATATCCACAGGAGAGGAGGTGAGGAAAGGGACGAGCCATTTGGTGATGGGAATCCTGAGAGAGAAATGTCACAAGGAGGAGCTGAGGAGATGACATAAGGACTTGAGCTCAGGTTTCCAGAACCCACATAAAAATCTGGACACAGGGGGCGGGGGCTGAAGAGATGGCTCATTCGTTAAGAGCATTAATTGATCTTCCAGCGGTCCTGAGTTCAATTCCCAGCAACCACATGGTGGCTCACAACCATCTGTAATGGGATCCGATGCCCTCTTCTGGTGTGTCTGAAGACAGCTACAG
>NC_034591.1:51277257-51279977 GCF_900095145.1 Mus pahari
GTCCATTTTGTGTTGTCTAACTACTCCTAGGCCTATACAGAGAAACAATGTCTCAAAAAAAAAAAAAAAAAAAAAAAAAAAACGATCTGGGCACAGTGACACAAGCCAGCAGTCCCAGCACTGGGGAAGTGGAGCCTGGAGTGTCCCTGGTGCTTGCTGGACAGTCAGTCAAGCCAATTGTAGAGCTCCAGAGCCAGTACGAGATTCTGTCTCAAAATACAAGATACGGGGTGATTGAGGAAGACTTGATGCTGACCTCTGTCTCCACTGTGTGTACGCTGTGTGTACCTTTATACACGTGTACCTTGAACACATATGTGCACCCCCATACATCCACACACACAAAAGATGGAAAAAAATGATTAGTTTGGAGCATATTATTAAGAACTAAGTAGTATTTTCCCATCCAGCTTCCTGTGCAGTGGGTGCTACAGTTGGAATTATGTGGATGTGTCTGCACTTTGAGAAGAGGAAGGAGTGTTAGTCTTATTTTCTTCATTCTCGGGGTGGAGAAAATTCAAGATTGAGCGGAAGCCAATCAGCCATGCCTCAGTGGACGAGGAGTTATAGATTGGAGAACGTCTTTGGTCATTTCTCATTTCTCTAACCTCTGTCCCCTGCTTACCATAGTTGCCCTTTTGTGCCAGGCACATTACAGAGTCTGAAATATTAAACACATCCATTTGAAACAATATTTTGATTTCTAATAAATGATAAGGAAAGGGGAAATGAGCTCCCCCTCTGGCCAGAAGGAGGGCAATCTCTACTCTCCATGGGAGAAAGATAAGCCTACTTGATTTGTGGAGATGATGTCAAAATTAAATTATTTTTCTAGAAACTTATATAAAAATACCCCACCTTGTCTTTTTTAGAGAAAGCACTGTTTGCCACCTTCCTTTGTCACCAATCTGCAGCAAACTCTGGGACCTTAATTAATCTGCCCTTGATTTTTTTGGTTCATTTCGGTCTTACCCTTGTCTTGCTTGCCAACTCCATTTGCGAACACCGAAATTGGCTCCCACAGCAGACAACTCAGAATTCATTTCAAGCTCAAATATGAGTAGAACCCATATCAGAATCTGTTATTCATTATTCTTCAGCTCTATATCAAAACCTTTTGACGGGACCCAAGCAAGCTGGAGACATATTCAAATCAGGTTAGCAATTTGCACCTTCACAGAGGGCCTAGCAGGACAGCTTTGTTCTGATGTCTTGACAAAAATCTATCTGGATCTGTTGGGAAATGTAGCCTTATTCGAACTACGGCTACACCTCAAGGTCAAGAACAATGCTGAACCAACTTGTGTTTCAAGTAGAAACGGGGGCCCAAAAGATCAAACTCACCTGATAGAGTGGGCTATGTCCTTGGGCTGACCTCTGATTCCCTGGCCCACTGTGTTGCAGAAGCTTTGAGGTGGGGGTGAGCCAATTGGCCCTAGGGGAAAGGGGTGTGGCAGGCCCAGGGACAACTATGTTTGTGTTTAGAGTTCAAGTGCTGACTTTGCTTCTAGATAGACTAGCTTGGATGAGACACTCGATCTCTCCATGCCTCAGTTTCTTCATTGAGAAATTTGGCATATTTATATCTACCCTATGGCGTAGGGATGGTTTGGATGAAATGAGATGATACATTGAAGACACACGGCAGGTGATGAATGTTCAAACCAATCACTTTCCTTATCTTGGAACATGGAGGTAGGATGTACAAGAGAGGTAGAGAAACACACAGAAAGCATGGTGGCAGGGTTGCATGAAATGGACACCAGGAAAGACTTGCCTGCTGACACCTCCATGGAGACACAAGGAAGCACACACGTTCCATTTCCATCCCATCCTCACAGACAAAGTTCCTGGACAGATGAAGGAGGCTCCCATCCAGGCAAGTAGGTGGAGATAGGCAGAAGAAGTCTTCTAGAGAAGCTGGCGGAGTAAGCTTTGCCTGCAGTGTAGACTTGGGTGCTCCAGCTCCAGCAGATGCTGGGAAGAACATGACAGTTTAAGGAGATTCGATATAATGGAGAGTCTCCTGACAAGATGCTAAACATAGGGGGCTCATTCTCTGATCAACAGGCTCTGTTTATAGAGAGCTCTGGACTCCTAGGGAGAGGGACATTTTTGATACACATAGCGGTTTCAGGCAATCAATGCTTGTTCTTCTGCAGTTTTGTTTATTGGTAGAGTTTGGTGTTTAGGGGCCTCTAATTATTTCTGTAGATCACATTAGTGTCTTTACTCTGGGTCTTTGATTCTCACCATCCAGTCATTGGACTTGAAGTTTCAGGTAGATTGGCTTAAAAAGATAGTCTGGTTGCAGAATTGAGTGTCAGCACCAAGCTGACATGGAAATAGCTAAAGGCAAATTGGAGAAGCAAGGTTTTGTCTCTTTCTATGACCTCACCCCTCCTCTCAGGTCTGTGCTCACTTGGGGGCCTTGAATGGGGGGGTGCCTTACTCTCCACATCCTCCTTGCTGTGTCCTTGGCCTGTGTCTTAGTCAGTGCTCTATTACTTTGAAGAGACACCAAGACCAAGACAACTCATATAAGAGAACTATTTAATTGGGACTCGTTACAATTTTAGACCTTTAGCTCCTTGTCATCATGGAGGGGAGCATGGTGGCACACAGGTAGACATAATGCTGGAGATGTAGCTGAAAGTTTTGCATCTAGAACTTCAGGAGAGAGAGAGAGAGAGAGAGAGAGAGAGAGAGAGAGAGAGAGA
>NC_034591.1:51280897-51286978 GCF_900095145.1 Mus pahari
CCACCACCACCACCACCACCACCACCACCACCATCACCATCACCATCACCATCACCATCACCATCACCATCACCATGTGAAGGGATGAGGATGGAACCCAGTTTGTACAATTTGTACAGTTCTGGATTCATGGCCAGAACAAGATAAAAGTGGGTGCAGTGGTCCATGCCTATAATCCCTCACATGGGGAATAGGGGAGAGGGATAGAAGTCCAAAGTCATCCTTAATTAAATGAAGTTAGATGCAAGGACACATGAAGCTCTGTCTTAAAAAGCAAAACAAACAAACAAAAAAAACCAAACAAGCAAAAAAAATATGTGGAGAGGACAGAATCTAGGAGTCAGGGGTCAAGGGTCAGTGTGGAGTCAGGGACTCTTAATGAAGACTGTGTCCAGGCATGGTAGGGAAACAAGAATTGAATATATGGTTTACTCTCGTTATATCATTAATTATTTAGGAATATTCATCTACTTTTAAAAAATATTTATTTATTATGTGTATATGAGTACACTGTAGCTGTACTTCAGACACACCACAAGAGGGCACAGGATTCCATTGTAAGTGGATGTGAGTCACGATGTGGTTACTGGGAATTGAACTCAGGACCTCTGGAAGAGAAGTCAGTGCTCTTAACGGTAAGCCATCTCTCCAGCCCTCTCTTCATCCACTTCAAGGGAGTTAAGCTTGAAGAGGTGAAGTGACCTTTCTCAGGCTACCTACCAGTGAGAATTTGCATCAGTTGTTTGGTTCTGGAAAAATGATTGGCAGTCTTAACCTGTACATTAAACTCACATAGGGGTCCTCTAGACCTCAAGATGTGCATCCAGGATTGGTCCGGACCAGAGCTTGAAGAGGGAACTCATGCATTAGTACTTTAAAAAATTCCTGGATAGGGCTGGTGAGATGGCTCAGCAGCTTTTGGGCAAGCTTGACAACCTGAGTTTGATCCCTGGAATTCCCAAGGTGGAAGGAAAGAGGACTGACTTCTGCAGTGTGTTCCTCTGACCTTTACATGGGAGCTGGGGCACATACACAATAAATGCATGTAAAACCATTCTTGGATGGTAACAGTGCATAGCAGGGCTGAGAAAACCCTCTAAATTAGTAGTGGTGACTCTCAATGTGGGCCCCTGGGTACCAGTACCAACAGCCCCTGGGAATTTATTATCGACCAACCTCCTGCCCCATCCCTGACCTTGAACTTACAGCTGGAGGGAGGGCCTGGTACATATGTCTTAGCGTCTCTCCAATTCATGCCACTTTGAGAACAGATCAACTCCCCCCGCCCCAACTTTCAGTGTGAAGGAATCACCAGGGGATGCTATCGAATCAAACACCTGGATTAAAGAGAGCAAGAAGGCTTGTGCTTCTGCACTGATAATGCAGATGTGCATGGACCACAGCTTGAGGAACAAAGCAATTCCTCCCCACCAGCCAAGCTGTGCCTCCCACAGTGAGGTCCCTGGGCTGCCTGTAGCAAGGCTACCTGCCATGTCTAGTAGCATGCTTCGGTTGGTGCTACTCCAAACTTCTGAAATGTACAGAGGATAGGTGGGGCACATTTGAACAAACCCAGTGGAAGGGATTCTGCAATATCTCCATTTGTTTAAGAACCGGTCCTGAAGGGCCGGTTGACATAGCACCTAGACTCTTCCCCAAAGGACCTTTCCAATCCACAGGACCAGTTTACTGTCACAGCACCGAGAAAATGATGAACACAGCCAGCTTTGTTCATACCGTGCATGCTTGGGGTCTCCAGAGGAACCTCTCCCTGTTACTCTTATCCAGTTCTCTTCCCATGGACCTGCCTTCCTGCCTAGCAAAAGCCCTGGAACATCATGGCTCTTGATCTCATGGGACCCTTGATCATAGATACATAGTAAAATTATGTGTGAAATATAAATATTCCTGGGCTGCCCATTGGCCTCTGCCTTAAGAAAACTCGTTAAGTCTGAGTGAGGATTACATAGTAAACACAGGACAGGAAAACTGCCAGAAAGCAGCTTGGCTCTGACAGAGGCCTTTGCCAGGCTGTCATGACAGGGAAGGGAAGGAAATGGAGTCACTCCTGGGATGGACAGAAGCTGTTTCTCTAGGAGAGATGGTTACCATCGAGCATGGAACTGAGGCTGCAGGAGGAAGGATGGCCAAGCTACTGGAGGACCTCCCTTCTGTTCCGAAGAGGGACGGGTTTTGCTGCATCCTATTCCAGCAAGCGGCAAGACTCTGTCACGTGGGCCTGCTGAAGAATCTTATCTGACAGATGGACACAAGTGACCTGTCTGGCTGACCTGAATCACAGTGAGCCCCTGGGGACCTAGCAGCAGACTTTTCTGAAACACAGTAGGCAGTGTGGTGTGGGTCAGGGTGGCTCTTTATGATCTAGCATAAGGACTCTGGAAGAAGTAACAGCAGTTCAAATGCCACTTTGAGGGCTCAGTTGCAGTCCCCTTCATAAAATGCAATGAACCCCAGGGATAAGTTGCAGCCCCAGGCATGAATGCCATAGACTTCTTCTGGTCCTTGTCAAAGCCACCCTCTCCCAGTGCCCCTGAGGCATGTTCTAACTGGCTTCAAAGGCAGCGCATGCTACTGTCCACTGAGCAACAGGAAGCTGAGGGAACCGGGCCCCAGCTGCTGGCAGATGGGAGCTGGCACTTGAGGGCGATACCCTGTACCCGTGTGCATTCTTTATAAACAGAACATTCCAGCACATCTGTAGAACTCATCGATTTTGGCTTCTCCTTCCTCTCTGCCCCAGTCCAGTAGACAAGCCTCTTGGGACTATGGAACACATATTCTGGAGAGGGTGTGGTGGGATACAGAGGACATGATGCTTGGGACGTAAGGGCTGATACCTCACGTGCCCTTTCCAACAGTGTTTACAGAGAATTTTGCTCTCATGAGGCCCTGGGAGGATAGATCGGGGTTTTCTCTTCCCTTTCTCCTCAATTTTATCAGAGGGGTGAAGTGCCTCATCAGAGGTTGTTGGTAGGATTCTAACAACTTCTGATTTATGTGGTTACCAGGAAAATCTACTCCCCATGTGTCAGTCTTGCCCCACAAACTGAGTGAGACCTCAGGGAAGGAGTCAGCAAGGATAGTAGAATATTTGCCTGTTGCCTCGTGTTTTCTACATTCATGTTGAGATGTTGAGGGAGACACAGTAGCCATATTTTGGAGTATGACTGAAGACAGTTGAGTTAGATATTGGGAAGCCCTCTCTCTGATGTAAGGTTGGGAAAAATCTTTTCCCAATCTGTTGTTTGCCTTTTTGTCCTATTGGCAGTGTCCTTTGCCTTAAAGAAACTTTGCAATTTTATGAGGTCCCATTTGTCAATTCTTGATCTCAGACCATAAGCCATTGGTGTTCTGTTCAGGAAATTTTCCTCTGTATCTATGTGCTCGAGGCTTTCCCCCACTTTCTTTTCTATTAGTTTCAGTGTATCTGGTTTTATGTGGTATGTGGAGGTCCTTGATCCACTTGGACTTGAGCTTTGTACAGGGAGATAAGAATGGATTGATTTGCATTCTTCTATATGCTAACCGCCAGTTGAACCAGCACCATTTGTTGAAAATGCTATCTCTTTTCCACTAGATGGTTTTAGCTTTTTTTAACCAATGATCAAGTGACCATAGGTGTGAAGGTTCATTTCTGAGTCTTCAATTCTATTCCATTGATCTACTTGCCTGTCACTGTACCAATACCATGCAGTTTTTATCACCATTGCTCTGTAGTACAGTTTGAGGTTAGGGATTTCCCCAGAAGTTCTTTTATTGTTGAGAATAGTTTTTGCTATCCTGGGTTTTTTGTTATTCCAAACAAATTTTGAAATTGCTCTTTCTAACTCTATGAAGAATTGAGTTGGAATTTTGATGGGGATTGTGTTGAATCTGTAGGTTGCTTTTGGCAAGATGGCCATTTTTACTATATTAATCCTACCAATCCATGAGCATGGGAGATCTTTCCATCTTCTAAGATCTTTGATTTCTTTCTTCAGAGACTTGAAGTTCTTGTCATCCATATCTTTTACTTGCTTACTTAGAGTCACACCAAGATATTTTATATTATTTGTGACTATTGTGCATGGGAGATCTTTCCATCTTCTAAGATCTTTGATTTCTTTCTTCAGAGACTTGAAGTTCTTGTCATCCATATCTTTCACTTGCTTAGTTAGAGTCACACCAAGATATTTTATATTATTTGTGACTATTGTGAAAGGTGTTGCTTTCCTTTTTTCTTTCTCAGCCTGTTGATCCTTTGAGTAGAGGAAGGCCACTGATTTGTTTGAATTAATTTTATATCCAGCTATTTCACTGAAGCTGTTTATCAGGTTTAGGAGTTCTCTGGTAGAATTTTTAGGATCACTTTTATATAATATTATATCATCTGCAAATAGTGATATTTTGACTTCTTCCTTTCCAGTCTGTATCCCTTTGACCTCCTTTTGTTGTCTAATTGCTCTCGCTAGGACTTCAAGTACTATATTGAANAGGNAGGGAGAGAGTGGGCAGCCTTGTCTAGTCCCTGATTTTAGTGGGATTGTTCAAGTTTTTCTCCATTTAGTTTGATGTTGGGTACTGGCTTGCTGTATATTACTTTTACTATATTTAGGTATGGGCCTTGAATTTCTGATCTTTCCAAGACTTTTATTGTGAAGAGGTGTTGGATTTTGTCAAATGCTTTCTCAGCATCTAATGAAATGATCATGTGGGGTTTTTATTCCTTTGAGTTTGTTTATATAGTGGATTACGTTGATGGATTTCCATATATTGAACCATCCCTGCATCCTTAGGAAGGAAGCCTACTTGATCATGATGGATGATCATTTTGATGATTGGACTGGTTTGTGAGAATTTTATTGAGTATTTTTGCATCCATATTCATAAGGGAAATTGGTCTGAAGTTCTCTTTCTTTGTTGGGTCTTTATGAACCCTATATCTGATAGAGGGCTAATATCTAATATATACAAAAGTCAAGAAGTTAGACTCCAGAGAACCAAATAACCCTATCAAAAGTGGGGTACAGAGCTAAACAAAGAATTCTCAACTGAGGAATACTGAATGGCTGAGACACACCCAAAGAAATGTTCAACATCCTTAGTCATCAGGAAAATACAAATCAAAACAACCCTGAGATTCCACTTCATATCAGTCAGAATGGCTAAGATCAAAAACTCAGGTGATAGCAGATGCTGGAGAGGATGTGGAGAAATAGGAACACTCCTCCATTGCTGGTGGGATTTTAAGCTGGCACAACCACTCTGGAAATCTGTCTGGTCATTCCTCAGAAAATTGGACATAGTACTACCTGAGGACCTGGTTATACCACTCCTGGGAATATACCTAGAAGATGCTCCAACATGTAATAAGGACAGATGCTTTACTATGTTCATAGCAGCCTTATTTATATAACAGCTAGAAGTTGGAAAGAACCCAGATGTCCTTCAACATAGGAATCGATACAGAAAATGTGGAACATTTACACAATGGAGTACTACTCAGCTCTTAAAACCGATGATTTCATGAAATCTTAGGGAAATGGATAGAAATAGAAAATACCATCCTGAGTGAAGTAACCCAGTCACAAAAGAACACACATGATATACACTCACTGACAAGTGGATATTAGTCCAGAAGCTCAGAATAAATAAGATACATTCACAAACCACATGAAACTCAAGAAGAAGGAAGACCCAAGTGTGGATACTTTAGTCCTTGTTAGAAGGGGATCAAAATACCATTGGGAGGAGATACAGAGACAAAGTGTGGAGCAGCGACTGAAGGAAAGGCCATCCAGAGACTGCCCCACCTGGGGATCCATCCCATATACAGTTACCAAACACAGACACTATTGTGGATGCCAACAAGTACTTGCTGACAGAAGCCTTATATAGCTGTTTCCTGAGAGGCTCTGCCAGTGCCTGACAAATACAGAGGTGGGTGCTCTCAGTCAACCATTGGACTGAGCACAGGGTCCTCAATGGAGGAGCTAGAGAAAGGACCCAAGGAGCTGAAGGGGTTTGTAGCCCCATAGGAGGAACAACAATATCAACCAACTAGTACCCCCAGAGCTCCCA
>NC_034591.1:51287983-51325097 GCF_900095145.1 Mus pahari
TCTGATTCTCTCCTAGTGTTGAGAGATGAAGAAGGGCAGACTAAGGGTCTGAGAGTAGGGTTCAGTAGAGCACATTGGTTTGCCTTGCTTCTTTATAGAAAACTATGTTGTTAAAAGGAGGGCCAGCAGCCATTACACATCAGAATCTCACACTGACCACCACTTACTTTTAAATAGAGAATAGATAGACAAGGGGTGACCCAGGCAGAGACCCCACAGCATGACTGCTATCATCTCACGTCAACAACAAGCAGTCTGATTTTTCATCAGAATTGTTTTACGCCCTCCCCCCCCCCAAATATTCTATCCTGGCCCACGTCTACTGTGTCTTTTCGCTTTTCAGTCTCTGCCCTCCTCTTTCTTCAAGATGGGCTCTGCCCTGAGCACCCTGTCTGGGAGTTAACAGGGCTGTTTGAGAACAGGCTGTCCCTGCTGCGTGCCTGTGCTTCTGGCTCAAGTGCACCTCAGGCTGCAAAGCCCAAGGACGGTTTGCCACACACATGCCAAGGTCTTGGGGACTAGGTTGCATTATGTTGCCTATGGCAACCAGTTCCAAGGCCAATACTGCCTCTGACTTGGCTGGCTGTGTCTGAAATCTACTGTGCTTTCTTAGCCCCGACCCCATCCCCAGCTTCAGATATAGCTGATAAATAAAAATAACGATGTCTATGTTTAAAGTATACAACACAATACTTAGACACACATATTTGTACATTCTAAAAAATCTCTACACGCATCATAATATTTGGATACCATTTGTGTGTGTGTGTGTGTGTGTGTGTATATATGTGTGTGTGTGTGTGTGTGTGTGTGTATGTGAGAGAGACAGAGAGAGAGAGAGACAGAGAGACAGAGAGAGAGAGAGAGACAGAGAGAGTGTGTGCATGTTTGTGTGCCCATGTGTGCATGTAAGTGTGTGTGTATGTGAGTATGTTTGAGTGCATGTGAACATGTATGTGAGTGTGTGTGTGTGTAAGTGTGTGTGTGTAGAACAATTAAGATCTACCTTCCTAGATAATTTTAATTTCAATTTACAATGTGGTATGTTAACTGGAATCACACCCTATGCATTGGGTCTCCAGAAGATAGCCATCCTGTGTAATGAGAGTTTGCTCCCTTCCACAAACATCTCCTCATGTTTCCTTTCCCTCCAGCCTCTGCCCACCATGCTTTAACTCTGCTTCTGTGCCCGTGCCTATTTTAGATCCCACACATAAATGAGATCATGCATGGTTTGTCTTTCTGTGTCTGGCTTATTTTACTTAGCATAATGTCTTCTAGTTTTATCCACGTTTTCACAAATGGCAGGATTTCCTTCTGTTTTAAAGGCTGGATTGTGCATATTTCCTGTACCGTGGTTTGGCTTTTTATTCATCTGTTGATAGACATTTGGATTGATTTCATATCCTATCTATTATGAATAGTACCTGCAATGAACAGACATCACTATCGGGTACAAATTTCATTTCCTTTGAATATATATACCTCAGATATTGCATTGCTAGATCATGGGCGATTCTACTTATCATTTTGGGAGAAATGTCTGCGCTGTTTTCCATAGTGGCTGTAGTAATTCACAGTCCTACCAACAGAGTTTAAGGCATAAACTACTAAATGTTGCTTGATAGTTTATAGGCTTCCCTCTCCATAACATGAATTGGTATGTTTTTTCTTCAGGCAATAATCTCTGTATTTGTCTCTCTGTCTGTCTCTCTGTCTGTCTCTGTCTCTGTCTCTCTCTCTCTGTCTCTGTCTCTGTCTCTCTCTCACACACACACACACACACACACGCACACACACGCGCGCACACACGCACGCACACACATGCGCACACAAACACGCACACGCGCACACACACACGCACACACGCACATGCACATGCACACACACATGCACGCACACGCACACACACACGCGCACACACACACGCACACACACACACAGAGGCATGTATACCCCATACCCGCTATTCTTGAGGCTCAGTATTGTTCTTATAGAGATGTCTGGAACTCTGGATATGAGCCTGAAGGATTGGTTCTGGATCTCCAAGTTGATAAACACATGCAGGTAACAACCACGGACACACAATTCACCTGCAGTTGAAGACATACTTTCTCCTAGTTTATTTCCAACTGGCTGCGATCAGGGTCTGCAATGTTGCTGAGCCTTGGTTTTCTTACCCATTTGTTATATTAAAATTACACACCTCACACATTTATGGTGAAGATGAAGTGAAATAACAGTGTGGGAATCCTAAGGGTTAAATGATGGGTGAAATGTCTCGAGGACCTG
This sequence comes from Mus pahari, assembly GCF_900095145.1. NCBI lineage: Eukaryota > Metazoa > Chordata > Mammalia > Rodentia > Muridae > Mus > Mus pahari. The sequence continues at coordinate 51,290,276 of NC_034591.1, forward strand.
GAGCAGCATTTATCTGTGCCTTGCAAGGCACTGCCTGGAATCTACAAAAGAAACTGACTATAAAAACATGTGGTAAAATATATATAACATAAAATTTACCATCATATCCTCTCTTCATGCAGCAGTTCAGTGGCATTAACTACATTCCTATTACTGTGTAACTGTCCTCAAATCTCGAGAACCTCTTCATCTCATAAATCAGAAACTGCCCATTAAACAACTCTCCCCTTCTCCCTCTGAAGCCTCTGGTAACCATCACTCCAGGCTGTCTCTATGGAGACACTAAGGACCTCATGCAAGAGGAATCAGGAAGCCTTTCTGGCTCCTTCCAGTCTGTATGTTCTCAAGGTCCATCCACTCTGTAGCATGGTCACAGATTTCCTTCCCTTGTAAACCTGGATAATATTCTGAGGCCATTTAAAAATGTCTATGTGGTATAAAATCCTTAACATATGCGAAGAGCCACAGGAAACGACAACGTAGCCTGTCACACAATGCAGCAACGGAGAGGGCGTGTTCCACGTGCCCTGACCTGTCTCTAAGTCCTTAGCATCCTGACAGAATGCGTCTGAGTCAGGTATGCAGTTTTGTTCATCAGAGCCTATGGTCTAGACAGGGATTCCTGAACAATTCGCACCAAGTGGTGATGAACAGGTTCATTTGCTTTTGGGGCCCCAGGAAGGAGAGACTGCAGGACTGGGAAAGCCAACTGGGATGGAGGCTGAGGGAGTGTGGGGAACAGAGCAGGGTGGCTAGCAGTTTCGTGGACAGTCTGGGTTTTGTGACATGGGCCTTTCTGTATAGATGGTAGAGGTGGGTTCCAAGCAGGAATGAAGAGAAGAGCTAAGATAATGACAGTGAGCTAATGATCTCCAGCACTGAGGCCTTCGTGCCATGAGTCTTGCCCTGTAAGTGGAGGGGTGACTCCTGATGGCAGCCTTGGCAGGCAGCAGGCTGAACGGGGAAGGCTGGCTACTGACTGAGGTAATGCATATCGGAAAGAAGCTAGAGGAAGGATAAACTGTGGTTGCTTCCCTCACGATTGTTTATGATGCAAATGACATGTGTCTTGATGTACGATTCTTTTAACTTTGCTTGTAACCTATTAGATAACCCCCATTGTTAATTATGAAGCAAGGAATTCAATGTCTTAACAACAATAAAATAGGTGAAAACTGACCTAATTAGAAATCCAGCTTCTCCTCCTGACTCCTGTGAGGTAAACCAAAGCACCATCCATGGAAGTTACTGGAACTGAAGGCTTTGTGCTAGAGAGCAAAACAAGCCACTGATTCCCAGTAGACTTTGGTAAGGCTACGCCTTGTGAGTGGCAGCAACCATTGCAAGCACTTGGGGACAGCAGTCAGGTGAGGAGGGAAGATAGAAGCAGAACAGAGCAGGAGGAAAAGGAAGTCATGGAAGACGCCTCCACACTTAACTGACTAAAGGTAAATATCCTGGACCCATGAAAAATGGTATAAATTAATATAAAACACATCTCTACCATCTATTGAAAGAGAAAGACATGGCAACTTACAGGACAGGATTTTTTTCATATTTAACATTAAAAAAAATTTATTTTATTCACTTTACATCCCAATATCAGCACCCCTGCTTCTCTCACTACCCCCTTATACAGATTCTCTCCCCATTATCCTCCCTTTTTCCGCTGAGAAGGGAGAGCTCTACTCTGTGTACCATCTCCTCACCCCAGGCACATTAAGTTACCACTACTGCAGGACTAGGCACATCATCGCCCATGGAGGCCAGACAAGGCAGCACAGTTAGGGGAACAGGAATCATAGACAGGCAACAGATTCATTCAGTTGTTGGGGGAGCCACATGAAGATCAAGCCACACATCTGCTACATATGGGGGCGACGGGGCTAGGTCCAGGCAGTGCTTGCTGTTTGGTTGGTGGTTCAATTTCTGGGAGCCCCACAATGGTCCAGGTTGGTTGACTCTGTTGGTCTTCCTGTGGAGTACCTGAAGGAGAGGATTCTTACTAGCCAGTGAATATGCGAAAAAAAATGTTTTTATTAGTATCCGGAAAATGTCAATGAAATAAAAACCAACATGAAATCCCAGACTACAATGAGGTGCATGTTAGATGTCTTAGGGTTCTATTGCTGTGAAGAGACACCATGACCACAGCAACTCTTATAAAGCAAAACATTTAATTGGGCCTGGCTTACAGTTTCAGAGGTTTAGCTCATTATTGTCACGGCAGTGTGTAGGCAGACATGGTGCTGAGAGTTCTGCATCTGGATCCACAGACAGCAGAAGGAGACTGTATCACACTGGGTGCAGCTCAAGCATGTATGACCTCAAAGCCCACCCTCACAGTGACACTTCCTCCAACAAGGCCCACCCACTCCAACAAGGCCACACCTCCTAATAGCGCCACTCCCTGTGGACAAGCATTCAAACACTTGAGTCTATTGTGGCCATTCCTATTCAAACTACCACATCAACAGCACCCCCAAATTATCAAAAATTAAAAGCTTGATAATACCCAAATCACCAAGAGGATAGGGCAATTGCTTAGTTGGTAAAGGCTTGTCACACAAGCAAGAAGAGTTTGATCTCGAAGAGCCACTTAAAAAAAAACAACCCAGCAGCCTAAATTAGACATCTGTGCCACCTCCTCCAAGGTATAAGGAACATTGTCAAAGACAGAATGGAAGGAATTCAAGAGCTTGAGGATGGGGAGGGGCCCAGGGAAATGACGTCATTTGGACCTGACATGGCTGCTGCAACCATTGGAGCAGCTGTGGTTTTCTGAATTCCATCTGAACAAAACCAGCCCAGCAACATTCAGTCAAAGATGAAGACTGTGCTCATGAGACCTCACCCTACAGAAGGGTTACAGGCAGTTAATGGCTGCGGGGAGAAGGAGAGCAACTTATCTTCAGTGGTGTAGCTCATGCTCTGTATGTAACTCCCAACCCAGGTTCATGTTACACAATAAAACATTGCTTTTATTAAAAACAAACAAACAAACAAAAACAAGAAAGTCAGCCAGGCTTGGACTTGCCAAGCAGAGCCTGCAGCTGGTTGTATAACTCATCTGAGCCCAAATCCAGGGATTTGAGTTGGACCACTTCAACATCTACCCCATCTATGAGCTGCTGGAGCTGGTGAAGAAGCTGACCCTGCAGAACCAGAGCTGCAGGATCTCCACGACTCTGGCAACAGCAGACTATCCAAACTGAGTCTTGGGGATGGTCCAGTATTTATGGTGTTTCAGAAACCAGAAACCCTGAACCAGATCAACAACTCATTGCAATGAATATTTGCATGCAAAGCTGTATGGGAAAAATTTCTATGTAACACACTGCAGCATCCAATGCTGCTATGACAAATGAATCTTTGATGGAGAGGAGGGGAAGACAGAGGAATGGGGCAGAGAGCAGTGGAGCAATGGAGCTAGAGATATGGTGGCAGTGATAGGTATAAGGGAAGCTTGGAGTGAAAGGGGAGATGTGGGGAGCAGAAGGGGTTTGTACTCAGACTCAGCCTGTGAACATGCTGTCCAGATGCATGATCACCTTGGTTCTGAGCATCGACAGCATGTCCAAGATGAAGAACAGTTCATTTTCTGCATTCGACCTCCTCCAAAGAACTTATGGTCTATGCTGCCTCTGGAGGCCACTTTGGTATCTGTGGTCCACCATTCCAGGCCATGTCGAACCCTGAGGTTTGTACGAATGTCTGTGGTTCTATAGCAGCTGGGAGCTGTGTTGGTGTTTCTGGCCAGAGGTATCACCAAAGGCTATACATATGTCCTTGTTTTGGGCTGCCACCTGAGACCATATTGATGACCAGGTCCATGCTGCTACCAGAGGCCAAACTAATGCTAGTGGTCTGCACTGTCACCTAAGGTCATGTGTTGTTGCCTAAGGCCATGTCTGGGTCCTGTTCCTACTGCAGCCAGGGTCTGTGTTGATGTCTGTGGCCTGTGTTATACAGAAGGCCATACAGATATTTGTGGTAGCATGAAACCATACTGACATCCACGGGCTGTGTGGCCTCTGGGGGCCATATTGATGTGAGTGGCCTGTGCTGCCACCTGAAGCCATAGTGACATCCATATCCATGCTGCCATCAAGGGCCATGTCTAGGTCCATGTTCCAACTACCACAGAGAGCTGTGTTGATGTCCGTGGTCTGTACTGCCACAGGAGACCATGCTGAGGTCCATGGCTTGTGATCATGTGTATGCCCATGGTCTGTGTTGTTTCCAGAAACCATGTGTAAGTTCATGATCCATGCTCCCACTATAAGAATAAAGGACAAGGAGGCTAATTTTGTCATGGTATTAATGACTGCAGACTTGCAGTTGAGAAAGAGGGGCATAGAAGGCTTCTGTGACAACTCCTATCCTCAGCTCCCCACCCCACCCAAAAAGTAACAGCCTAGACAGAAAGCCATTAAAGAGAACTCTTTGGTGTTGCTCTCCACGATTGATGGCTTCTGGTGGGGGTGGGGGTGGAGAATGACTCCATTTTTTTTTTTTAAAGAGGTTGGCCACTGGGATTTTGCCATGTTCTAGTAGTAAGTATTTGGGCAACACAAATTGGACATTTTGTTCTTCTTTTTCTTGGGGGGGGGTGAGGGAGTAGGTCAAAGGTGAGGGTGAGTTCTGAAAGGACTTGAAAGAGAGTGTGCTCAAGGTTCATGGTGCAAAATTCTCAAATAATCAATAAAAATATTTTAAAAATGAGAGAGACATAAAAGTAGGAGGGAGAATTGTCAAGAGGAAGGAGAGGCTCAGAGGGAATGGGGACAGATAAGAGAAGGTAATGGGGTTATTAAATTAATATAAAATTAATTGCATTCGTTTACGAGATTGTCAAAGAATGAAAAAAAATTTTTTTTAAATGTCCAGGAACAGCAACCCATGCCTGTAACTCCCAGTGCTGGAAGTGAGAGATGGAGTATTCTTGGGACTCACTAACCTGACAGTCTAGCTAAAAATAAGGGAGAAAGTCAATGAAAGCCATGCGCCTGGCTTGCAATTTCAGTGCTGTAGAGGCAGAGACAGGAAGGTCTCCTGCGACTTGTTGAGCAGCCAACCTCATTAGCAAGTCTCAGGCCAGTGAGAGGCCATGTCTCCAAGGGAAAAATCAAGGTAGATATGGCCTGAGGAAAGACACTCAAGTCTGACATCTTGCCTTTACATGCATGCACACACACACCCTCCCACATGAATTTCGCAGAACACATAAAAGTGATGAAATCCTCTTTAATCTAGAAGAGACTGGATTGTATTTCCCTTTGGGGTTCTGCCTTAACCTATTTTTCCTTGTTTCTTCCTCAGATCAATGATGGGAGAATCTTGTGCTGATCAGACAGAAGACGAGGATAATTTTACAGTGGTGACCACTCACCACACAGAGTAACACCTGATGCCAGATTCCTACAGTACTCATGGGAGATGGCTGCTACAATCTGCCAGCAAAATTCCACTAGATAGTCACTACGTTCGGTGTGCCTGACCCATCACTTGCTGGGGACATCTTCTGGGTAATCCAGAATTTCTCCCATACTGGCAAGATAGTATGGCTTTTGCTTTGTGGCTTTGTCATTAGAGCAGCAACAATGTAGGTATCTCTTGACCTAGATCATGAATGGGCAGCAATTCATCTCTCTTGTTTATCTCCTTTAATCCTCTGAGATATATTGCTGTGGCATTCCACTGGATAGTGATTTCCTCCAAATTTCAACATTCCATCCCAGCAGGAAGCTGGTTGAAACTCAGAAAATTTTAAAGGAAGTTTCCTTAAGCATCAGAAAGTAAACATCTCACATACTTCAGGAAGTCCCTGAAACTTAGCACAGTCTTAAGGCCCTTTACTTGCCAAGGTTATAGAAGCTTGACTCTTGTGTCTTGCTGTCTACAAGTTCTACCTGTGAGTTGTCACCCAGCTTAGTGGACTTTTGGTTATGCAGCTGACTGAGTTGTCCATGCTCCTTTAAGTAACCCTAATAAATTTACTAGTTCACCAAGTTGGACTTTGATGGCATTATTACTCTGCTCTGTTGTAAATTCTCTATACGTGGTTAAGTAGGTATTTGTTCATGTCTCCCCATGAATAGCATCATACAACACACCCAAAGATGTACTGTGGATGTGATTGTTTTACCCTGAGTTATGGGTAACTTGGAATTCACATGAACTGAATAATGCACATTAGAAAGTTCTCACTGGTGCCTTAGATGGTCACATTCATATTTCTGCTTCATATTCTGTGTAGGATAGGTGACCACCTGGATTCTATCCTTGTGCCACAAAAATTCTTTTCACATATTTTGATATCAAACCAATATTCCCTCTGCAACCATTCTGCATTTGTATGTTTTTCAGAGACTGCTGTTGGGCTCAGTCTATCTACTTGTTAAATTTTGCCTTGGCTTTGATCGTGCATATGGACTGTTGAGATCATTCTGAATTTTCATGATATCATCTCTGACAATTGCTCTCCAGATCGGTGTCATCTGAATAATTGATTGGCAAATATTTTTGAAAGGATAAAGCCAAGAACATAATCCTGTATTCAACCAGCAGAAATTTTTATCCTCATTGACATTGAGCCACGAATCAACACTCTTTGATTGCAGCTGTTCAAATGGCCAGAGTGCTATGGAAGAATGTAAATGACAATGGCCAAGACAGCACTGTAAAGATATCCTGTATCTCTAGGTGAATTCTTAAGTTGAATGCAGTTCAAGGAAAATCCCAACAAATTTCCTTCATATAACCTGATGAGCTGAATCTCAGTGTCATTTGAGAGAGCACAGGAATGCACCAATTGAGGGAGAAATAACAAGAACGGAGGGAATGCATTTTTTAGAAATCAGAACTCAAGACTGTTATAAAGCTATAATGATTAGCACTGTTTGGTATTGACACCGAAGAGGAAAAAGATTAAAGGAACAGAAAAGAGATTCCAAGAATAAAACAGCAATGCAGCATGTACATAGCAATTTGCTGTGGTACAGGGTGCATTGCACATCTTTTGGAACACAGAGGTAATTACAAAGTGACACTGGCCTATGTGGCAATCTGGAGTGAAAAACAGTATTCTCTCTCTAGCTCAGATCTGAACTAAAACAGATCCTAGGGTGTTTAAAGACGAAAAGATGAAAGAAAAAATCTTCAGCATATTGGAAGAAAATGTAAGAGAATGTCTTCATGACCTTCAAAGTAGGAAATGTTTTTAAAATAAGATGCCAAAAGCAGGAGCAAAAAAATGAGAGTTTTTATTCATTTGACTTGATTTAAAAAAATTACAAATATTCATTTATCAAAACACAAGGGAAAGAGGTTAAACTTACAGTCTTGGAAAAGATTTTTTTTTTTTTGCAGCTATAAAAGATAAATAATTAGTATTCAGAATTTGATAAAGCCTTTCATGAGCCAACATGAATAATACAAATAATTGACAAGGAGACGTGAGGAATATTACCAGGGACTTTTACAAAATGAAAGTCAAAATACAGAAGAATGCATTCATTCTTCTGCAGCATCTTGCCTCTGTGTGAATAGACAAGTGTAACGTGAAATCACAGGGAGTTTCTCTCTAACCTGTTAGATTGACAGCATTTCCACGTCTGATGATAGCAATTGTAAGGAAGGATGTGGGGCAGGGGCCAGACTTGCCTTCAAAAGAGCTAGGAAATGCCAGAACGACCGAGGCTTCTGTGTGCTCAGTCAGAGCCTCCCTGCTAGGTAAAAGAGAAAGGTAGACTATTGGGGAACTGATGGATAGTGCCACGGTGCCACCCCAGAAACTTTGGACACAGCCAATAAAGCTGAAAATGTGCATCATACGGATATAGTAATTTCACGCACAGGTGTGAATTCTAGAGAAATCCCTGGCATGGGCCAGAAAGCATTTTCCTGTTACATTGTGACAGCAAATAATCAGGAGCAATATGGAAGACCATCAACATGATGCTTCAGCCCAAACCATCAACCTGACCATCAGCAGGAGTGTGAACAAATCAATGGCGAAACATTCATTCCAAGCTGGCATTTCTGATGATACAGGTAATGGAGCTAGATCCACATGGCGAACACAGATGCCTCAAAAAAGCGAAAGCTGAGAAAAGATAACGAACTTCCAGAGAAGTCTTGGAGTGAGGTGCCATTTATATACAAAACAGGTAAATGACACCCCGTATGAAGGATGACAAACCACAGCCTATAGGTCAACACCAACATAACAAGTGCCACACTCATCTGATTGCATAGTATCTATGGCTGCACTTGTGCTAAAGGAGCAGAGCTGCAAAGTTGAACAGAGACAGTATGCCCTTCAAAGCCTACGAATTTATTACATCAAACATTTGCTTGACCCCTGGGATATACATGTATTGTTATGCTAATATCACACACACAGAGAGACAGAGAGACAGAGAGACAGAGAGAGACAGAGAGAGAGATCAGGAGGGAAGTCCTTTTCCCTTTTCTAGGCGAACATAGTCATTAGAGACTCAAGATCCTTCCATGAGGGTTCCGTCATCTTCACAGTATTATCTTTCCCATGGTCCTAAATGGCTCTGCAGTTCTCATATCTGCATAGTGGGCCAGTCTGATGCTGCTTGTATCCTACAGCTAAAACTGGTTCCTCACGGTGTGGTTGCCCCCGATAAGCAGACCCTCATGTACTAAGAAGATGCCATGTGAACCTTCTCACCAAATTAACTGGTCAGTAAAAGGCTAGAGTCTGTGATTGGGCAGTGAAGGGTGCAAGGTGGGACTGGAGGTTTGAGAGGAGATTGCGGGAAGGGAGAAAAAGAAGAGGACAGATGATGATGAGGAAGCCACAATGGATCAGAACCAGAACTTTGTGTCCAGGAGAAACAGCAAGTAACAAGGCACTTTATAGCTGGGAATGCGTTAGAATAGTCTTAGTTCTGCCCATGTAAGCATTTGGCTTATAAATAAAATTTAAATGAAATAAAAGTGTGGGTCCTTTTTATTTGATTTAGAAAAGTTAATTCCAATAACTTAACAACACCTTCTATTTGATAAAAGGGCACTGGGAAGGAATGGTTGACCTAAGTACCTTCACTTAAAGCCAGAGCAATGCAAGAGAGGTGGAAATGTAGGAATTACCCAGGCACATGTGTAATGACTCATGACTAGGTAAAACAGGAAGATTGGCTGTGGGGGCTAGTCGTCAGCTTCTTCACTGAGTTATAAACTATCACCAAGTTAGTGATAAAAGAATGGAGATATGAAAAGTAAGGAATACCCAACGTCCTTAGATTGTTCAGGGGTCACTGCCAGGCAGAAGGAAATACAAGCAGGGAGAGATAAATAAGGTAGACATAGGTGTACTCCAACACACGCACTGTTTTATGAATAATGTTTTGGCAACAGAGGTTAGGTCAATCTATTAGATATTTCAAAGACACATGTGCGCACGTGCGCGCACGCGCGCACACACACACACACACACACACACACACACACACACACTTGTAAGAGTGAAATAATCCAAGAAAAATGCCAAAGGTTAAAGTGGAGCCTGGGACAAGACAGTCCCAGTATATAAGTATATAAGGACAAGACAGGTTAACTGAAATACCAATATAAAGCCCATGTGTTAGCATAGAAAATTACCAGGCTAACACAGCTAAAGTTAAGACAGCATAGATTTTTAAACTGTCACTTTATTAGAGACATCAGTTGATATTGGCAATTGGCGCAGAAGGCTCAACAGTCTTTTGATTAGGTCTGAGACACATTGCCTACATATATACCTTTGTTATTTTGGACTTGAAAATTACTCTTTTTTTTTTTTTAAAAAAAAAAAAAAAAACCAAAGATTTAGTTTTCAAATTTATGTGTCTCTGTGTGTGGCTTCATGTTATATCCACCATGAGTGCAGGTATCTGTGAAGGCCACAAGAGGGCACTGTATCTCCCTGAACTGGAATTACAGGTGACTGTGAGCCATCTAATGTGGGTGCTAGGAACCAGGTTCTCTGCAACAGGTCTGATTTGTGTTTGGTGACGAACAGGAGGTAGTTGAATGGAGAGGGGCAGTCAGATTTTTTCAAAGAAAACTCCTAGCCATCAAAAAACATTTGATTCTGCTGTGCAACCTTTGGGAAAGCCATCTTCCACGATTTGGTTATTAGGAATACGTTTTCCTTAAGTCCCAGCTACTCTTTTTCCTGGAAATGTGTCCCAAATAAATTCTGCCACCAGTCCACAGTGGTGTCACTGAGGGGGTGGCTCACAGCCTCTGAGTTTTGCCAGGCAGGCTGTGATGGGGTAGGTTAATTGGAGACAACCTGGGTCATTGTCCCAGTAGGGTGGGCATTGCAGTGTGTCAGATGCTTGCCATGTGGAGTGGTTAGGAACAGAATTAGATGCACACATAGCAATATGGAAAGGTTTTTAACAACCAAGAGCTGACTGAAAGAGTCAGTAAAGAAACACGTACTCATTTGTCATAATCATATACTATTGAAAGAGTAGACATTAGATGCATTAAAATTCTGGCATATGGTAAGGTGAGAGAGTGACCTTAGTCACTCCCACAGTGACGCTACAGGGACTTACTTGGATTGCCCGCAGTTCACTCTGGGATCTGCACATCCCTCCTGGTTCCGGCCAATTTGATCTCCAGGGCACAGGCTTCCAGTCTTCCTCCCTGGCTGCATTTGTCACCCTTTTCTGTGCTCTCTTAGCATCTGATCTACCCATGCCCATGCTCTGGTTGCCACTCTGACACATAGTCTTGGAGACTTGGATTTCGGCATCTTGCCGGGCTTCTGACCATGCCTCTCACCTTCTGCTCCGAGCTTTTATCACTAACTGCTCATTGCTGACAGCTTGTGGTGGCTTTGCTCTACTGCCCAGCCATGCAGGTCAACTGAGGTGCAGAAGACGAACCTTCTTGAAATCGTGATGGATCAGTGGCAGCCAGATAGAGTCAGGCTTGCTGCCATCTGCTGTGTCTCCAGACCATTGGTCTACGCGCCCCACCCTCACCTTTGGCATCTTTCTCCAGAAAGCACCAATCTCTTTTGCCTTTCATCCTGGCCCATCAGCCTTTCACTTTTAGTCATTCTACACAGCTTTTGGCTTTCAGTTAATGCCATAGCTTGTGCTAGCATCAGAAACCCAGGCTGGCATCCATAAACTTGTCATGTAGTCCAGGCTGACCTTGACCACCCGATCCTCTGTTTCCACAGCCAGACTGTTGGGGTTATAGGTGTGGGCTGCCACGCCCACTTTATGTAGCACTGGGGATTAAACTCAGGGCCTTGTAAGTGCTAGTTAGACACTCTGAGCTGCATCCTCAACTTTGTGTTGCTGTATCTTAATTTGTATTCCCTTTGTTTCAAAGGCAAAGAGCCAAAACGACTGAAAGTGAATCCAAAATATGCTAAGTTATTGGAGAAGGGAGGGTGTGTCTGGTCTCTTTGGCCACATGTCCCATGTCTCTTGATTCATGAACACCATTATCTATCCATCAAAGTGAGACAGCATTTAGAAAGTTGATGACATCCGTTAAGGGCTCAGTTGCTGAGAGGGTCACCTGGAGGAAGATTCAGATAGTGAGAAATAGATGCAAATCTCTGCCTGGAAATGAGAGCCAGCCACTCAGATCCTGCCTGCTGTGGCTCTTGGCCAGGGATGTTTCCAGGGTTTCTTGGACACAGCCCAGCCAGGGTTGTGTAAACACATGTGTAGGGGACAGGTGAGTAGCCAGGTCTGTGGAGTCTAGACCTAAGCTCCAGTGCCTGCAGGATGTCTTGCCACGTGTGCTCCTGGCACTAGTGAGGCTTCCAATCCCCGTGCTCCGGCCAGTTTTCTGCAGGGCTTATAGTCACCGCACAGCTGCATGATGTGGGTAATGGCAAGGACTTGCTTCAGTGCTTCATGACAATCTGCTGTCTGTTCTCTGGGGCAGAGTTGTGAAGGGGTTGGGGGTTTGGAGTGGGGGGAGACCGGTTGATGGAAAATAGTAGTAGCAGACCAGCAGAAGTCTGTAATGAGGAAGAATAGACTGTGTGATGATGGCTGCAGTCAATAGGTGTGCGGAGGCTAATTAGACAGCAGAGATAAGGCTCAGAGATGCTCTGCCTCAGCTCTTCTGATTATACCACTTGCCACAATCACTTTGCTAAAGTGTCAATGAGCCTTGGCCAGAGTAAGTGGGCCGAGAATTCCTCATCATTCTAAGGAGGGCCAATGAGGCAATGGCTGTGTTTCCAGGGCCCGTGAGGCCATGACTGTGTTATGAGGGACCATGGGACCATGGCTGTGTTGTGTGGGCCCGTGAGGCCATAACTGTCTTGTGAGGGCCCATGAGGCAATGGCTGTGTTGTGAGGGCCCATGAGGCAATGGCTGTGTTGTGAGGGCCCGTGTTTTCAGCACCCTACAGGTCTCATGTAGGAATCTAGGGTCCATGTGGATACAAGAAACTGAGGGGGTCTGAATTGAATGAGAGTGTTGTAAGATCTCTAAGGTTTTGTGGCTTGTTTAAAAAAAAAATAGGTGACAATATGAATCTGTAACATCTGGACCATGCGGTTACCACAATATCACAAACAATTGGCTCAGGTATTTGGGGGAATGTTGTTAATACCTGGAGCAGTGGACCAGAGGGCCTGCTAACTGGTGAGTTCTCCTTTAAACAGTCGGCCCTTTTGCTACTTTCTGGTTTTTCACCAGGAAGAGCTCAAGCAAATACACTGAGCTGTGATGTGGCTGGTGGGAGAGAGGAGAGAAACTGGGGTGGGAGGAGTGGATGCTAAGGGGCTGTGGGGAAGGGAAGATGGGTGTGATGGCTGGGCTCCAGCTGTTTGACTTCGAAGTGTGTGTGTGCCCGTGTGTGTGTGTGTGTGTGTGTGTGTGTGTGTGTGTTCTATGTATGAATTTTTTTGAGCCAATGTGTTAATGTATAGCCCAGGTTAGCCTCAATCTCTTGTCCCTCCTATGTCTATTTCCCAAGAGCTAGAATTATGAATACGTAGCACCATATCCAGGCCAGTTCACATCTTGACTTTAACACTTTTAAATGTGTGAACATGGACAAATAGCTCAAATTCGCTAAGTTCTAACTTTCTTTCCCATGTTAAGCCAGAATAAATGATCCAACCCATCCCTGACATTTAGTGCACAGAGGACAGCATTTAGAAGTGCTAAAGTTTACAGTTTTAACATTAAATATCTTAATAAACTAGATTATTTCTAGATGTGTGTGTGTGTGTGTGTGTGTGTGTGTGTGTGTGTGTGTGTGTTCCTAGAGGCCAGAACAGGGCATTGGATCCCTTAGAGCTGGAGCAGCTCAACATGGGTTGGAGGAACTGAATTCTTATCCTCTGCAGAAGCAGCAAGCTCTCTTAACTGTTGAGCCATCTCTCCAGCCCCAGACATCTACTCTTTTAAAACTCCTGTAGATACTTAAACCTTTAACCCTCAACAAGGACAACCTGAAAGGTTGCTGGAGTTTTTTTGTTTGTTTGTTTGTTTACTTTTTTTTTTTTTTTTTTTTTTAAAGCAGAGAGTCTGAGGACCTCGGTGCACAGCAATCTCTCTTTAGGTTGCCTGCAGTGATGTGCTTCTCTGCCTTGCCATATCCCTCTGTCTTCCACGCTGTCTGGGGGAGGGGGACCCTGAAAGAGAGCCATGTTTAGGGAAGATACTTATTTATCTTCTGATTGGGGAGAGGTAGTGCATGGCTGTGGTCTGGGGTGGGTGGTACCAAAGCAGAAAGGATGCACAAAGGACTGATGCTGAAGTGGCGGGGGAGGGGCGCAGACAGCGCAGAGCTTTCTATCTCAAGCACGGAGGAGGACAGGGCTGTGCTCATACTGGGAAGCAGGGTTGCTCGTCTGTCTCCATCTCTCCCGCAGTTCCAAGTGACTAAGAATAGCCTGGGCTTCTGCAATCTGGCACACTGTTGGAGGTTCCTTATTACACTGGCTTGGAGGCAGACTTCGGGACTTAGGGGAACACCGGTATGAACACTGCAATCATTGGCATTTTCTAAATATTATGAGGTTTCAAGGAACTGGAGTCTCATGGGGTCGGGGGGGGGGGAGAAGATTGCAGAACATCTGTGTTTGCTAATTATCCAGAAGGCAAGGTTCCACTGTCCACAGAGTTGGTGATAGGGACCCCATCTCCCTGATGCTTGGGCTTCAGCAAGGTGGCTGAGCATTCCTGAGAGGGCAAACAAAATCGGGGAAGGTCTATGCCTCCAGGAGCAAAGAAAGAAGTTCGGGCTGCGAGCTTGAAAAATTATACTCCAGAGGCAGCGGGAGGTCAGGGTCTAAGGCAGGAAGGAGCCTGCCCAATGTCCAGTGAGGCTGAGGGGAACCTTATGTCTCTCTGGGTCACTTGCAATTTGAGGTGATTACCACAGGTCATCAGAACACTTCCCTTTGGGCGTGGCTTTCTTTCCCTACTTTCTGAAAGCAGTCTATCCTGAGAGTTCCTGGCAGGTTCAGAAACCTGGAGGCTCTCAAAAGAGGGCCCGGCATTTTACCTTTCCCTGGGCACCAATGTGGTGCCTACGCATGACTTGGCTTCCTAGTCACCTCTTGTCACTCTCTGTCCTCAGTCCCTGGCCTTCTTGATGAGGACCTCTGAAGCCCCAAACCAGACTCACCCCAGACAGTGGCGGCTTCCACTCTGGCCTCCTGAGAGCTCTGGCATCAATACTCTTTACTAAGCTTTTAGTGCAGAGGTAAGAGCTTGCTGCCCCTCCCGGGTGCTGGCTGCCAGGGCTGATGGCTAGAGGAGGCAGTTTGTATGCTAATTCTGCTGATTGCCAGCTTCTTGAGGATTCTACTTCAGCCATACCATTAGCCATACTATCTGCCCCGGGGGGAAAGCTCCCCCCTCCTCCCCCAGCCAATATCCATCTGCCCTCCCCCTCCCCTCCCCTCCTATCCTCCAGCCTTTCTAGCTGCCCCCCATGCCCCCGCTAGCCAGCCTTCCCATAGAGACCTATAAAATTTTATTTGACTCATTATATCCCAGGCAATGCCTTATTCATTTTGAGAATAGTCCAGATTCAAAGGTATTGTCTGTATTAAAGAGGCTGATTCCCAGGCCTGATAGTGGGGAGGAGGTGAGTGGGGCCAGCCCAGGCTTCTGTACTGTATCTTTCTTTTAGGAAGAGGCACAGCCATACGCATGCACCTAAGCTTCCTTCCAGCACACCCATCTGAGAATTGACAGTTTGGTGTTCTTAGTGGGAATGGGCCTGCCTGCAGTAAACAAGCCTCAAACCTGAGGGAAATTAGGGTCAGAAGCATCTTCTGCAACTGTTATTTAGTACAGCCTTGCTGGTTTACCCTAACCCAGTGCACACGACCCTGGTATGCATTATTATCCCCTAGGGAGATAGAAAAGAAAAGATGCGTTAGCTACAGTTCCTGAGATGGAGATTTACTTGGTTTTAGCAAAGTGAGGCATTTGGGCAAACCATTGCTCAAACCAGTTTACAGCCGACTGAACCTTAAACCAAAATGCCCACTTATTGTGTGAAGTGTGTACAGTGGGAACTACAATGGTGGAGGAGACGAGCCAGTCCCCTGACCCTTTTCCGTTCTTCTCCCTGCGAGAAGAATCATCTTGGAGGTGCCAGATGCTCTTGAAATCCAGGGAGGAGTGGTGATTCAATGTCATGAACCCAGGCTTCATTCTCAAACAGGACTTGGTTTATGTCTTAGTTCTCCTGAGTAGAGCTACATGACAGAGAGCAAATGACTTAATCTTCATAAGCCTCAATTTCATCATCTTTAAAATGGGGGTAATAAGCACTCCCAAAGACTTGCAAATATTAAAGTACACGAAGGAGCCAGTCGAGCATGCTTATAGTGATTAAAGCGCTTGTTAAAAGAAAGCTGATATTGCCATCAAAATAAAACCTGGTGCCTTGGTGTTCGCAGGGCCTGGTTGGTGCTCCACTCTCCCCGATGAGCTGATAATAATGTTGACTGTGAACACACTTACGACTTGCTGAACACAATGTTAAAGGCTTTGCATATATTACCAGAGGTTACACAGCATGTCCAAAGCCCTCAGCTAACCAACAGCACAGCCCAGGCTGAAAGCTGACTCTAGGGCTTGCCCCATGCTCCCTGCACAGCACCAAGTGAGCCAGAATAGCCGGATGTGCTCACAGCTGGTTTTCCTGGGTGACGCTGGCTGAGACCTAGGAGAAGGGATGAGTTTGCATAAATGTGGTAACTTCATGGGAGATCTTGAAAAGGAAGATAGCTTTGTGAGAGCTACATTTGTATAAACTGCTCTCTGCTCTGAACGCTTCCAGACTCTCGGGCTGATCTCTCTCAGGGCTACAAGAAAAACCCTCCCCTTCATGATACCATGAGACACTCATGTGGTTGGTTGACACAACCTTATTTTGAGCTACTGATTTAGTTATGGACTTCATAGCTACATCAGCGTCTCAAGGGTACCTCAGGTCACCTTGATTGGGAATGACTATTTCCCAGTCTTAATGCCATTGCTGGGACATTTGTGATGGTACTGGCTCACCTACATTATGCCACCTCTCTATGGGAAATGACTTAGTACATAGTGATGTTTTAGACACGTCTAGCCTAGCATGATCTCGGACTCACCATGTACAAAACTCATGATCTTCCCACTTCCTGCCTCAGCCCCCCTAGTGTGGGGATCATAGGCATCTGTGAAAATGGGATTTTAAGTGCTCAATAATAAGCTGGGGAGGAGGCTGTTTTAGGGCATTTTTGAATACTCACCACCTCTGCAGTGACCTAAGAGACAGTTCTACTCGTATCTCACTGTGTTTTTACTGAACTATCTTAGCATAGTCTGCAAATAATAGACTATTCTTCTTGTAGCAGGATGCTTTGCTTGTATTTGCTCTGAGACATTGTGCCAGATATGTGAACAGACTGAAACCCCCCAGGGCTCTGCAGAAGAAGGGGAACAAATGAGAATTTTTGTGGGAACATTTCAGGCTGCCTACATTCTTTAAATTGCTCTTTCTTTCTTTCTTTCTTTCTTTCTTTCTTTCTTTCTTTCTTTCTTTCTTTCTTTCTTTCTTTCTTTCTTTCTTTCTTTCTTTCCTTGGGCCAATTTATGTTGCATGGATGTATTGTGTTCTCCTGGATCCAGGAGTATGATATCAGGAAGGTTCTTCCTAAGGGAGCCCAACTCTACCCCCCTCATCCCTCCCCTTGCATTCCATCCATCTTCAAAAGGAGATGTTGGGAGAACACACTGTGGAAAAGGAGCCTCTGTTGAGTTTATACCTGATGTGGGAGCAGCGAGGCCCACAGTATGCATCACAGTATGCACAGTGCATGCATCTGGTCCTCTAAATTCTGAGATACATCTCTACCAACTTTGAACAGTTGCCTTAAGACTTCTGTCTTCTGGCAACTCACTTAAAATACCAGTCTTCAACAATCTTCTCTGCTCTCATGACAAACAGTAGGAGACCCCTGGCCCTGCTTATGAAAGACTCCATGGCTGTGTGGCCAGACGCTTGCCTGGTATTCTTCCTGTCTGTAATCCCTGTCCTTACGGTAGTTGTCCCTTTGACTTTGTTGTTATTGTCTTCCGAGCTCTTTGTCCCAACCCTCTGAGTACCCAGGACCAAATTTCCGCAGATGGAACAAAGGAAGAACCAGATGTTTCTATGGAGCCCTGCCAGAAGCACATTTGTCAGGGCTTGTACAGAGATGGCTCACTGGTTGTGCGTGCTGGATGTTCTTCCCAACGACCAGGGTTCAATCCCTAGCACCCATATTGCAGCTTGCAAGTGTCAGCAAGTCCAGTTCCAAGGGAGATCTAACACCATCTTCTGGCCTCCCTGGCCACCATGTGTGCCCATTGTGCACAGACATACAACCAGGCAAAACAGCCATAATTAAAAATAAAATTAATTTTTAAAAGAAAATACAATTTAAAAGGAAATACTGTCTATCATGACATCATTTTGAAAATCTAGAAGTATGTATTACTTCTAATAGGTAATTGAGGTTCTGAGAGAGAGAGAAAGAGAAATCAAATGCCCAGTGTTTGAGCTGAAGACATAGCTCAGGGGTTAAAACACTGACTGCTCTTCCAGAGGTCCTGAGTTTAATTTCACAACCATCTATAGTGGGATATGGTACTCTCTTCTGGTGTGTCTGAAGACAGCAATAGTGTATTCATATGCATTAAATGAATAAATAAATCATTTAAGAAAGGCTGGAGAGATGGCTCAGCAGTTAAGAGCACTGACTGCTCACAACCATCCATGATGAGATCTGACTCCCCTCTTCTGGAGTGTCTGAAGACAGCTACAGTATACTTACATATAATAAAGAAATAAATCTTAAAAAAACAATTGCTCCATGACAAGAAGTCATTCTTAGTAGAGTCTGGTCCTGATAATTGTGTTACATTATCACAAAGGAGTGCAAGGTGTGCCCTTGAAGTTATTATGCATGGCCTTGCACAATACCATTCCTTTCGATGTTTTAGTGAGGAGGATGTAGTGTGACTTAAAGATGGTTCTAGATCCATTCCCTCTTTAGCTTCTTGAAGTGTTTTGTATACAGATATGAGAAAAGCTCCCCCGTTTCATTGAGGAAACTGGCAGGAGACAAGAGCTTCCTGTTTCCTCCACACTGTACCTGGTCTCTGGAGCAGAGGAAACGCCCTTAGTGTGCTTAGCTGCCCTCCTTCTGTGTGGCATCCACTCACTCAGTGGGCAGCTTAGTGTCTTAACTTATGAAGTCAGGAGGAAAATGTACCATGTAGGTGGGATTTGAGAAGATTCTGAGTTCTTCTGGGAGGTAGGGGTGAGCCCCTGACCAGCACCATGGCTGGACCACGTGTGTTCCCATGACCCTCAGACTTGCTGGCATCTGCTTTTGCTTTTGTGGCTTTGGGATCTCACAAGGCCTCACTGTGTAGCTCTGACTGATCTGAAACTCACCAGACTGTGGACCAGACTGGCCTCAAATTGCCCGTCTCAACCCTGCAAATGCTGGGATTAGGAGTGTGCGACATCATGCCCAGCCTCTCTGTCCTTTCTTCCATGCCTTTCTCTGCCCCTCTAACAGTTCTGCTGTGTTTTTAGGGCATGCCACTAAAGCAGGTCATGTCATCTACATCTGCTCTGTCGTCCATCTGTCCTGGGCTGACCCACTCCTGAAAAACTGCAGTACTCAGGCCAAATTCAGGCTGCCACCTTGTTTTATAAATAAAGATTTATTGGAGCCCAGAAGGATCCATTCATTTTATACTTGTCACATACAGTATGGCTTACAAAAGCTAAAATCTGTGCTATCTGGTCCTCTTCAGGAGGAATTTGCCCACCCTGACTAGATCACTAGAACCACCCCTTAGTCTTGGACCTGCTTGATTGTTTTCTCTGCTATAGAACCATGACCGCTAAGATCCCAAAGACTGACATGATACTTGGCAACTTTAAAAGCCAATGAGAGTATGGGGTCCACCAGTCCCTCTGCTCATCAGGATCCCAAGGACCCTCTCTTTTAGGGGGCCTTAAGGGGTGTTTGTAAGAGAAGCCAGCTTGCGTCTTTCACAATTGTCCCAATGTGATTTTTGAGATCCTGAGTATCAGTGATCTGCCACTGAAATGCCTTTTCTTGTTCCTGTAGCTAAATACCTGGTAAAAGCTACCTAAGGAAGGAAGGCTTTATCTTAGCTGACAGTTGGAGGGTATAATCCATTATGGCAGTCAATCGTGGTGGCAAGAATGTGAGGCAGCTGGTCACATTGCACTCTAGTCAGGAAGTGTTGGGGTCTCCCACCTCCTTGTTGCTGCCAAGCCTACCTTGCTGTTACACTAATCACTCTCCTTTAAAAAACCAGCCCCCTACAGGCGCTGAGACCCTCCAGAGAGTTGCTGTATCTCCACCGCCTACCAAGAGGACCCCCCCCCCCGGATCTCCCAGAATGCAGCATCCTTGGACCACCTACGCCAACAGACGTTCATCCCTGCCTCGATCCTTAGACCCGCCTATGATCCGACTGCTGCCGGCAACTTCAAAGACTGAGGAGGGGGCTGAGAATTTTTCCATGTTATTTAAATGGAGTTCGCTTATTAAACTTCGAACCTTGATCAGTAGAAATTGTCTAGGCTTCATTTTCCTTTCGCAGCCTATTCCCTTTTAGGATATTCCCGCCCTTCAAGATGAACCTAGACCGGAGTGTTTCCGTGGGCGGGAACACTCAAGGAAGCAGAGAAGGATGGATGCTAGCGCCTGCTAACTTACTCCTATCTATTCATTCCTGGATCCCAGCCCAGAGCGGGTGCTACCAACATCTTTCCTCCTCAGGTAAACTGTTCTGGAAATATTCTCATAGATATACCCAGAGGTATATATCCATGGTGGTTCTAGACCTAGTCAAATAGATTACACATCACAGCCAGTTTCTCTCACACTTTCTCTCAGGCCTTACACATTTTATTCTGCCTTTCCTAGAAAGCTCACAGTCACTCTTTTAAAGCTTGGTGTTTAAAATGTTACCTCCTCAAAAGGCCTGTAAGCTGTCACCTCCTAAAACATGTTGTGACTCTTTGTCCCTGTGGATTGACCAGGACCGAGGCAGACAGGGAGAAGCTGGTAGGAACTTGGACGCATGCCGTCCTCCGGGATAGATAGAAGGAAGAACTGGCTGAATTGTAACTGCTAGCTGTAGGCTAGCCATGGAAATGTTCTTGAGAATAAGTGAGGAAGAGAAGTGGGGCCAGTGGTAGGAGGGATCCACCTGTCAGTTCTTTGTTTTTTGAGTGATTGTTATCTAGACCCTTTCTCGACCTTCCTCTTTTAATATCTTGCTCAAAGGTTCTAAGTCTCTATAGGAGATAACAGTTATAGATCATAAAGATGTTTATGTTCATCTATTCAATTACAGAGCACATACTGTAAAGACCCAGTGTTCTTTTCCCCCACTGAGCGCAGTCCTTCCATGTTCTCCCTTTAGCTTCTCCATCACCCCTGTTGGGGCTTCACCACAGCATCTCTTGTCTTTCTACTTATTAACTTCTTCTCATTAGCCCTTGATTTGGTGCCTCATACCCTAACCACACACCCTCTCCCCAACTTTTTCCAGCCCACCTTCTTCTCACCAACCATCTACCTCTCTTTCCCCTTGCCCAGATTCCTTCAGAGAAGTGGCTGTATTGTTACCCAGTCAGCTTCTGGTCTCTTTTAGTCCAGGTCTAAGTCCTGGAATATTTGTGGGTCCTGCTGATGTTCCCTGGCTTGGCGAAGAGCTCAGGTTTTGGAACCAAAGGTCATGGGTCAAGCACCTGCATACATAGCCATAGAGTGGATCACTGGCTAGTTCTCTATATCCTTTGGTAATAGATGAAATAAGGGTAATGACATAGTAATTCCTTTGCAGGGTGGATATGCTGGGAAAAGAATGTCTTGTATGTCAGTATTACTGTGTGCTCTGTAATTGAGTAGATGAGCATAAAGACCTTTATGATCTATAACTGTTATCTGTTATAGAGACTTGAAACCTTTGAACAAGATATTAAAAGATATTTATAGAAGGCTTGAGTGAAAGTTTCTTTATTCCTTTCTTAAAATGTTGGTAGTTTAAAACTCTGTAGATTCACGCTTAAGATAATAAGTCAATGACACACCTCATCCACAAAACCTCACCTCCTCCAACAAGGTCAAACGCCCTAATCCTTTCCAAACAGTTCTCCTAACTAGGGACAAAGCATTCAAATATACGAGCCTATGGGGGCAATTTGCATTCAAACCACCACCAGCTTGCAGGGTTCACATATGAATAAGAGATGAATAAGAGTAATGATTATTTTTTTCCCTCCAGTAGCATGCATAGCAACCTCCAGTTCTGCAAAGGCTAACCAGTAGGTATGAAGCTTCTAGGTTGATACCAACTTGATTTCACCATATTCTACAGCTCGGGGTGTTTTCAACACAGGGTCTTACCATGAAGTTCTGGAGGTAACCAAGAGCAAGAGTGCTAGCTTGTAATGTTTGTATGTGTGTGAGACCTCACTGCCCAACAACTCCCAAAGAGGTAATTCCTGGCACTGAGATTTTTATTTAATAGCCTATAATGTCTAATGGGGACATTATCCTCTCATTTAAATTCTTTATATGTATATATTTGAGAAAGACTCCATAGCAGTTCTTTGATATGTATTTAGTGTTAGGTACCCCTCCCCATAGTCTTTCTTCTACCTTGCTTCCCATCTCCCAACCCATTTAATTTTTCTTGCTCTATTATTCTCTATTCTCCCTATATGAAAAATATGCATAAATATTCAATCTATACAATGGAATATTATTTAGCTCTTAAGAAAAATGAAATTATGAAATTTGCAGGTAAATAGATGAAACTGGAAGTTCTCATCCTTAGTAAGGAAACTCAGACCCAGAAAAGCAAACATCATGTATTCTCTCTCATTCATGGATCCAGTGAATCTTTAGATATGTGTGTTTAAACTGGGATACCCACAGGGTCGAGGAAACTAGTAAAAGACCATGGAGGGGTGGGGCTCTGATGGGAGGAGAGATAGAACACAGAAGGTATAATGCAGATAATATTTGTAAGCAACAAATTTAAATTTATCAATTTGTCAAAAATTTAAGTCTTAGAGGTGTTTGAAATGGCTCGGCAGTTAAAGGTTCTTGCCACCAAGTCTAATGACATAAATTCAATCCCTGAACTCACATAGCTTCTGTTTTAAAGTTTTAGTTATGTTCTGGATTAAACACTTAACAGTTTTGATTTCTGTGCTATGACTTAACTTACATGTCAATTTGATATCAAGCAATAAAAGCATGCATATAGAGACAATATAAATATACTTAGTCATACCTTGAGATAGATTTCTACAAACTCCATACTGTCCACTGATGACTCAGTAGAAAACACAGTGGTAAGTTGACACAATGTCCAATGACGACTCCAGAAAATGCTTAATGATGATTCTGCAAAATACTGCAGTGACTCAGCAAAATACCTAACAACACATCAGCAAAAAAAAAAAAAAATTCCCAGTGACAAACAGCAAAAACATCCAACAATGACTCAGCAGCAGCAGCCACTAATGACAAAGTAAAATACTCTTTGTTGACTAGCAAAAATGCTCAGTGGTGACTCAGCAAAAGTATATAGCATTCGCCAGGCAATAATCACTCTATGCTCACCAAAATAATTGGCCAGTGATGACTCGACAGAACACCCAGTGATGATTCTAGAAAAATGCCCAGTGATGAATTGGTAAAAACAAAACAAAACAACCCATAATGATTGCTCTCTGCAAAAATTCCCAGGAATGACTGTGAAAAATCATGATGACTCAGCAAAATAACAGCCAACAGACACTTAGCAAAATGCTTATGATGACTTAGCACAATATCTAGCAATGACTCAGCACAACATCTTGCAGTTAGGGTGGGGTTATAGTTGGGTTTGGAGTCAGGATTACAGGGTAAGGATTTGGAGCTTTGGGGTTAGGATAAGCCATAAGTCCATAGTTAGTAACATCAGTATTGGTGATCAACACAGAGTTCTTTTCTTCCTTCAGTGTTCAGGCTTCTAAAGGACTTTATTGTGAGGTCTGACAAACTCTGTCCTACTCCAGAAAAAAAACTGAAATAGGTCGAGGAATTTCTCTTTGTCTCTGCTGGTGCACAGCTCACCAGGAGTCCCCACTTTAGCTCTTCTGGACTGGGGTCCCAGCTGGCTGGGGCAGGGGACCACAGAGAGAAAAACATCTTGCACTTGGTACTTGCCACAGAGCACTCTCAGGATCCCTTCATGGTTTGATCCTGCTCTAGGAGGTGAGATGTGCCAGACAGGAACACAGGTTGTCATTGTTACACGTGGCTCTGATTGCTGCTGACATGGATACTCAGAGCCCAGCCACCCAGGCCAGTCAGGGACTCCTCCCACTTGCAAAATTTCACCAGGCAATCTGTCTCAGTCCTTGGCTGCAGGTTGGGTATGGGCCAGGAACCCTATCTTTCATGAGCAGGTTTTAAAGCTGGGCTTTGACTAGAATGGTTAGTATCAGGGTGGGTCCCTCGTGGGCTCAGGCCGGGAGACAGCAGGAAGATCTCATTAACACCTTTCCACAAAGGGGAAAAATAATATTTCAGCTTGTTCCCTTTGTGTCTTCAAGCGGCGATAAGGTACCACCAAAGTGCCAGTCAGAGCTGCGTTCAAATGAAGGGTTATTCTGATAAGATGGAGGAGGGAGATTTTCTGGGAGGGGGAGGCTTGGGGAAGGGGAGACAGGCTGGTGTGAGGTTATTAAACAGGAAATGCCTGGCCGTGGTGGATCAAGGGGGAAATTACACATTCTGTCACATTTGCTTATTGAATCCCAGTTCCATTGAAGCACGAAAGGGGGGGGGGTGCAAATAACTCTACCTCCATCAACCTCCTTGTATCTCTTATTAGATTTCACAACCTTTCAATATTAAAATGCTTCTGCCGGTGGCAAAATTCCTTGTCAGTTTTTAATATCAGTAAGGGATTGTGGTATTAGGTTTAAGGGAGCTGGAGGTGGGGGAGGGGGGGAGGTAGATCATAAGCAGAATCTTTGGCCCCCAAGTCTTTGCTCCCTAGAGCCCGTGGCAGGCCTAAGGGGCTTTTACTCTCACAGGGACCAGGTGACAATCTCAGAGGGACTGAAGGTCATGTTGTATTTCACAGAAAGAGCCATTGTCACCCATACTAAAACTTATCTCACTCCAACCTCCGTCTTAACAAACCTGTGAGAGTCTTCCTTGTCTTTTTCAGATACGTGGGAAGGGATGTTGGTCAGCTTCCTGTTGCCAAAACGAAGTACCTGAAATCGTCAATTTATAACGAGTAAAGGTGTGCTTTGCCTCACTATTCCAGATGCCTTAGTTCATGATCAGCTGGTCTTGCTTTAATATACAATACATCATGGCAGGAACATGTTGGGGTAAAACTGATTCTCTGTCTGTCTGCCAGGGAATAAAAAGAGAGTTCAAGAAAGGGGCTGAGTTCCTACTACCTTATTTGAGGGGTATCTCTGACCTATAGATCTCTCCTTATATCCTATAGATTGGTCCCTCTTTGAGTTCCCACTACTTCAAAATAGTGCCATTATATAGACCAAGGTTGTTAACACCCAGCAGGGGACCACTGTTTTGTCCAAGCTCTAACCAGCATCTCTTTCCCACCTAGCCTGCCCCCATCTCCCTTTTCTGTCCTTTCCCCCTTGGGATGGCCACAGTCCCTTCTCTCAACACAGGCAGCCTCCATCTTCACTTTCTGGAGCCATCCTCTTTGTGAAGTCAGCCACTTAAGAATTTGGGGGTAGTAGGACGCTAACATCTGAGCTATTTTCAGAAGTTAGTCTAGGAAAGAGGAAAGGTATTCTAGTTAAAAGTTTCTCAGCCAGGAGATGAGGACACTGGAGAGGCAGGTCCTGACCTGGACCACTGATGGCCTTCTGCCCCACAGCTCTGCTGCAGGCTCCTCTCTGTTTTTTCCCCTTGGGGATGGACTTATCCCAGAAGTAGATAGTTTCGAAAGTTTCTGTTCTGTCCATTTCCATGCAGAATACTCTACAGTGCCACATTGATACCATGTTAACAGGCAGAAAATAGCTAAGGGATTCATTAGTTTCTTTTGGGGCTCTTCAAGGGGATAGGGGAGACAAGGGAATGCAAGATGAACCCAAATTGATGGTGGGGCCAGCAAGGCAGCTCAGCAAGTTGAGCTTGACCTCTAGTGCTCATATGGTTGAAGAGGTCTTTCTCTGTCAAATTATCTGACTTCTATGTGTACACGGTACTGTGGAAAACAGGTACACATGTGCTCAAGCTTGCAAGCATGTGCATGTATGTGCGTGCGCGCACCACACACACACACACACACACAAACAATAAACAAATAATTAGATGATAAACCAACAAACAAATGCTTTAAAAACAAAGAGTGAATGATGCATGAATACTTATAGAAAGCCCAGAGGATTCACGTGTGGAGATCTTGGTTCTAGTCTTGTCTCTGTGAAATGTTGCTATTATTATCATTTCGTAGGTGTATGTATCTGTGGATGTTCATGAGTACATGGGTGTACAAGCACAGGCATGCATGTGAAGGCCAGAGGCCAACCTTAAGTATTCTTCCTCAGCAACCATACACCATTCTTCTGTGGTTGCTGGTGGTAGTGTGTGTGTGTGTGTGTGTGTGTGTGTGTGTGTGTGTGTGTGCGCACGCGCGCACGCACACGCATGCTTGCGTGAGACAGGGTCTTTCACTCACCTGGAGCATGTCACCTAGGCTAGGCTGGCTGGTTATTGATCCTTAGGAATGTATTTATGTCTTCTTCCCCAGTACTAATTACAAGTGTATGCCACCACACCCAGCTCTATTTCTTTATTTATCTATTTATCTATTTAATTATTCATTCATTCATTCATTCATTCATTTTTAATATAGGTCTGAGGATCAAACCTAGATCTTCATGCCTGTACAGCAAGCCAGCAAGCACCTTACAAAGTGTGCTATCTGCCCAGCCCCTGTGCTGTTATTTTATTTTTGTTTATCTGTCTTACCTTTTTCATGAATCAGTTTTCTCTAAGACTCAATAAGGCTTATCTTGACATTACTGTGACAGACAAGATGACAGAACTTTGTAAGAATGGTCTCTAACCTCTTCATGCTAAAGTTGATAATGGGATAAAATTAACTTAATTTGGAGAAGGGCTGTAACAGGTGAGGGATCTGGGTGACGTGTCTATATTGAGCATCTGAAAAGCTAAGGTTGGAGACAGAGAGAGGTTTGGCTGGCCTGTCTGCTAACATTGTAGATTGCCTGACTTCTCTGAGAACTCCCTCTCTCTGCCATTCTACCCCTGGGGAGGGTTCTAGGGATTCCTCAGCTCCTCCCAGGAAAATATACACACAGCATGTCAATCATACCTTCCTTTCCACCCCGGGCAAAGTGGCAGCTTCCACCCTTGGAGTAATCACTCTGCTCAGTGGCACGAAGTCTGAAACTCGGGGCTGAGAGAGGCGGAAGCTGAGGGAAGATCCCTGCGCATGAGGTCGTCTGAAGCCACACATCTTCTCCCTGAGACATGAAGAGACTCTCCTGTGGACACTATAGGCTTTGACCTTGTCATTACACAGAGGCCAGCAGTGACTCATCCATCTCAATCAGTCCAAATAAGTGGAAATCACTTACATTAGCTTTTTTTTTTGATATGTAATATTAGCTCAATGTTAACGTGAAAGACAGCTCTAGAGACAGAGTTTCTTGCTGGTCAGACTGCTCCCATCCGAGGTTAAGTCAAGAGAGGAGCAGAGCTCACCCCCGTGGTTCCGTCTTTTTGAAGCCTGGTGTGGAATGTGAGCCTGCAGCACTGCCTCTCAGGATAGGAGAAAAGAGACGTCATGGGTGACTTTATGATAACGTTGCTGTGTGTGGATTTGACTCACCGCGAGGCATTCGCCAGTCTTCTGTAGCACTCCTGCCTTCTTTGTGTCCCCAGAACCTGCCTATGTCTGGCCTCTGGTCAACTCTAGTGTTGAGAGAATGGAGTTCCCATTGAGAATGAAGGGGAGCTGGGTTGACAGCTTCATAACTCTCTCCCAACAGCAGTGTGAAAAATCTGTTCTGATAAGCAAGGAGGCCCTGGGGGTGGGGTGGGGGGAAGCCAGTGGTGGTCAAGTCAGAGTACCTGAACCTGCCAGCATCCTGCCAGCACCCTTTGCTCTATGCAGTTTGCTTCTGGGCAGTTTGTGTTTGCCCAGTTTGTGTCGTGTGGCTCTTTGGGGTCCAAGATGAATGCCAGTGTCTTTAAGTGTGCCTGTTCAGCGCCATACCCAGACAGCCTGTCTCTTTCTCAAGCATGCATTCAAGTGCCTAGATTAGCCTGTGTACCCAAATTGGCACACGCCTTACGCCGTAAGGAATGGAAGAAGCACTGGAGAGTTGGCCAACTTTGGTGGCCAGTGGTCCTTGTTCTGAGCTTCCCATGAGGGTCACTGCTGGTATAGGACGCTCCAGGCACCATTTGGCTTTTGGTCATTATCTCAAAGGACATTTATGTCAGGTAGAACAGATGGACCTGGCAGTGTGTGTGTGTGTGTGTGTGTGTGTGTGTGTGTGTGTACTGTTGCTACTGACTCAACCTTCAGGCAAAACAGGGAAGCCTCTTACTAGAACTATCTCCCATTCCTGCACCCAGCTCCCGGGCACGTCTCGTCTCACCACCAGGCAATCAAAGCCCATCTGCTCCGGTTCTTAGGGGGCCCCAAGTTCATCCCAGTGCCCGTGCACAATATGCACACCAGCTGCCAAAGGGAGGCATGCTTGCTTTCCCTCCTTGTTTTCAAGTTGTCTGCATGAAGTTGCATACCAACGGAACGACAAAACATCTCAGTGTGGAAAGCCTCTTAAAAGGGGTGTTGGCATAGAGACATAAACGGACACAAGAAACAGTAAGGTTAACAGCCATATGGATGGAAGGACAGGGTGTCCCAGGAGGGGCCTCCCCAAACGGCCTGCTTGAGTGTGAGATTTTAGACTTGTATTAACTGTGTCATTACTGCAACCAAAGTGTAAGGAACCTCAGGCGTGCTTTTCTCCATAGAAGATTTCTGCTAACTGAAAAGACAGAGCTCTTGGGGCCACAAATATATGTTCCCTGAGTGGTGGGCACAGAAGCTGCTGGACAGGTGAAGTGAATGGGGATGGAGATGGCAAGCAAGTCCTGTTGGGTCCCAGGAAAAGAATCCATGCCTATGGCTTCTTGCTAAACGCCTTTGATTTTTATATAACCTCTGCCCTGGGCCAGGCTACAAGGGCCTCTGAGCAACAAAAATGAAGCTGTCCATAACACACTTCACAAAAGGTTTTGTTTTGAAAACAGCTTTATTTTTTCTCCACCATTTTTTAGAAAGATTTTTTTTTTCATTACTGAAAGGACACAGGCAGCTTGCTCTTGCTGGGATATTCAAGGGTTGCAGACGTCAGAAGGAAAGATCCTCAGGGATATTCTGCCCCAGCCTGGCCTGGTGCT
The DNA here is from genome assembly GCF_900095145.1 of Mus pahari. Taxonomy (NCBI): domain Eukaryota; kingdom Metazoa; phylum Chordata; class Mammalia; order Rodentia; family Muridae; genus Mus; species Mus pahari. Next base: position 51,319,336 of record NC_034591.1, read on the forward strand.
GTGCTCTGTGGCAGATCTGATGTGGCAGGGCTTGGATATAGCCCCTGTCCTCCTGTATCTGTGTGGAGCTGACACACTGCTGAGCCTGCACCCGTCTAAGTAAAATAATCGATTGCTATGAAGACCAAATGAAATTCCCTTTTGCAAATCTGTCTTCTACCAGTTTTAGCTCATGGAAAGCTCCTGGTAAAATGTTGGTTCTTACTACTGCTTCCTCAGTAGTACAAATCTCACCGAGTCTCTCTGCCCTGTGAAATTAGGATAGCGATATCTGTCACGGAGTTTCTATGAAGTGGGGGGAAATAGAACATGGAGTCAAATAACTGGTAAGAGACACAGTGATCCGAACATCAGTTTCCCCTACGTGAATGGTACAGTTTACTGAAAGAACTGGAGGAGATGGGGTTGAAACTCACCTGGTAGCATACTGGTAACTAGCATGCACCAGGCCATGAGTGCAACAGCACATGTAAGCCTGGCATGGTTGGTGCTTGCCCATCTTCCCAGCCTTCAGGTTATGGGGACAGAAAGATTAGATGAAGGTCTCATGCTCCGATGCAAAGTCAGTAAGTCAGTTTGAGTCCAGCCTGGGATGCATGAGACCCTGTCAATACATGCATACATAGATACATAGATACATACATACACACATACACACATACATACACACATACACACATACATACACACACATGCACACACATACATACACACACATACATACACACACATGCACACACACACATACATACATACACACATACACACACACACATACAATACAGACAGACAAGGCTTGGAGTTACCTAGCTGACCTGAATTCCGCAGCTTCATGTAGATCAGGTTAGCCGTGAGTGAGGCCCATCACGTTTGTAGGCAGCATCATCCAGCAGTGTGAGAAGGTTGGACACCCCAGTTCTACCGTGTGCAGTTTTGGAATGGAATGGGCATGTGCACTGATCGGGTCTCTTAAATAATTTCCTACAAACACATGACTCTCTGTTAGTAGAACTATGCTGCTTAATTCTGAGGCAAAACAAGGGCAACAGCATAGGAGAATTTGAAGAGAAATAAAGATGTCTGCCTCCAAATTAAGTACCTTTTTATCTTACCCTCCCGGGCCATTAATTAACCTCCTCACCATCTCCCTACTTCACTTGGAGGAGAACACTTAACTTTCTTTTGGTGGGAAAGTGTCAAAACCGCCCTCAGCCGGCTGTATAGTTTTTTCAGAAAATCACTTAGAGCTCTTCTCCTGCTGGCCCATCTAATAATCCTTCTTAGAATTTATTGGAGGCAAAGCGTTAAGTATTTCATCATTTCTCTAATTAGTTCTAGAGGGTAATAACAGCTCTTTTTTTTTTTTTTAAAAAAAAAGAAACCTTTTAAAAAAATTTTTTTTCAGGAAAAAAAAGTATCCAACTTTTTATACTGGTCTCCATTCTCCCTTTCTTGTTAACTCTCATGTGCAGAGTGTTGCTGGTGTATCAATGTGGTTTTTGAATACTTCCTGACAGACACATTTTACATCTTGTTTTACAAGACCCCTATGAAGTGGCTGTTATTGTCTCCTTTGAAAGGTGAGGGTACCAAGGCTCAGGGGTTTAAGTACCTTTCCCAAGGTCCTTGTCTTAGAACTGAGCACCTGCCCCGAGTCACACAAACACAGGTCACTGGGGCAGGGGGATCGGAAGTACAGCTGTGCCCAGGAGCTGATGAATAGCAGAAAACCCTTGGCCTCATCCTGCCTCCTGAGCATCAGGAGGGCAGAGACTGCTAGGGTTGGAATCTGGGTGGTAATGTTTGCAGTCTTGTCTGTGGACTCCAGTCTCCCTCACCTTGGTCATTCCTGATTTGATTGCAAAGAGAAGAAATCTTGCCAAGGGAGAGAGCCTTCAGCTCATGACAGACAGCTCATTGCAGTGGCCGTCTCTCCCTTTCTTTGAGAAATGTCTTTTACATAATGGAGATTGTATCGAGGGTCTGCATTCAATAAAAGAATATTCTATTAGATAAAAAGCATATTCTAAAGCCTGATGCCCCCCAAACCAACTGCTTTCTTCAGAATATTTTACATATGAACATAATTTGGAATGATTTCAAATTACAATTCCATACACATCAGTTCTAGCTGGCTCAAGCAAAAGAAGAAAGCTCTAGAGGGATACTGAAGAGTCTCGCAAAACCAGGGAAGGCCCAAGACTCAAAAGAGGAAAGACCGCGTCACGCCTGGAGACTCCAGGGGAGGAAGACCCTGGCCAGTCACTGACTTAGGACGTGTCCTGTTGGAAGGACACGGGACCCAGAAGCTGCTCCGCAGGTTCCCTTGGCCACGCAGACCGCTGTGCTTCCTGCTTGATCATGGGGGGCGAAACGCTTGACATGTTTTGTTCCTTAATTTCTTTATCGTATAGAAGCATACCATAGCTCACCCGTCATCTTGGGCAATGATTTGGAGATTAAAAACCTGAAAAGTACTGTGAACTCTGCACTTTTGTCGGCTCAGGGAAACCGGGCCACAGTAACGTGTGTGAATGTGCACGTAGTTGTTAGAATTTTCCACTGTAGATAGGACTGTCCCCAATGCTGTCACTGTAGTTTGCAGTTAGAGGTGACTCTGAACCCTGCTAGCTTTGCTCTGAAGCACAGGTTTCTCTGAGGTGGACCACAGCCACTGTAACTTAGGGCTCCCTCAAATAGATAATATGGAAATCTAAAGGTCATTCAGTGGCTTAAGGCTTTTTATTTGGCCTTTGTGCTTGGGTATTAATGCTAGCCCCATGGCATCTCAGTAGCAGTGCTATTTATGGGTTGGGCATCATTCTGACAGTGTGGCTCCTGGCCATCCATCTAGGTGAGTCAAACTCACAGGACAAACAGGGATGCGTTGTGTCTGCTGTTGCTGGGAGACTACCTAATTTCTCTGTAGCCGCAGTCACAAAGGGCAAGTGAGAAAGATCTTCACCGTTTTGAAAACAAAGATCAAGCCATCAGGTCTTTGTTTGAGTTTTAATTACTCTGGAATCTAAGTCCCTGCGAAGACAATGTGGTGTTATATATTGGTCTTTCTCCACCTTTTTGAGGTTTAGGAGGCTTTTAATTGGAATATAATAGGACTATAGGTATGGTATTGAGTGCACTTAAATGATCACCTGTTGAGGCTGTATATGTGTATGTGTATACATTGAGTATATATATATATATATATATATATATATATATATATATACATATACTCATATGCATATATGCTTACATATACTATAAAATGCAGTGTATTTAGTAATTTCCAACAACTTTGTGTTGAATTTGTTTAAATGACATATTTGTAAAATGGTGTATACAGTTTTGAGGCATGCTTTCCTTAAAGACAACACACATGATAAAGTCTTACTGAGGGCTTGCCAGGTCCCAGGCACTGTTATAAGCAGTATATGAGTGTGTGGGGTGTGTGTGTGTGTGTGTGTGTGTGTGTGTGTTGTGTTGTGTCTGATGTGAATATATGTGTACTTGGTTGCATGCACATGGAGGTGAAGGTCAATATTCTGGCATTAATTCTCATTTCCCACCTTGCTTGAGATAGCATCTCTTTGCTGCATCATAAGCCTGGGGTGACTCTCCTGCCTCTGCTTGCCAGCTCCTTTTAGAAGTGAACTGGGATTAGAGACCCTCAAACTACCATCCATTGTTGCCCTGCCAATTAAGGTTGAAGTCTACCGTTGTCTGGATAGCCTTCTGGGGCTCAGCCCATTATGGAGGACTCCCTTCATGGGCAGGGCTCCTCCTCCTCTGGCCTTGTCTGCAGAGTTCAAAAACCTGACAACTCTACCTGCAGAATGTCACATAGCCCTGGTTAAGATGATAGGTTCAAGACAGCTACAGTGTACTTACATATAATAAATAAATAAATCTTTTAAAAAAATACCTTAAAAAAAAGTTTCTTTCTCTGCATAAGAACCTTTTCAGCTAGCACCTGAGACTCCTCAAATGTTTCCCCACGCGAATGAGGCATTTCAGTACCCTAAGTCTTCAGCCAATCCTGGATGTTCCTACTCCCAGTCCCCCCAAATTATATAAGCCTTGAGTAAAGTTGTTCAGTCTCCCTGCAGCCCCCCAACCCTGTGTGTTCTCTCCCTCTTAGACCGATCTCAGCCAAAGATCTCCAATGGCAGTGAGGGTCATACTCTATCTTTCATGTGGGCTTTCTGGAGTCCCACTGAGCCATCTCTCCAGCCCCAGTCTAATCATTTTAAGGCATCATTTATTTATTTCCCCATGGTTAGTACATAAGACATATACCAATGACAACTCCTATTTTACAGAGGAAGAAACTGAGGGACACTACTGTTAAGGGACTTTCTGGGAAGCCATGCAACAAACACTGACCCTGAGTTGTCTCATACCACCGTCTACCACTGCTGTCTACAGCATCAGCTGTGATCTGGGAGGCCCCCAGTGCAGTTGGGCTGTAGGAAAGGAGTGCATGTTCTGCAGGGTTTGAAGTTGTTCTTCCTGGTGTAAGCATTGCCAGCCTCTATGACTGCTTATTTCTCAGTCCTTGTCTCTCCTTTCCCCTCCCGATGTCTTCCTCTGGTCTGCATGTGTATGGTGTGCTCAGGAGAGAAGGAGAATCCTGGGTGCCGTCAGGTGACAAGGCACAGGAGGGTAAGGGATCGTCAGAATCGGAGGGAGCGTTTCCCATGGCTCCCATTTCCTGCCATTGCTCTCCCTCAAGGACATGGAATATTGACTGCTGAGCAACAGTTCATGGAGACACACACTTTCTGAGAGGCTAGGCAAGCTCCTTGTTGCTCCCAGGGTCATTCTTTCCTAGAAATCTCTCGTTTGGAGATTGTGAGTTAGGCTAAGGGTCTTAGACTTAGCTCCCTCCCCCACTATTACTTGAACTTGGATTGTAAGAACTTTGTTGCAAGCAAACAGTGACCCAGAAAGATAAAATGATGAGGCTGTCTTTATATGTAGACGACTAATGTGACTGTCTGACTTTCTCCCCTCTGCCAAAGGCATTGCTTTTCCTTTTGGGAAACTGTTTAGGCCATTTTAAAAATTATGTATTTAGTGCCACCCTATAGAGGCTCTAGATATAATATCTGCCTCTGCCCCTGCTGTAAGTACGTAATCGGGTCTAACGAGGCTGTTGTTATAGAGTCTGTCTCTGTCCCCACCTTGGATCATCATTAGGCCCAGGAATGTGGCTGTGGTTCCAGCGAGGTTGATCCATGGGCTGAGACAGAGGAGGTAATCCTTGGTCTAGAGTGTCTCCAGTGAAGGAGTAGACTTGCAGAGCCATGGGAAGCCTCTGTGCTTCCCAAGGGAATGGCAGGTGTAGTCAGGGAGGCATCCAAGTCCACACAGAGAAACTAGCGGCCTTTAGGCTGTCTGTGTAGAACAAATGGCCCTCCACATTCTGAAGTTTGCTCTAGCAAATGTAGAACTAGGCTCAGGAGGTTTAACGATACGGAGCAAGCATCCAGGCAGGGAGCTGAGAGTTTCTGTCCCTGGCCTTTGACCTCTTCCCAGGATCAGGAACTGAGCAGAACTTTCCAAGAAAGTCTGGAAGCTTCCATAGAACTTGTAGAGTTATCGAAGGAAAAGAATTCATATTGGAGGTGATCAAAGTTGAGATTGTAGGTCTACATGGGTGGTACACTTCTTCTTCTTCTTCTTCTTCTTCTTCTTCTTCTTCTTCTTCTTCTTCTTCTTCTTCTTCTTCTTCTTCTTCTTCTTCTTCTTCTTCTTCT
>NC_034591.1:51325392-51335637 GCF_900095145.1 Mus pahari
GGAAGAGCAGTCACTGCTCTTAACTGCTGAGCCATCTCTCCAGCCCAGGTGGTACACGTCTAAGTTTATTGGTGGCTTTTTAGGGATAGCTGGTGTATCCCTTTGCTGTTTGGCTAAATATAGCATCTAGTAAAACACTACAGGGACTTGAGATAACAGGATTGCTGTCAGGTACTATTTCCAAGTGACCGTGGACTGACCATTCATTGGGATTCTGTGAACTTCAGCTTTCTTGGGAAACTAATTTCCATGTTATGGTGGAATGTTGTGACAATCACATATGAGAGTGGGAGTCATGCTTACTGGCATGCTTAGCTTCCAGAGGTAAACTAAGTGGGTGCCAGGAGACATGGGTGGAGAAGCCATTTGGTTGTTAGGAGCCTGCCCCAGTGTGAGTGGCTGAGCAGACTTATGACCTTGGCCATCAGAAGATGGCTTTCTTGCCCCTCTCAGCCCTCCTTAATCTTGGCAGCTCCTGTCTTTCACAGCCCTCCTTGAACTCTACAGTGAATTGTGTTGAACTTGCTAGATTTGATTGGTCATATCTTGGCAGAGGTTTACAGACCCAGGGTGGGGCTCCCTTCCTGTGGCTTCTCTGTCTCTTCTGAGGTCCTAGCTGGGAATGTTTATATCTTCAGTTCCTCCTTGTTTATCCCTTGAGAGATATGACTCATGCGCATGAGTGTCTAAGTATTTCATGGGCAGATCAGTCTGAGGTGACAAGGAGAGTCAGGGGGAGGGAGAGGGGGGAAGGGGAGAAAGGGGGAAAGAGAGGAGAAAGAGAAGAGAGAAGAGAGGGGGATGAGGGAAGAGGGAGGGAGGAGGAGGGAGATTGCAGTGGCACCTTTGTGACTGGTAGCACACCATAGAAATGGGCTCAGGCTGGTATACTTCCTTTTGGTTCAGTTCGGAAGGGAACAAGTCATTTAGAAAAAGTGTTGGACTAGAAGTCCAGACTCTAGCTAACAACCAGAACCATGATCCCGGAGCCATGGAAGGCAGATAGAGATGAGAGCTGCTGCTCATAGCTCCATCCGTTCTTAGCATGCAGGGCTCCTGGGTTGTCTCCAACTTCTAGAATTACCTGGGACCTGACTAAGACTGTGTGCTGAGGTGCTACCAGAAGAAAGAAAGACAGAGAGGGAAACCCAACAGGGGAACTGTATCTTACTTTACATTCTTGATGGAAGACAAGGCTAGTCTTGCCTGGGAGTTGGTGGATGTCACGGTCCTATTGATAGAAACCTGGTCAGAACACTCTGAGGATAGACTACGGTGGCTTCTACTGAGCTAAGTGGCGGAGGGGTTTAATATTCTTAGTACAGCAGCCTTTGTTTTCTGCAATTCTTTTTGACCACTAGATGCTCAGGGGTATCCCTGATATGGAAAGGTTTGTGTCCTGTGGCTTTTGTCTCTCTTAAACAAAGTTCCAAGTCTACTTTTAAGCAATGTTAAGGAAGTGAAAAATCCTGTAGTCCTAGATGTGCAAGTGTTGTGTGTGTGTGTGTGTGTGTGTGAGTGCACGTGTGGCCACGTGTACAGGTGTGTCTTAACACACCCAAGCGGCCGAACACATAGGTCTTGTTTGCTCCTACACATGCGAGCACCACAATTTCATAATTAGAGTGGATGTTAATGCTCCATGATTGGAAAATGTCACCCTGCGTGACTAATTTGCCAGCAGGGCCTAATTGAAGATCAGCATCATCTGCGGTTCCTGCAAAGTCTTTCTTCTGAAATACGTGGGCAGGCGGCGGCGGTGGCAGTGTGGTGGCCGGGAGCCAGGCTGCCTTGGGAGGATGGCGATTTATTGTCCTGCATTTCTCGGGAGTTCTAAAGGGTTGGGTGGAGCATCAGCTGTGGTTGAAATGTGGTTGGCCATAAAAGAAGTCTGGGGCTGGACTAACCCGTATGGCAGGTGGTGCTCGATAAATAACTGGGCTTACTCCAGGGAGGACTTGTGTTGTTTTGTGTGGAGGCAAGCATCAGAGGACAGAGGTAACCTAGGAGGGAAAATCCTGGGTAGGTGGTTCCCCTGGCACTTCCCTCGGGCTGTGGAATCCTTGAAGAATGTGTGTGTTTGTCATGTGGGCTGTGCCTGTTGTGCCCAGTGGTATTGAAGTCAAAAACAATCTTATACTACGTTCCTGATCCGGGTCTCAGAGAGTGAAGGGGATATTAGGTGTTTTGAGACCTTTGGCCCAACACATACTTATTGAGTACTTTGAATGCACAGACCTGGGCTAGATTCTTGTTCTTGAGCCATATGGATATGTCCTTATGGAGGTTACATTATACTAGGATAAATAATAACAAATATCTAGAGTAATAATCCCCTTGTAGCAAATTTGAAACATCATAATTTAAAAAGGAAACTGTATTAAATACAGTGTGTGTTTGTGTGTGTGTGTGTGTGTGTGTGTGTGTGTGTGTGTGGTGTGAACAGGCTTCTCAGAGAAGATTCCTAATTCACATACAGTGAGAAGGAGACAGCCTTGTGAAGAGCAAGGGAAGCTCATTCTAGCACAGGGGACAGCAGGTAAGGTGAGTGTGTGCCAAGAAGGTGGTGGAAGCCTAGAAGGAAGGGTGAGCTAGAGCTGGGGCCAGGGAGCCTGATGGGGCAATGCTGCAGAGGTGGCAAGAGCTGCTTCATGGAGGAGTTGCAGAATTCTGGGAGATACTGGATTTCATTCCAAGTAAGTGGGAATTAATTTATTAATTAATTAATTTACTATTATTTTTGTTTGAGGCAGGGTTTCTCTGTATAGCCTTGGTTGGCCTTGAACTCAAAGAGATCTGCCTCCAAGTGCTGAGATTAAAGGTGTGAGCCATGAGGTAATATTCAATGGAGATGCTCTGCTCTGGAAAATGAATTATAGAATAGGGTGTTTTGAGAATGAACCAGGGGCTCTGGCTTGGAGGCCACTGAAGGCATCAGAGAGATTCTAAGGGCTTAGGAGATGTTCATGCAGACAGTGGGGGAGCCCTTGCTCAGCAGGGAGCGGCTGGAGGGCGCATTGATTCTATAATGAACTTAATGCATGTAGCAGTGTGGAGGATGGATCCCAAGAAAGAGGAAAGGAAGGAAGATAACATCTTGTTACCATGACCAAGATTCAAAGGGACATGGCAAACTGTAGCTGACCTGTTGGCCGTAGACCTGGAAAACATGATACACAGGTTGAATATCCAAACTGCTTAGGACAAGAACTACCCCAGTGTTCACAGTTCAGAGATTTTTAAAATTAGTATGTATATAATGAGATAACTTAGCAATGAAATCCAGGTCTACACGAGATGTCGTTTATGTTTTATACTACTCATGTATACATGCTGAAAGTAATGCTATGAAATGCTTTTAGAGCACTTGTGGTTTGGCGATGACACTAGGTCAGGTGTGGAATTTTCCACCTATGACATCATATTAGCTCTCAAAAATCTTTAGATTTGAGAAAGCAGGGAGATGGCTCAGTTGGAAAAGTATTTGCTGTGCAAACATGAGAGCCAGAGTTCATATAAGAGGCAAGGTCAGGGACCGTATACCTGGAACCCCTGCTAGGAAGTGAAGACAAAACCAATGAGTGAGCTACAGTTTCAGTGGGAGACCCTGTCTCAAAAACTGAGGTGGAGGGCATGAGAGAAAGAGGTTCTCTATGTGTGCATGCACAGGCTGCCTGCGCGCGAACACACATACACACAGCACACACTCAGATGCACATGCGAACATAACAAGAATAAAAGTTTTCAGATTTCATAGCATTTTCATTTTCAGATTAGATTACTAATACTCAAGCTGCAGGAAAACAGGACAGCATTGTTTAACAAGGAGAAATGTCCCGGGCTAGAAAGTCCCTTTCAGCACTGGGTGGCTGTCACGTAGAAATGGTAGGACACGTTCAGGAGAAGGAACTTGTGGGGCTGCTGGTCAAAGCACAATGTGCAGAAGCACAGTGTTTACAGTCAGAATAATCCCACAACAAGGTAGGCTTGAAGTGTACAGTGTGGCTTCTTTTTTTTCTACCACATCCTATGAAAAGAACAGGGTGATTTTTACAACACAGTATGGATCAGCTAGCTTTCTGTTGCTGTGACAGAATACCTGACGTGACCAACATGCATGCAGGAAAAGTTGCTTTTGGCTAGTAGTTTCAGGTGTCTCTGCCCGTGGTAACTTGGCTTGCTCACTTGGGGCCTGTGGCAAGGAAGAATACTATGTGGAGAGTGGAGTGGGACAAAACTGATCACTTTGTGGTGGTCAGGAAGCAGAGGGAAGAGGACACACACACACACACACACACACACACACACACACACACACAGAGAGAGAGAGAGAGAGAGAGAGAGAGAGAGAGAGAATGAGAGAGAGAGAGTCAGAAACAGAGAGACAGAGACAGAGAGATACAAGCAACAAAGAGAGATGGAGAGAGAGAGACAGAGAAACAAAGAGACACACACACAGAGACACAGAGATAGAGAGACAAAGAGATAGAGAAAGACAGAAAGACAAAGACAGAGGGAGACACACACACAGAATAAGAAGACACTTGTGGGGGTAAGGGTAAGGTTATGCCATGGGCGAAGTTAATCTTTGGAAACAGATCAACCTCTTGATCTGTCCAGTTTTAAGGTAAAAATGAAAAGCTCTGGACTGGGAGATGCCTCAGCTGGTAATGTACTTGTTGTGCAAGTGTGAAGACCAGAGTTCGGATCCTCAGAGCCCATATAAACGCCAGGGAGGCATGTAAACCCAGCGTGCCCAAACACCCAGGTGCATGAACTCTCCAGAGAAAGCTGGATCACCAGACTAGCTGAAAGGGTTAATTCAGGTCTAGTGCCAGAGGCTTTGCCTCAGTAAGTGGGGTGGATGAGACCAAGGGAGACATCCACTGTCAATCTTGGGTCTCCTTGTGTACATACATACACACACACACACACACACACACACACACACACACACACACACACACCACATGTGTGCCTGATGCCCTTGGAGGTCAGAAGAGAGTGTCAGATCCCCTGAAACTGTAATTGTGGATGGTTGTGAGCTGCTACACTGCTACGTGGCTGCGGGTGGGAGCCAAACCTGGGTCTTCTCGGAGAACAAAAAGTACTCTTTATGCAGTGTTCTTTCCAGCTCCTTATTTTTGGGATAGGAACTCACCAATTTGGCTAGATTGGCTGGTCAGTGAGCTGCAAGGACCTACCTGACTCCATCCAGTGGAGCTTTCTGGGAGCTGGGGATTCGAACTAAGTTTTTTACGTTTCTGTGGCAGACACTCTTAATGAACTTAGCTATTCCATCGTCGCTCACCCTTAATGCTGCACCAGCTCCTCTCCTCGTCCAGCAGAGCCCAAACAGACACAAACAAAAAGATGCCCAAGAAACCCATCATCCTTTATCCCCTCCAAGCAGCCCCACCCACCCCACCCCTCCCTTCCCTCCCTCCTCCCCTCCCTCTTCTGTATTAATTCAGGAGAGGAAGTCATAAGCTGACTCCAGGTTAATAATGTACTCAGCAGCCTTATTATTTTATTTCCTCTGATTCTTCTCTGCCTGAGTCCACCCAGCTGTCACCCCCACCTCTTGTTCTTTACTCCAATTCCTGTATCACTTACAGACCATTCTTCTGCATTTCCCTACCGCCTAATATTTAATTTTAATTCAAAGCACCCTCCCCCACCCCCAGTAAATCCTCAGACGACACAGCCCCGGCTTTTGGGCTTTCTCTCCTCCCCCCTTTTGCTTTCTTTATTATCAGAGGGTCAGATTAGCATCTGACAAGCGAGCTGAATTGACTGTATTCTGCTTGGGTTTCAAAACCTAAGGCAGATTATTGTCCCTGTTATAAATATAAAGGACATTTTAATTTTCTAGGAGCTAAGAACAGACACCTCAGCCATTGTCAAAATGGAAGAGGGCCCCAGGGCTCTGAGTGAATTTCCAGCAGATCCTGTGTGTTAGCTCCCCCCACCCCGCCAATTCTTCTTGAGAACGAGGTGGGGTAGAAAAACATGGAAATTAAGGGGACAGGAGAGAGCCCCTCACTTGAGCATCTGGATAAAGCTTCTTGCCAGCTGACAATCAAAAATTCAAATCTAATCAACCACACTTGCTCCAGAGATTGAGGACATAGAGACAATATTGCTCTTGCAGAGAGAGATTTTCAAATAAGTGTATTAAATTAGTCATAGAGCATGCTCAAGGCTCTTAGCCCTTTCTTAGATGTTGTCCTGGAAAGTCAGTCACAAACAAGGCTATGCCTTTTGTTGACAGTGAAAGGATCTTGTGGGACTTATCAGCCGCCCTCCTTAAGGCTCCTCAGGAGCCTCCCTGCTGCTAGGAATCAGGAACAAGGCAGTCCCATGGTATAGACAGTTAGCCAAGGTTACAGACCCAAGGAAATCAAAAGTGTCCTTTATCCTGGTGGCACTAGCAGTCAGTCAACACCAAGGGGTTCACAATGAGCTGAAGAATGAAAACCAAAAAGTCCAAACCAGTCAAATTCTTATTTCCTGGTCCCCTGTTCACCTGACCCACTGACCAATCAGAATTCTCTCTATATATTCAAATTAATCAAGGAGATTTACTCTCAGCTCAGTGACTCATTTATACCTGAGCTGGATCCAATCGACTGATTTCCCAGGATATAAAAACTCCCCTGTAAAACTCTACTTGATAACCCATTTTCCAGACCCCTCCCCTGCTGCAGGGAACAGTTGACAGTCAGGGAGCTGTTGTCACTCATTCAGGAGCTGTTGTCACTCACTCAGGGAGCTGCTGTCATTCAGGGAGCAGTTGTCACTCAGGGGGCTGTTGTCACTCAGGGAGCGGTTGTCACTCAGGGAGCTGTTGACACTCAGGGAACTGTTGTCACTCACTCAGGTATCTGTTGTCACTCACTCAGGGAGCTGCTGTCACTCAGGGAGCTGTTGTCACTCACTCAGGGAGCTGCTGTCAGTTAGAGAGCTGTTGTCACTCAGGTATCTGTTGTCACTCACTCAGGGAGCTGCTGTNACTCAGGGAGCTGTTGTCACTCACTCAGGGAGCTGCTGTCACTCAGGGAAATGCTGTCACTCAGCAAGTTGTTGTCACTCCATTTCTCTATCACACATGGATTGTTTGCTCATCATTCTTCACGATTACGAGACAAGGAACTCAACTGTGACCCAGGGAACTAGGAACATTATTGTCATGTCCAAAGGAAACTCCATTTCCCCAGATTCCAAGAGGCAGAGGGACAAACAAATGACTATCCTTGGTGCCTATTAGCACCCCAGGGTGCATGCTGGCCCCCAGGCTCCCTCAATATCACAAGTACTCGTTACACATTTCAAGGTCCATTTGGCAGGGCAGGGCTTCCCATCTCCTCCCTTCTCTCTCCAGTTCACTGGCTTCACTTCCTGCAGCCACTCATCGCCCTTATAACCCCGCTATTTAAACTTTGCTCGCTCTTTTTGTCTCCTTCTCCTATCTCCTCCTTACCCCGCTGTTTATCTGCCTTTCCCTCTCCCTCTATCTATGTCCTGCCTCCTGCTTCTCTCTTAACCAGATCCGGTCTGCTGACCATGCTCAGGACTCTGGACTCTTCCTCTGGCTGTTCTCGCTGTCATGTCTACAGTAAACACGTTCCCTTTAGTTATACCACTGACTGGTCATGATGTCAGTTTATACAACTATAACTTCCCTTAGCAACCCTCTGAAGACACAACCTCAGAACCCACAGAGTCACACCTATGGCTGCTGTAAAGACAATAACGCACTGCCCCTTGAGAAGTCCACAACCACCTCGGCTGGGTCTCATCTTTTTTCCCCACAGCATCTTTCTTTCTCTTAATCTGCGTTTCTCTTAATTTTAAATCATCTTTCTCTCTTTTAATCTATGTTAAAATCTTCTTTTAAGAAGTTGTAATTCTGTTCCATACTGGCTCATTCTAAAACTCTCTTCTGTGGCGAAGAGGAATCCTGGCTTCGCCGGAATAAAAGACTCTGAGAAGTCCTGAAGTGCCCACTGCCTCAGGCCTGCCTCTGCCACAGAACGGCCCCTCTCTCTAAGAAGCACTCTCCCTACGTGGCAAGGGAGGCCCTGGCTCTGCTTAGCCCAGGCTGGTCCCTCCTCCTGGATCTCAGTTACCACTGACACTAACCTCCAAAGGGATGGGGCATAGTCGTATTCAAAGAGGGACTATTAGGCCACTGAGAGACGCATGGGAAGATGAAGATCGTCTCCTGAAGTGCCGCATATCCCCTTTGAACTCACCTGGGGCCGTGAATGTAAAGGAGCGAGGGCCAGCTCTAGAACAGGCGTTTGATCTCCTCAGATGTAGGAATGGCTAAGTCGTAAGACAAGTCTCAGGATGGAGTTTCCAGGCTCCCCTCAGCTACCAGCCCACTGACATATCTGAATGACAGGCTTCTGGAACGGTGGCCTGGCCAGACTTGGACGTGAACGCCATCAGAGGGGTGGTCCTACTCTGGAAGAGTCCCGCTGCCCTTTTGTTCTCTGGACAGCAAGCTGCATAAACCATTGGATCTGTAGTAATGTCAGCTAGGCCTTTTTTTTTTTTTTTGTACTAGTCTAAAGGAACACCTTGATGGTGAGGACTGTGTCTTGTAACACTCTGTAGCTAAAACATAGCTGGCTGCCCTATCCTCTTGCCCCTGTAAGCTGAGAGGGTGGGGCTTCCTGTAGACCTCGGTGGCTATCTTACCTCTACTGTGAGTAGCTGTGAGAGCAGCAGTAGGTCTGTTCGTTTCCCAAGGCTTTGAAGGGTCACCTCAGACCATAGACCCAGGGATTGCAAAGCAAGGGGAATGTGCTTTCCTAGGGCTAGAGGACAGATGTCCAATATCAAGGCATCGCCACAGCTGGTTCCTACAATGGGCTCTGGGGAAAATGTGTTCATAGCCTTTCTCCTGCTTCTGCTGGCTACTGGTTGCCCTTGGCATCCCATGCCGGTTGGTTATAGCGTCCCTCTGGTCACTGCACCCTGTGACATTCTTCCTTTTGATTCTGCGCCCTTGGGTCTGCATATGGCCTTTTTGGTTCAGAAGGACACTGCTTATTGAATTGCTCTGCTCTCGGATTTGACTTGATTATAACCACAAAGCCCTTATATCTAAACAAGGTCACAGAGATAGGGGTGGTTAGGAAGTTAATAGATCTTTTTATTTGTTCATTTAAAAAAATGTAACAAAGATTTAATTTGTTTTCCTGTGTTTGAAAGTTTTGTCTAAGTCTGTTATGTGCATCACATCTATGTAGTACCCAGGCAGGCCAGAAGAGGGCGTCAGATTCCCTGGGCCTGGCGTTACAGACAACTGTTAGTGGGCATGTTGGTGCTGGGGGTTGAGTCACTCCTCTGGAAGAGCAGCCAGTGCTGAGCCATCTTTCCAGACCTTTAACATGTCTTCTTACGTTGTAGAATTCATGCCATAAAAGAAAGCCTTGAGCTTACCAAACATTGTTCTACCCATGAGAAGCTTGGTACAGTAGAGAGGGCACTGTGTGCCCAAGGAGGAGCTTAGACCCCCAATGCTAAAGAGTGGATTCTGGGTCCCTTCTCCTTCCTGTGCCTCAGTTTCTCTTTACAACAAAGGTATCTGTTGACATTGCTGACGTAACGGCCAGTTCTACCATTCCTTGAGCTTACATTCATGTTGGATTTAGCCATTCTCCTGCCTCAAGGGGAGAGATTAAAAAAGAATCAAAAGAAAGTGTAGGGCAGATAAAATGACCAAAGGAGAAACAAGGAAGGAAAGAGGAGAAGGAGAAAACCACCCGCACGCAAAGGTTGTGTGGGGCAGTATCACCAAGTGGGTCCCTGTCTCTCTCTCTCTCTCTCTCTCTCTCTCTCTCTCTCTCTCTCTCTCTCTCTCTCTCTGTCCTTGTCTCTCTGTCCCTGTCTCTCTCTGTCTCTGTCTCTCTGTCTGTCTCTGTCTCTGTCCCTGTCTCTCTGTCTCTATTCTCTCTGTGGTATTTAACCTTGTTTGCTCATAATCTGGCTGCAAATAAATATAGCTTCCTAATAAGCAGCAGAACGTTTCCCCTGGCTGCATACAAACTCCTGCTTTACAAACCATTATCTCCCGAGGCTATTAATTTAGAGCATATTGTGAAAAGGACTGCCAAGGCACGACCTGTCAGAGGTATTTTCTCTCTCTCTCTCTCTCTCTCTCTCTCTCTCTCTCTCTCTCTCTCTCTCTCTCTGTGTGTGTGTGTGTGTGTGTGTGTGAGAGAGAGAGAG